>NC_135055.1:18475000-18790000 GCF_051014685.1 Ptiloglossa arizonensis
CGGTTCTAAACTCGACGAGCTTCTTTTTTTTCCTCCTTCACTTCAACCGTAACTTTTCGTTGCGTCGCGTCAACGGCACGTACAAGTACAACAATAGAGGAATATTTTTGCGAACGTACAGACATCGGATCGGATCACGAAGAGTATCGTAACGATGGAACGATTACGGTTCGAGGGTGTGGCAAATTACGATAAACGGCACGTGTCTATCACCTTATAACACTGTTTCCATCCACGTTTGCGCGATATTTTGATCGAACTCTTTTATATGAATCTATCTGTTCGCGAGTTTTCATCGCTTAAAGAAAAAACAAACAAACAGAACGGTATATACACGGTGAATGCACGAGACAAGGATCGAAGGTACTTCTACTCGTAAATAAAAGTTTCGAAACATTTTCCGCGGTACGTTCTTCGATCCTTGATATCACGCTCGTGTTATACACATTATTATTATTATTATTATTGTTGTTGTTGTTATTATTATTATTATTATAATAATAATAATTATTATTATTATTATTATAATAATAATTATTATTATTATTATTATTATTATTATTATTATTATTATTATAATTATTATTATTATTATTATTATTAGTGTCATTCCACGAGTATATTGTCATTCGTCGTTTTCTAATCGCAATATTACAATTCGACCGATCAAATCGATTGATTATCTCACGACTTGGGTGTCGATCGTACAATTATTTCCGATTCGACTAATTGATCGATCTACGCGCGACTTTAATACTCTTTTCGAGACTTTTCGCGCGATAAGGTGTACTCGATGCGTCTCTCAAGGATCTAACGACTTGGGACGCGTGTGTTCGCAGATGATCTTCAGGATCGATTTTTCATGTTCTTCCTGTGCGTGGAATAGAGACTGACGATATGGTAAAATTGCTTGTTATTACTACTTATATTTCACCTATGTAGGTTGTTTTTTTTTTCTTTTTTTTCCGAGCATCAATCGATGAACAATCGAGCAAAAATGTAAACGAAGTCTGTATTTCTTAGGATGCAGTATGGCTTCAGTACTCTGGCATGCTTCTGGGAATAGTTTCGTTTTTCCCGCCTTTATCTTGTTCTTGCTACTTTGTCCTCGCAACAGTACAGGTTAGTACAAATATTAATACGTTCTCTCTCCCCGTTTCTTGTTACCCATTTATCGAATAAACGACCGTTTGGTTACCTTTTCGGGCACAGTTGCGGAACTAAAGTTGCGTTTCGATGTTTGCACGAATTCGCGTAAAGACGCGCGGGTCTGCTACGTTCAGGGGGCGAACGATAACTGTGAAAGCTTTACTATAGCGAAAGGGTACTTGAAAGGGTCGTTTGATAAACGCGTACGGTGCATTCAAAGACGATGTTTACCGTTCGCATCTCGACACGCAGAAATTACGGGTTAAATGCGTGTACGGCCGGGATATTAAGGGAGGATTCTGTTTCGAACGCCCAGAAACCAAAGGATGTTCTCGAGAACGTCGAGTGCCACTTGAGATTGGTCATCTTGTAAATATTTTATGAACGAATAATAAAAAAAAAAATGTATCGATTAAAATTATTTAGCAAACGGATTAGGAAAATAATTGGGCAGTATTCATCGTATGGAAATGAAGTTTTCTTTTCAGTTCACACCGTATTGTAGCAATAATCCCCCCGAATATCCACGAACCCTTGGTTGTGTCGTATGACCGTTCGTACATATCGAGAATGTTTGTGCGTGTGATTGCAGAGTGCGATCAAAAATTTATAAGCACTCCGGATGGTCCACCGAATGGAACCTTTCACGCTCCGATGTTGATTAATCCCGATGGAGATTCCCGGCAGTGCGTGTACACATTTTTCGCTGGTCCACGGCAGCGAGTCGAGTTGGTTTTCACTTCGTTCGGTCTTCGGGGGACTCCGCCAGGGTGAGTGGTTGTCCTCTCGAGTCCGACGGATAGGTAAGAGAGTCTAGGGGAAGAATCTTGGTCCCCCGGCACCGATCACTTGAAGTTTTTGTTGTATCTTGGGCTACCGTCGGTGAAATACAATTAAAAAAAAAATTGTTTGCAGTGTAAACGGTATTTAACAAAAGGAAGAAAATTTGTTCTTGGAAATTTAATAATAAAGATTATTTTGTTGGTAGATTTTTAGGTAGATTGTCAGGAGGTGTTGGTAAAAGACATTTATATGTTAACATAGAATAATATTTGAAATTTATTTTTACAAAGACCGCGGATAAAATAATTAATATATTCCTGGCCGGTGTAGTATATCCAACCTTTTTTATTGGGGGACCTTCCCCTTTACCATTAACCCTTTGCATTCAAAGCTTTCCCTATTAAGGGGAACCGGTAGCTCGGTGAAATTTCCCAGAGCAAAGATAAAAGTTTCATTACGCGTACAATTCTCAACGGAAAATTTCGTATTCGTTGTTTTACGTATTTCCACATTTTACAAGATACAATATTTGGGCCTCGGGCTTCGGTAGATCTCCTTGGTAGATTACGACCGTGAGTTGCCCGTCGAGTGCGATATTAACCCTTTGATTGCGGACGACTTCGACGCAAAACGCACCCTATGTGTAAAGGATTTTCTCACATGCACGTATTGAGTGGGTATATGTACATACTGAACGCTCATAAGCGTTTACCGCACGCAAACAAATAATCGACTATTGGCACCGATGGCAAGCAGTCAAAGGGTTGACTCTAGAGTAGTCTGGCTGAAAACTGAAACTAGGTCTGGTGAGATCTGACTCCCAAAAGTAATTTTTGTTAAATGCGAGCGTTGCGCGTTCTTTTTTCTTTTCTTTTCTTTTTTTTCTTACTCGTTCACACCTGCATAACGAGTCCGTTGCAAGGTAGCTGTAATTAATTACGGACCGATGTTTGTTGACTGGGGTCCGTCAGATCCTACCAGACCGCTCTAGGGTTACTCTCTGAATTATTTACTCACGTACTTGTGTCCGTTAGTGGAGCCGCCGTTGGAGAATTACCTGCGTAAGTGTCAATATACGTTACGTACACAAACTGTATGCTTGTTACGGGACCTAAACCATGGCAAACTTGGTTTTCAGCTGTGTTCACGAATATATGGACCTGTACTCGGAGATACGGACGGAAAATACTACCAAGTTGATAGACACACCTTTCGGTGGACGTTACTGCGGTCCGATTCCGCCTCGTAGGCGCGTTTCTCTTTATCAAGGGATCGCCCTTGGTTTCTACACCGATAAAAATATCACGTTACCCAGCCTCTTCAGCGGTATCTACAAGTTTATCAATGCCTGTACGTGTTCCTTTATGCAACTTTTTTTTCTACGATATTCGTTCACGGTTACGCGATCCTTATGGTATCGAGCTCCCAATGCATATGTTTGCAGCCGAATACGAGGTGGGAACACCTGTTCCTAGCACGCCATGCTCATTTACGGTAGACTCGGAACACAAGCGTAGCGGTAACATATTGTCTTCGACGTATCCGGGCACATATCCGAAGGATCTCACTTGTAGTTATCAATTCATCGGTAAACGTAACCAACGAGTACGCCTGGAATTTCGAGACTTCGACTTGTTCTTCGGAGGCCCACAGTACGTATACTCGCTACTTGGAAAGATGACTCCTGGATTAAGGGGAACGTGGTACAGTGATACTCGCTTTTTCGTTTTCTTTCCTTTTTTTCTTTTCACTTTGTCTTTATAATAATCGTAGCAACGAAACTGCGAGGTTTCCCCGATGAAAATAAATCCAAACACGGTCTCATTCGGACTATTTTTAATTTTGTACAGTTCGCGGTTTTTTAAAACGATTCCTACAGTGTGTAAATAAAAATAGTCGGAACGGGGTCGTGTTTGGACTCGTTTTCATCGGGAGTACCTCGTCGATCCGTTAACGCCATTGTTTCAATGATCGAATGAAAAATACCGAAATTACAATATTTCCAATTCGACGATTCGTCGTAACGAGCGCGACGTTTCCTCAAAGTGCTCGAGCTTGATAATCGCTACTTGGCACGCTATTCCTTTCTCGCTTACTTTTCGTACATTTATCCACCGCCTTTGTTCATGGTATCGGATTACGGTCAGCTCGAGACACCGAGCAGTGGAACAATGGTGGGAATGGGTCATTGAAATGCAGACGAGACAATTCTAGTCAAATTTAAGCAAGCATTACTGTACCGTGTGTAAGTTTCGCGATTCCTCCCGGAGGTCAACTTCTCAACACCGCATAGTACAAAATTGTACTCACCGAGCTTCAAAAATACTCGTTACTAGTGTGCAAATTACTTCGAAGAAATTCAACTTTTGTCGTTGAATTTGACAAATCGATTCTATCGATTAAAATTCGCCCGTACGTTTGCGTTAGAAGGGACGAGTATTTTCGAGGCCAGTGTACGTTCACGATTTCGGACGCAAATTTTTAACGCAATCGTGTGTCCGCAGCTGCCCCTTGGACTACGTGAAAGTGTACGACGGTCTGGACAACACGTCTGCCGTGATCGGGACGTATTGCGGGCAGCAACGAAATTTAGTATTATATTCCTCGAAGTCCAGTTTGTTCGTGTTGTTCGCGACGCTCCAACGTACCGCGAACACGCAGAACCGTGGATTCAAGGGGATCTTCGAATTCTCGGAAAGTTTCGTCAAGTTAGGTGAGTCGTAACGTTTACGCCGCGAGCGGTTCGCGTACATACACAATATTTTCTTACCCCCCTATCTCTCTCTGTTCACTGTTGTGTTACCTTAATGTGTACACATGTGCATACACGTGTATTTCGCGCGTGCTTGCGCGTATGTGTACACGCTCGTCTCTGTCTACTCAGACTTCATAACCACTTACAAGGGCGAGCACATCCGAGGATCGGAATGCGATCAGAAGATTTTAAGTAAAAAGGAGTCCTTCGGATACGTCGTTAGCCCGAACTTTCCATATCCGTACATACCGAAGGTCGTGTGTCGGTATTTCGTTTACGGAATGCAAGACGCGCAGCATCTCGAACGCGTGCGATTAGAATTCATGACGTTCAACATACCGAAAAATAAGACGACCGGAGAGTAAGTGTGGCCAGAAATTTTAATTTCAATCCCAACCTGGATTGCATTTAATCGATAACACGTTTCTCTCTATCTATCTCTATCTCTCTCTTTTTGTTTCTATCTTTCTTTGTTTCCACGCGGTAATCCAGCTCGTCGTGCACCGATGGATACTTGAAGTTGTACTTGAAAGGACAAGAAGCAACGGATTCGTACGATAAATTCGACCACGAACTGTGCGGTTTGAAGAGCAATCCGAGCCACGTAGTTAGCGACGGGCCGAGGCTCGTTATGGTGTTCAGTAGCGGCGAGTCCCAGGGACAGGGTTTCAAAGCACGGTGAGAGCGAGAGAAAACGAAAGAATCGATCCACGCTGATCTCGAGCGACCGTGTACCAGCGTATTCTTCCTGTATACGGGGTGAAGCCGGAAGGATGGTACAGTCGGGAGGGAGATTATTCTACGTGTAAAAAATGAGTCGAAAAAAAAAAGGAGAATGAAACTTTTTCGTTCGAGGTCTCGTTTTTTGAGAGAATCGAGTTGTAAAATTGTATCGGGTATTTAACCGTCTCTTCGAGTTTGAGTGTAATTGAATTTAAAAAGGAAACAATGGAAAAATAAGTGTAAAAAAAAAAAATAAAACTTTTTCGTTACGGGACCTGTTTTCTCGAAAACGAGGCCTCGAACGAAGCGGTTTCAATCTTTTCTTTCGACTTATTTTAATTTAAACGAAAAAATATTTTTTTTTTTTTTTTTGACTTACTTTTGCACGTTGAATAATCCCCTCTCCGGTTGTACCACCCGTCCGGCCTCACTCTGTATAAAGCACGAACAAGCGCGGTGTAAAATAGCACAGGGTTTATTTTCCACAGGTATAGCTTCGAGACGGAATATAAAATACCAGGCACCGCGGCACCGGATGGTAGCTGTACATTCACGTACCGCAGTTCCTCTCGCAAAAGGGGGGACTTCAATTCACCACGACATCCCAGCAACTATCCCAGTGACACGAACTGCACCTATTACTTTTTGGCGACACCGAACGAACAAGTTACCTTGATATTCGATAATTTTAAAGTCAGAACGAAAAACACGAACGTGACTCGCGGCCGTTACGGGTAAGCAACGGAGCTGCTCGGAGTAAAATAAAAAATCAAGTGACTGGAATTTGGGATTAGCTGCCCGTACACTGACGTCCATTTCATCGGTACACTTTCTCAGTTGGCGCGATACGAAATGATTTTTATCGTTTACCGTCGCGGAAGGGATTATATTTCTTTGGTGCATCGCAAGGATGTAACAACGCGAAAATGAACGGGAAAATTTTCCAAGTTAGTGGGCAACGACTTAATTGTAATTCCTCTCGCGACATAATTATACGCAATTGCTTCCTTCGTGGAGAAAGACGTCAGTGTATGGCTAGTTATTGTCTCTCGTCTCGCGTTTCGAAATTCCCGTGTTTTACGGGCAGTACCGCCCTTAGAGATTGCAAAATCTGGAGCAAGTGTTCCGTTTCCCTGGTGCTAAGGGTGGTGCTGTTTACGGGATCTCGAAAAGCTCTAGGAAACGAGCTCGAGGCTTTCGAGACGTATTACAGAACGAACTGTATTCATCGTCGTTTCTCGTTCCTAGGTTGGACATTTGCCAAGACGATTGGTTAGAGATATACAACATGTACCGGGACAAGACGGAGAAATTAATAGGCAGATATTGCGGCACCACCGCTCCAGGTCCGGTGGAATCGAATCTCGGTGCTCTCGGTTTGAGGGTGATCCTGCACTCGGACTCTGAGCTCGTTTACAGCGGTTTCAAAGCACGTTACACATTCGAGGTGGCCAAACCAATTTTCGGAGGTATCGATGCAAATCTCCACTCACGATCGGTGGATACTTACAAAACGGCCGAACCGATCCGTTCGCTATTTTTTTTTCTCGCCTGGTTTTTACGTTGCAGATTGCGGATCGAACATAAGTAGTTTGAATTACGGGATCATCGCCAGTCCGAATTTCCCGAACAAATACGACGGACCGGCGAGAAACCACGCCAGCAAGACGTGCAATTGGTTTATAAGAGTTCGACCGAATCAACGAATACTGTTGAACTTCGAGTTGTTTTCCGTGGAAGGTGATCAGTCAGGTATACGTCGGTCAGCTTCACGAAGAACCCAGTGAGTTTCGTATACCGGTAGTTGACCATTCGAGAGAGAAATTATTGGAAAAATTCCAGTATCTTTTTTAGTACTCGTGTAGTTCACTTATTGCGCTATTGATGGAAATACGTAAAGATACAAGCAATATCGAGAAACGAAGATGTAAGTCAGATGGGTATAATTACAGATGCAATTAGCTATTTTTTAAGTGTACCTTAATGGACTGGTTAGGCTCACCGAAGGTTCAATTACGTAAAAGACATTTCGATCTTTAACGACTTGCCTTGGTTTCTGGTTTTGTCGCCCATTCTCTCCGGAAGTGTCGACTATTGGTATACGGTTAACCGCTGTGGTACTTTTATCTTACATTTACGACCAAGTACCGCGTAAAAGAGCAATTGTGTGGTTTCTTCAGCTCGTGGCTGTTCAGCTGCAGTGTTGCGCTTGTGGTATTCCGTTACGTCGACGCCGGTCGAGCTCTGTGGCGTTAAACCGCCGGAAATGGAGTGGATGTACCTTTCCGAGGATAATAACATGCGTCTTAGGTTCGTTGTTCGCTCCTACCTACCTCCCTCGACGAACCCCACGTCCCACGCCCCCCCTCTAACATTCTTTGTACGCGCCAAAGTGTTTATCGTCACACAGTCGAAGAGAACGCATTGATCACCTCTGTTGCTTTTTCTCTCTCGTCTTCTTTCAGCTTTATATTGGCCGACAAAGCGATAGGACAGGAAGGGTTCAGAGCGACGTGGACCGAAGTAAGCACGAACACTGACTGCCAGAATCAATTTTTCTGCAGTAAAAGTAAATACTGCATTGCAGAATCGCTTCGGTGTAATAACATTTATAATTGCGGCCCGGCTGATACTTCGGACGAGGAAAACTGTAAGTTTCGTAAACGTTAGAAACACCGAGAACGACTCCTTATAAGCAGTGTGGTTGGTTTCTTCTTCTTCTCCTCCTGTTTCTTATTTTACTTTGCTTTTACGATTGTTATATACATATATATATATATATACATATATCTCTTTCCGCTATAGACTATACTCCGATCCAATGAGTATGTAATTCCTTCGGATCGTTCAATAGACACTGTGTTCTACAAGTTCTCCAAGCGTATTCTCTTTTTGTATTGTAATACCTTGAATAATCGATCCTTTACATGTATATATACACATATACGTGTACATATACGCACGCATATATACGCGAGTGTGTATGTATGTATGCATGTACGATGTATGTAAATACATGAAACGCGAGAGAATCGAGCCGGATATCCGTGCGAGAGAAATACACGATCCGTTCGGTACGTATTGAACCCGCGTTTCGGACCAGAGAATCGCGCGCGCGCGCGCCAACCAGAGGTTTCACGCTTTCCTTTTTGCAATCCGACCCCTCCCCTGCCCTTTTTCTATTGTTCGTTCTGCAACCGGACGCAGTGATAACGACACGCTTAGAAAATTTTACTAGCACCGCGGACACGCGAGCGTAAACGGTTTCTAAATTATTTCAATGGAGAAGAAAACAAACACGTCGTTACATACTTGATGGACAAAACAGAACAAAATTCGTAAATACTGCACGGAGCATGGTATCGTCGAGTTCGTTTGACCCGAAAGCGGTCAAACATACTTCACGAAAATGTACTCGTTACTCGATGCGCGACGATTTCGTTCGCATCGCAGTGTCCCACCCTCCTCCCCCTCCGAATATATAATAACGCGTCGTATCGAATGCAACTCGCGTACGATGCGTTCACTTGAGATGTAGTCGAAAAAAAAAAAACAAAGAGTAAAAAAAAAAAAATTATAGTATAGAAGACGATATACTTGATATAATATATTCGATTCGAAGAAACGAAAATGAGAGAGTAATAAACAAGTACTCGAGGACAAAATATGTACAGAATTGTTAATTTTCTAGGTAAGTAGTTATGTAGTTGTACGTACAGACGAGAGAATGGAAGGATCGAGTGGGTGAATGACTGTGTGTGGTGTCGCAGGTGCAGCATCAGCCCCATTGTCGCCAGCACTGGCTGGAGTCTCTGCCATGCTTCTTCTCTCTCTGTGCTTTGTGTTCGTGGCCATCTGAGCCCTTCATGAAGCTTCCGACGATCCGGCATGTTATGATCTCCCCTATCACGTGAGTTCACTCACAGTATTGCACATGTACCGTGTTTTAGTTTCTAACGTACCACCTTACATTTTATACGCCTCTCCGATAAACGGGGAGGTATACCACGACGTCATGTATCCGCGGATGTACGATTCGCGCTACTCGGTTATCGTCAATCGTTTTCGTCGAGCATCGATCAACCAACGGTATTCCCATTCTTCCACTCGGGAAGCAAAAATTACCGATCTTTTCAAATCGATTCGATCGCGAACAGTTCACACGTAGCCGGATTACGAATGTTTAGAAATTTACGTTTATTCGATATTCGTTTCACCTTTGAGGCCCGCGCATGATTACGGTGAATGCAATTTTTCTTCGTATACCATAGCATGCGAATTCTCTCTCTCTTTCACACATTTACACACACCCACACATACACACCAGTATACGTACCAGGTATACCTCTTTCTCTGCATCCGACAACTCCCAAGCTTCCGTTTTTTTCCTTCGAGTTTCGATTAACACCGTGTCGAGACACGCGATATTGTAAATAAACCAAAGCATCGCGTCAGATCGATAGAGAAACATAGTTGCCCGCTCGCTGAATCTCCTCGAAATTTTACCGATGCTCAATCATGGGTGTAATAAGTACTTAAAAAATTCGACGATTGCTAATTTGTGTTTCGTTCGTACGTTCGAACTTTGTCACTACCGAACATTTAATATTTAATACTCGACAATGTGTTTGGGTTTTTAATTTCCAAATGCGTTTCGATTACAAAATTCGTTACAAAACGCGTCCATTTCTTTCAATTGTACGCCATAAGTTTACGCGAAGTGCTCGAAGATCGAACGAAATCCGAAACGAGGGAAAAGCGGTGGCGAACGCTTACGTTGGAAGTTGGGGATCGGAGGAAAGAATCTCACCGGTTGGATATTCGTTCGGACCTGCGTTTGAAAGAGATCGAATTTATTTCAGGTGACACGGCCGTCGCGCGAACGGATAGCTACGGCGTCGTCGCGGGATACGCCGCAGGCGCGGTGCTGGTCGCACTGGTCGTTTGCCTCCTCTATCATCGAAAGCTGAAGAGACGGGTCCAGACGGTGCACCTGGACGAGCTGCGTCAACGCGTAGACGAGACCCACCGATGTTACCATCACGAGAACCTCCTGCATCATCATCATCATCATTACCAGCATCACCAACATCACCAGCATCACCATCATCATCATCATCATCAACAGCAGCAACAGCAGCAGCATCATTATCAGGATCAAACCGACGAATTCAATCCGAGATATCAGCTGGAGGCGTCGGTCAGCCCGGCGAGCGAGAGCGAGACCGAACCAGCCTGTGTCGAGGAAGCGAGCAGCCTCGACAGTGTGTGACACTGTGTGCTCGCCCGCGCGAAACTGTTCGTTGCTGTCCGTTGTTGTCCGAACACTTTTTACTAATCTGTAATTATCACCTAATCGTCGCGCACGCGCGCTAGCGAATCCTACCGAATGCGACGAAACGACGATACGCGTATCACGGCCATCTTGAATGGCCGTACAGCCGCGCGAGAGAAATCCTCTGTGTTTATTACGCTCGGATTTTTGGGCGCCGATTTGGAACGAAACGGATGCACCCGGTTTCAACGAGTATCGTGTGCATCCTTGTAACGATAATTATACGGGTTTCGTAGGACTGTTGACGTGCTTGATTCGGTACGACGTTACGATACACACATTTCTTCCCGTTACGTCGAAACGCATATTGAACGTCCGAGTCCTCTAGTTTCCGAAGGAAACCAAAGAAATCGTACCGAAGCAGTAGTAAACGCGCCAGAGTATGTATACGTACACGGTAGCGGCTCGTGTCATAGACACTCCTGTAATATTAACGTACGAGATTTTCTTTCTTTTTTTTTTGTATACGCGCGTCGAACGCGATGCGTGCGCGTTGTATCGGTCGGTGCACGCACGCACCCGCGCACAAATGTTGTAGGCGTAATTAAAGAGCGTCGCGCGAACTTAGCGAATTTCAAGCGGATCGTACGGCGATACCGTAAATTGTAACTATAAAGTTAAGCTGTAGGATCGAATATCGGCATTAATGTTTGACCGAAGACATCGCCTGGTCGATCGGTTTTGGTCAATGAGGATAGTCGGAAAGCGTCGGGTAATCAGCGTAATTGTTATCAACGACATCTCGAAACTCTTGTTCCTTCGTAAGAACGCGAAATATATTTTTACGCCGAGTTAACTCGATTCGTTGATGATGGTGTTGTTGTTGTTGTTGTTATCGCTGTTGCTGTTGCGTAACCAATACCGGTACATTTCACTCGAATCCTGGAGCCTGTCTGCCGCCACGCACATCCTCCCCTCCCTATCCATATATCGCTCTGGTGTAACTCTGTTCTATGCTCAAAGTTTGTTTTCGTGTTTAACGATGTTAACGTTATATCGAGTTTTGTTGCGTGTTCGAGGCGAGCGATTATGATAGTCGAGGCACGGTGTATCTTTATGATTTCAATCTTCACCTAATCAATGTTCGTTGTGTCCCGCATACGTGTTCGAGAAAGAGATGTTCACGCGCGCTATGCAACTTGTACGCGATACACTTTTACACGTAGACGTAATGCTTTTTTACCGCGAAGAAACAGTTGCAGTACCGTTTTCTACGCTTTGAACGCGATAAACGTACCGAGTACGATCCATCCATGCGCAACAGGTAGTCGTTCGAAAGGGGACGAACGCGTAATTTCAATTTTACGTGGGAACACGTATCCGTGTACGTAACGAGTATACGCAATTCCAGCCCCTCCACTTCCGTTCATCGAACGTTTATTTCTATTTACACGACCGAGAATACCTTAAACGAATCGACGATAATTTCTAGCAGATATTTTGATCGCGTACGTTATTTGCGTATACATCGATATATTACTCGCGCGTATGCGTATGCTTAAACCGTAAATGCTGCCATTTGAAATTGTAATAGCGTAAACCAACGCGTCGAGTTACAGGTAATTACTTCGAGGTATAAATTTTAAAATACTAGTGTCGTGCACCCAGCGGAGAAGGACAGGAACAACGTGAATTATCCAAAGCGAGTGGACGAGCAACTTGTGTACTTGTACGGTGATGTTCGAACGATTCAAAATGGGATCACGTTTCCGATACTTTGGGGCCTTGCAAATCGACGTCAGTCGTAGCAAGATGAGAACGGTCGTGGTAAATGCGACGACGGAATTTCTCTACGTCGAACAGCTGTGTTCAATTACTTCGACGCTCTCGTACAAAAAAAAAGGGTACAGCGCGATGTACTCTCTCTCTCGTTGCTATTAACTCGATATGAAACAAATCTGAAAAACGACGCACACGATACCATTTTGTAGAATGTTCAAAACCTGTGTTTTCCAACGAATAGCCAAGCATCGCACAAAATCGTATATTCAGATTTCATCGCACCGAATGAAATAACTATTCTCGTCGTACGGAAACGTGTAATTCAGAATCGATCGACGTAGTGGCGTGGTGTAGCAATTCGAATGATTCTTCGTAGTGTGTATTTATCGGCACTCGATAGGCGATGCGCGTGTGGTTGCAGTTCTAGTTTCGGTTCCGGTCGCTAGATGTACAATTGAGAATACGCGTGTTCCAAATCGAGCGCTTCGCGAGAACAAACAGATCGGTAAAGTAGACACTCGTAACGGCTATTCGACCAATCTGGTATGTCGCGGATCTCTTTTTACCAGACACACGTTACGACAAACCTTTTATCCACCGTAACATCGCGAGTATGCATTTGTTATTGAGCACGCGATAGTCTTTAAGTTTTTTCTCTTCGACCCGAACCAATAATGTCGGACCAGATTTTCATCGTTTACTGGTTTCAAGTATTCGTAAAAAATACGCGATTGAGACGCGCAAAAGAGAGCTGTAACTTTGAGAACGTAGCTGGCTAGAAGCCGTAAAACGAACCTTGGGTTGAAGGATAAAATAGGGTTTAGTAAAATAGAAAGGAAGACGCAGATTTGTGAACGAGATAAAAAATACTCGTGTGCTTTTTTTAACGTCTTTATTACGCATATTAGGAGGCAGTGTAGACAATATGTGATAAAGCGATTGTCTAGTTGCGCAAAGGCGAGGTGTTTTAAACCTAACCTCAACGTTTTCCAGACTAACCAAACAGGCATCTTTCGTTTTCGAAAGTACTTACCTTTTTCGTGGAACGAAACCAATCAATCGATTCTAGCGAGTTTTAACAATGAGACTGATTTGTGAGAACTATCTCGCGCCTACGATACCAGGTTTATTTACTCAAAGGAAATCGCTAAACATGAAACTTGTCTCTTCGACGCGTCTTCAAAGATTTTGCTCTTCCCCGCCCACCTCCGAAACCGCCAAAGTTTCTGTTACGATTACGTAGATCATAAGAACGCGATTAACAACAACGATCGTATACTTAGATGTAGAAAAGTAGAAACGAATGGGAGTATATAAATGGAGCGCACATTACCTTTACCTCGTCTTGTCAGATTGCAACGAGTGAACTAATTTAAGCGCAGTTCATCCGAAACAATCTGATTTACGAATGTCAACGATTGTAGCGCATCCGAAGCGAATTTCAAACGCGATTCTAATAATTATTTTCGAACAATCGACGATCGAATGCGTTCCTTAAACGATAATATCAAGCTACCGGCGAGCGATGTTCACGCGCGGAGAAGACCAAGAAGTTGAAAGATCCAATCTTTCATACAATACCGATATTCTCCTTCGTGGCCAATCGAATCGCTATTCGGCGATCGTACTCGACGTCTATAGTTTTACAACGCACCATACTCGTATGTATACACGCGAAGGAAGAGAGCGTAATCAGTTCAGTTCGGCTGAGAGAAATTTTGTCTGATCTGGTGCGAATTCGATCCATTTAGGGTGTCGATATCGGTAATTGTGCACAAATTGAGCATCATAGCGGTTAAGATAAATTAGAGAACAGAGCCGAGAAAGAGCGAAAACTTTTACATTGTAAAATTGTTTCGACTCCGCGTTAAAAGTAACACGAAGCGCATGTAATCGTATTTTATGAAAAGGAATTATAGAAAAACGAAAAAAACAAACGAGAAGCAAGTTGTCTTCACACGTGTTGTTCGTTCTGTTTTCAGCGCTAGTCCAACCACAACGACACGATATTTTCGTATCTGCGTTATTCTCGTTGCATCGAGACAGCGTGGGAGAAACTGAAATATAGGAGGTGGGAATTTTCTACTTCGATATTCAGCGAATTTTTATACAGCATCGACAGTTAGTTCGAATCCAAAGTTGTCGTCGACGTCGATCTTGAATCTCGCAACTACTCGTCGAAGAATTTTTTGTGACAGATTTCACGGGACACGTTTGAACGCACTTGGGCGATAGAATGCATCTCTGATGCTGGAAACAATATAGAATAAGTAAAAAAAAAAGAAAAAAAACGAAGATAATGTAATTTATCCGAGAATTCGATATATCCGGTAATATACATTATCGTTGACCAATCGCGAGGATCGCGATTCGACGCGAACTTTCAAAGATTTGCCCGTTTACGCACTATCTTTCGTACTGAAACGCAACTTATTCCATTTATTGTCGTTATCGCTGTGTTAACGGTGCAGTCGCTTTTAAAACGATTCGCACTCGAGATGCCATCGAAAACTTACAATTTGGCGATGCTTTACTTTCAAGCTATTTTTTATTGTATATAAAAAAGTTCTGTCTCGTGATGGGGTACAAAAGAATACAAATCGTTACGGTTATAGTAAGCACGTTTCGTTGCAAAATCTCCTCAGTTTCCTTTTAATTCGATGCTATTAAGTAAGAATGCGTTACGTTCAAAAGTGGATGTATACGTTTTACGTGTACGTAACCATACCACGTAACCGGTGTGACCGGTAAGTTGCGCAAAGGTACGCGCGTCGAAACGCAGATATTTCTTTATATACAGAGATGGTCAGATTTTAAGTAACTGTACAAAAAAATGAACCTTACACATACATATGTATATATACACGAAACTTGCGAATATTACGTGTTTACGAAGGTTACTCGAACAAGAGGGAGAGAGAAAGAGAGAGAGAGAGAGAGAGAGAGAGAGAGAGAGAGAGAGAGAGAGAGAAAGAGAGAGTGAAAAATAATAGATTACATTGATTCAAATAAATAAGCTTTTGTTTGTACGTTATTCTCGTATCTCGTATCTGTGCCATGCGGTCGTTAAATGATTCTCCATCATTTCCTCGTTAAATGGAGTAGCATTCGAAAATTGTGCGAAACTAAATATTCCTTAATCATTACTATAAACTCGTGGACGTATTAGTTTAATTTGCAAAATAAAATCGGATAACTTATTCGGTGGCGCGCGGTAGTATTAACGTCGGTAATAAAATTAATTTTATTTTATTTTGATTCCGTTTTCCCTTCGTTCTCCCCTTTCTTTGGCAACTTGTAATAGATACGATGAGTGTAAACATTTATTCTCAAAAAGAATCGACATTCGCAAAAATATTTAACTTAAGAAAATTGGTCGCAATATGTCTATCGTCGGTAGAGTTTTAACGTCTATCAAAAACTAGATTAGAATTACATTAAACAGACATGAAACCATGTACCGTATAATGTATGATTTGCTAACGAAACAATGAATACCGAATGTGCGTATAAAAGGATGCGTTCGCATCGTGTTCGAAACGTAGAAAATTTGATCACTATACTGGTAACTAAAAATTACGCGGCTTGGAAAAGGCGAAAAGCATACGTTTCAAATAAGAATAATTGCGAAAGCGCAAACCATTCTGATTTTGCTCGTAAGCGTAGTTTGTTTTCGTCATACATAACTTTCCACAGACACACTGTAATTTGGTACCTAATCTAATAACACTGGGTTTTTAAACGCAATTTTATCTACACGAAGTCTTCAGTTCTCTGATTAAAGTTACAAGTCCCTAAGAAATACAATAATAAAAAATTGACAATTCCTTAGCAGATCCAGTGTGTCTGTGAGGGGTTAAATCACGTTGCGTTACGTGCTGATGACGAGCGAAGCGTTTACTCGACAATAGCAGGAAGCAGCAACAAAATGCGATCTTGTTATCGCGTATTATGATTGCAAACCGAACGAGATCTGCATATATTGTACTTCAAAGTGTAATTTCGGCCATTGTCGTTGCAAACCGGTAAAAAAAAGAATGGGTAGTGTATACACAGTTACACTTGCACATACTGTTCGTCGTCTGTGTCACCATTGCCGATTGGTTCTGTAGTATGTTGCAACTGTATCCTTTCGTAATCAGCGTTGAACAGATGTTTTTTGATCTTCTCGTATCCGTCTAAACTCGGTTCGGATTTAAAGCTATTCACCTGCTCGTAGGGGGGTTCCTCAGGACGTGCTACGCTCATATATTTCACGCTCTCGTAATTTGGATCTCCGTGATTGACGGACTCGTAATTGGGGTCCGTGTCACTGTCTCCAGGTCGACAGACCGACGCGTAATTGGGTTCACCGGAATCGTGCGGCATGCTCTCGTAATTTGGCTCCGAATCGGTGTCTAGGTCGGTATCGATCCTTCTTCTCAATCTCACCTTCTCGTATCCCGGGTCTTCGCTGCTAGCATTGCTCGTTTGCCTATGTTTGAGTGACACGGAATAGGTTGTCGACAAATCTGTGCTGTTCCGAGCAGATATCGAAGCGGAGACATCACTGTTTTGTCGATAATCCGCGTCGTCTGCGTTAGACCTCTGCGGCCGCAACACTTCGTAGTTAGGGTCGCAGGATGCGCGAATCATCGCATTCTTCTTAGCAAGATCGGAACTGACCGCTTCGTAGCCATGGTCAAATACTGAATTAATGGATACATCAAGGTTCGCGTTTACTTCTGTATCCACGTCGTCGCAAACAATTCTAGTTAATTTCAAAACGTCCGTTTCCAAATCAAGGTTTCCAATGGAACTGTTTGACGCAGAGTAATGCGCGGAGTCAGGCTCTTTCTTTTGTATCTCGGTAGAATCGTGACTAGACCATGAGATTCTATTTATCTCGACGAGACTCGGCTTCCTACCGGAAATTGCGACAACTTCGGCAGGATGCTGCACACTACTGTGTGAACTCGGCTGCGCATCGCTTTGCTCCTCCGCTTCTTTTTTCTTCTTCATCACTTTGGCGTACATATCCTCTAAGGATTTCCCATTAGACAGGGTCGGCTTGGATCGGTCCTCGGGCTTCGTCCTCTTCTCGATCGACGCGTACATTTCCGTCGTTACTTCCGGCGGCGGTGGTAAGGGGGAATTAGCTTGTCGTTTCTCCGGTTTCGGTGACCCAGGATTCATGATGGAACTGTTGGCACTCGAGGACGAAGCTATAGCCAATAGAAGATCGTGTGAACATTTCACCACGGAAGTGTCAGAAAGCGCGTACCAACGTTCCAGGGACAATTACTGGCCTACCTTGTCTCGAGTGAGCATGTGCAACATGTCGTAAACTGTCGACGCTTGGAGGCTGCGGAGCAGGATGAACTTTGTCGGAACGGGACGGTGCTCGCGAGTATAACGGCTGTTCGCTTTGCACGGCTCGTTGGACCTCAGTCATAGTCGGCTGAATCTGAGCGTACGTTTCGCTACCGCTCGTGTAAATTTTGTCCTGTTCATCGATTGCAGCATACATTTCGTCTGTCGAACAAAAGACGGTACTCATAAATCGGAATACATAGGGCGTTTCATCATTTTAATATTTCCACGTGATCACGTGGTCCCAAATTATTAATTATTTAAATTAATTATTCAATTGTATAAATGTATACAAACACATACCAGAGTCATCCGAGACAGTTGCGTAATGAGGATCCGTGAGAGGTCTAACGGACTGATTTTGCCGACAGATTGTCTTCGTTTGTGCGATTATATTGGCTAGAGGCTCCCTTACGCTTATACTGGTGTACCCTTCTGTGAGAAGAAAGGTCATAGTACTCCGTAAACATTAACTAATCGTTCCATTTCAACTTCAAAAATACTTACTCGAGTCTTGGGAGTCACCACTGAAGTGCTGTTGTGGACTATTTGGTTGAGGTTGGGGAGGTTGGGGCAATAACATTAAAAGTGGCGGAGTTATGTACGGTAAATCTTGATTAGCTTGTATTCCGCCCGTTATGGCATTAGCCGCTTGAATGTCGCATGGAGTAACGTCGGTGGAGAGAAGGGAATTATGAGGCGACGATCGACGAGTTCTTGGCGGAGCAACTGGATTTCCTCCGGTAGCTGGACTCGTCGAGGTGGATGGCTTCTCGGTATCGATCGCTTGTTTAATATTATTTCTGCAATGTTAGTAATGAACTGATAACGAGACTGATTATTAGGTAATGCCTACGAGTTTCCAATTATTACCTATTCAATTGACTAGCCTCGGCTTTTTGTACGTTTTGAAGTTGAGCGTACGGGTGTTCGACTAGAATTAAGAGAATACGGTTTAAGGATGAACAGTTAACGGTACATATTTATCCAGAAAAAATGACAGTAATACAATAATATCACATCTTATTATTCATACCATTGTCAGAGTTGGGAGAAGAAAATCTTGCATAAGGGTGAAGAGAGTTTTCTCTAGTCAAAGAATTTTGCTGCGGAACTTGTTGTATTTCCTGCTCAGATGCTTCTTCTTCCACTCCTATATTAAACACCTTCATATTAAATTCAGATAGTAAAAGACATTCCAAAAAGCTAATGAATAATTTAAAATTGTGAACAATTCAAGAGGAAGATATATATATTTGTGAATTGTTTCAAATTTTACTTCAAGAGTACCTGTATCTTGTACTGTAGCATAGAGTTCGGAGTGATCACCAATCGCTTCTGTAGCTTCATAAATATCTTGAGATATAGATTCGCCTGGGTCTTCAAGTCTCTTGTCCTTGTCTTTTGGGATATCCGGGAGACTTCTATTTGCGCCAGTTGTCCTATGTGCATCGTGTAAAAGTATTTCAATTTTAAGGCAGAAGATTCCACACATAACATAATTGTTGTTTGTATCGTGTTGTAATGGCGATCGAGTTTGAAAGTGTTTTAGGAAAAAAAGTTGTGCATTGCCTGATCGCTTAAGCGATAGAAACCTTTTTGCATTGTCGATAGCATCTTGTGCTGCTATACGAGAAGCATTTGTCATCGGGATCCCATCAAAGCCTTCATTTTCAGTATTGTTCAGTGTTACCATACCGGCGAGCCCAAGAAATTCATTCCTGTTCAAGGGAATTACAACTGAATGTATCCACGTAAACAGCAATGTACATTGTATAATTTACTTTCACACGTAATTGAAATCTACCCAACCACTGTATACCACTGAATTCATTTAAAAAAAATATTAAGATACATTTTTAATTATAATTACTTGTTCTCATTTCGCCGGCAGCTGCAGATGCAAGCAAAGATAAAACCAAAGAAGGACAATAAAGCTCCAACAGATACAACCCAGTAACACCAGGCATCTTCCTCGAGAAAAGGACGTATCATGTTATGGAATGTATTTTGTGTGTGTCCTATAAAACACTCGTATTAAAAAATATTGTGCTTTAATAGATCATTGAAAAAATAGACATGCTCAAGATAGAGAAAATTACCTTGTGATCAGGTCATTGTTATGGAAATTTGCAATTCGCTTAATCTCTTATATTTTAGCAACATAATTGCTCCATTGCCCTTTCATCTGCGTAATATTATTATTACAAAGGTAATACGTATTCGAGCTGTTAAAGAAGTACAGGTAATTTATAATTTTATCTGCCTAAATTATGCGTGGTACATTCTTATAGCAATCTTCCTTTGTTACTCTCCCTCTCTCATACAAACTTTCTGCTCTTGTATTACATTTTGAATAAATAAGTAGTTTAATATGTTTCCTCAGAAATTTATAGCATTGATAGGTGACATTTAACACTGTGTAGTTTTTCAGTGTCAATTGACTGATCTGGAGCAGTTGTAAACATTTTGCATATACACTTTTTGTTTGTGTCTTGTATGTTGACAATTGTTAAACAGTTTGCAAACAGAATCTTGATAAAAGATTCACGATAACATGTCGTGAATTAAAAGCATTCGTTTGAAAGGTGTACACGAATCAAGCGTCAAACGGACTTTATATCGTTTAATTTAATGTGTCGTATAGTTATGATTTCGCTGAAACAGGTCCAGAAAAAACGAAATACTTTTTTTTAACCCGAATATATGTACGTGCTTACATATCGGTGTACCGATGCATCGCGCGTATATACGTATGACATATCACGATCACGAAATAAGGTTATCTATGCATACCCTCTACATCGAGTATATAGATATATAAACTGCCTACTCAGCACGGATGTACGTTAATGTATATGTGCATACACGCCTTGGGATTCTCGACTGCTACGTTTCGATAATCGATAGGGAATTGCGAGCGCAAAACGAAAGTTTAACTGTACCGTTAAAAGTTATACGAAAGAACTGCATCTATTGAAGACAAAGATGCATTTAAGGAGGCAGGAGATATAAACTATAACGATTCTGGCTTTGATATGGTATTAGTAGAGATCAGGAGGGATCGTTTAGATATGGACCGACAAATACTATACCCATCTAGCTACTACGCGTATAAAACAGAAGAGCTCTTAGAAGTACATAGAAGTACGTATATAAATTATCTACAAAAAAAATTTGACATTTTTCTGATATGTTATAAATATTTAATAACATTTATTTACGTAAACCAGATACAAAGTACTTGAAAGAAATATGAACGGCTCACGAAGGTCGAGTCACGATATGCTCGACAAATAAGTACAACGAATTGCATACATCCAGGGGTTATGTTAGTTTGTACAATAGTTGCTAATTGATTATTGCATTTAACAAACGCAGCAAATTGATACTGTTTGAAATCGAAGTTTCGAATTGTAAATGGTAAATCAATTGTTCTAGACAAGATAAGTATGCAAGTTTCGGCTTGTTCCATCATTTGAAAGATCCTCTATATATGTATATGTATATATGTATATATACAACGTAAAGAAATCGGTACATAAAATTGTATATTTTTACAAAATAATAGTTAGGTTATTAGATGTATACATATACGTATGCACGTATAGAAGTGTACAACCATAATATAATTAAGCGATCGAGCACCAAGTCTTGGATAGCATACAATTATTGTCGCTGGATTTATGTTTTATCGGTCGAGATCATCTGTTGGCTGATGTTTGAACTAACAATTTGTTCCAACCTTTCTTAAATTCGATATACTGTATCATAAATATGTGTACACGGCTTTTATCATGATCGAAATGAAATGTACGAATATGTGCACGGACGGATTCTAATGTGTTAATGTTGAATGTAGAGCGAACGGACGATCGACCGATAAAACTCACTTTCGCGCTAACAGTAAGTTTCGAAGTATAAGTACGTAAATATATACACCATGTTATCGTATGGTGGCGGAACGCGTTAAAATTACTCGTGTAAACTATATGAGGTATGTGTGTGTATGTACACGCGCTAAATAGACACAGAGGGCAGTTATCTGTCGCATTTGGTGTCCGTGGAGCAGGCAACGTAGACGGGTAACGACGAACCATCGCAGTATCCGTAAAACTGTTGCGACTGCAGTTGCGACTGCGGCTGCGGTTGCGGCTGGTGCATTGGCGTGGGAGTTAGAAGTGTGTGCATGAGATGCATCGGTTGCACGAAAGGCATTATCTGAACCGGTGGAGTGGGGATTGAAGGGGCGACTGCACCGTTACCGCGATCCAACGTCGATCCATTGTAAGATCCAACGTAGAGATCGTGATTGATTTTGCCCGAATAAGTGCTGGCAGGTCGGATCATCGAGGCCTCGCGTATACTGGATGCGACAGCGGCCATTCGTGCTTCTTCGGCACGGCTGGACCACCTCAGCCGACAGATGCAGATTACGATCACGATAATGGCGGTGAGTGCGACCACACCACCGACTATACCGATAATGAGGGTGTCATCGGTGCCCGAGGTGCTCCCCACTGAAGCGGTATCGACCACGTGCTCGTGATTATTATTGTTGTAGTGTTTATTTCGTTTCGGATCGTTTTGGACAGCTGGCGCCACCGTCCAGATGATCTCCGGTTCCAGGACCGGAGACGTCGGTTTCTTGGAGGCAATGGTAGCATCGGCCAGCAACGTGGTGCGATGTTTGATACCCGGTGTTGCGGCCGTGAAATCGCACGACAATCTGTCCTCCTCGATACTGGTCAGGACCAAGCCCGCGAGATGAGGAGGAGCGACGCAGAGGACGCGATTTGCCGAGTTACCATCGTCGACAGCGTTTGTTGTTCGTAGCCACTTCCAGAGGGGTCTGGCGTCGCAACTGCAGTTGATCGGGTTCTCCTTAAGGCCTTTGATCTTTACAGTGCCGCCGCGTTCGTCGAGCGCTGCTAGAAACTGAGAGGACAGGGTAGTGAACTTGCTACCGGAGATATCCAGCTCGAGCTCGGTAGAACGTGGCACCGGGAAGAAGAGGGCGGCCGGTATCGCGTCCACAGACGTGTTCTTCAGACCGATGGTCAGCTTGCGGCCACGAACACCCACCAATGAGCTGGAGAGGACGTTCCTCAGTCTCTCACCGCGCAGGATCAGTTCGCGCAGCCTTGGATGAGCGCGTATAGAGAGTTGCTCGTTGCTCACCGACGAGTCTTTGATCTCAACGTCTAACGTCTCCAATCGACTCATCCCTTTCAGGATCCCCTGGACGTCGAAGTAGCCCAACTTCGGATAGTTGTATGCGTACAGTGAGCGCAGATTCGTCAACGGTTTAAAGGCGGTTCGCTCTATTCGCGCACAGTTGGGCAAATCGGACATCTTCAAGGATCGTAGGGTGGTCAATCCCTCGAAGGTAGTCTCGTTCACGGTGCTGGCGTCGTTCCCGGACACGTCCAATTGTCTGAGCACTGGCAGACCCTTCAACGCCACAATGGCGCTGGCCAGATCGGTCAACCGATTCCTGGAAATGTCTAAGCTCTCCAACATGGTGGTGCGCTCCAGCGCGTTGAGTTCCACATCAGTGATCATGTTCCCGGAGAGGTTCAATCGTCTCAGAAACGGTGTCTCCAGCCTGGTGAGCGAGCTGATCCCGGTATTGGCAAGGTTCAACGATCGCAGGATCTTCGCTTCGCCAAGTATTCCTTTTATCGTGTTCTCACTGAGAGGATTCTCCGAGAGGTCCAGATCCTTCACGTTGTTGGCCACGTCCTGGGTGAACACCTCGACTAGTCGATTACGCGCCAGGTTCAAACGCGACAGGGACGCTGTTTGTCGTTGCAGGCTTCGTATCGGGATCTCGTCGAACCGGTTCTCGGACAGATCCACGCTTTCCACGGAGCGGACTCTACTCGGATCGAAGATCGTCTCCGGCAACGAGGTCAGTCTGTTGTCACGAAGATTGAGATGCTCGAGACGCAGCAGTCCCTCCATCGTTCTCTCGCTGAGTGACTCGACGTCGTTCGCGGACAGATCTAGCAGCTGCAACTGCGTGGAGTTGTGGAACGCCAGCTCGTCGACGGACTCGATCTGGTTCCCGGCGAGGTTCAGAACACGGAGTCGAGCGATCCGCGAGAACCCAAACTCGCCGACGCGCTTCAACGCGTTACGGGACAGGTCCAGGCGTTCCAAGAACTGCAAGGATCGGGCGTAGTCGCCGGGAAAGTGGAGAAATCGGTTGTCGGAGAGATCGAGCTCCCTCAATCGCGGGTGTATCGCGAAAGCGGTCGGTGACAACCGATCGATACGGTTACTCGACAAGTCAAGGATCTCCATACCCGTGCCCGTGTTGAAATGTTCACCGGCGAACGAGGTCAGCCTGTTCCCTCGCAGGTTCAGCTCGTATAGGTTCGTCAGGCCAGCGAACGCCTCGTTCTCGATACGCTCGAGCCGATTCTCCGACAAGTCGATCCTCGTCAGATTGCGGAGACTCCGAAAGGTCCCCTCCTCGATCCTCTCTAACTTGTTCCCAGCGATGGAGATCCTCTCGAGGGACTCAAGGTTTACCAGCAGGATCGCTGGAAGTATTCTCAGATCGGTCCGCGACACGTCCAAATCGAGAACAGAGGAAGGGAAGACAGGTGGGAAGCCACCGTACAGCGGGTTCGAGCTTAAATTCAAATATCGTATTCGTTGCAGGTGTTCGAAGGTCTCCGGCGGGACACGGGTCAGTTGATTGTCCGCCAGGTCGAGAGAGATCAGGTTTCGAAGTGGAAGCTCGCCTATCGATGTCAGCCTGTTGCGAGAAACGTCCAGGTTCACCAGGGTGTCCTCCAATCCGGCGAACGTGCTCGGTGTGATCGTCGAGAGCATGTTGCCCGACAGCTCGATGCTGATCAGATTCTCGAAATCGTGGAACGATCCAGGTGGTATCTCTCGGACCAAGTTTCGCGTCAACGCCAGGGTCACCAGCCTCGAGGCTGTGGCTTTTATCAACTCGGTCGAGAGCGCGGCTATACGATTGAACTCCACGTGGAGATGAGTCAACGAGGGCAGTCTGGTCAGAGCTGTTGCCGGCACCAAGAGGATGTTGTTGTCTTGCAGGGAGAGCCATTTTAGTCTGGTTAGACCCTCGAACGATGATTCCTCGATCTGTGGAAGTAACCGGGTAAACGATTAACGAGCAACGTGCGTATCTGGAAGGGGAATTTCAATTCTTAACCCATTCGTCAGGACGATCCTCTCCGCTAGAACGTTCCACTGAACGAGGGTTTGCGTATTGCGTCTAAAAGAATTGCTTTCACGATGATTTTTTGAAAAAAAGAACTACTTCTTTTGGAAGCAAGATATTTCTAAGTTCTTGATAAACTTATTCTAAACATTGATGAACGTCCATTGTATGTTGTAGCGGATGGGTTAAATGTCTGGTCGTGGTTACGCACCGTGCGCAAAGCGTTTAAACTCAGATCGAGTCTTGTCAGGGCAGACAGGCTGGAAAACGTGTTAACACCCAAACGACCGATGTTGTTACGACTGAGATCCAGCACCTGCAACTCTCTCAGCCCCGACAGATGCCCCTGGTCTATATCCTGAAGCGACAAAGAGAAGAACATGATTATCGGTATATGTACGTAACGAAGGTTGCAAGGTTAAACGATCAATGTTTACCAGGTTGTATCGCGAGTAGAAATAGAAACAAAAATGTTACGTAAACATAGATCTGAACTTAAGATTCTATGAATTTCACATCTATCTTGTTTCAGCTCCGAGCGTGATCGATGCTTTAGAGATCCTTTCTACGAGTTCTTGTCACGGATTCACTCATGCGTGGTACACCATACGATGCATCAATAGCTCATTACCATTTTCGTATTTATACCTCTTAAGTGTAGTATTGCCAGACGATGTTTACACAACAATTTTTTTCGTATTTCAACCCACAGAACACCCTGGGAAAGTTTGATCGTCCAACTTTGGAACACCCTGTTCGTACATCTATTATGTTACTTACGGTAATCAAATTGTTCGAAATATTGAGAAACTTCAGATCCGTTAAGAGTCTCAAAGCATCGCTGGGAAATTCTTGGAGAAAGTTCGCCGAAAGATCCAATTGCAGTAAATTGTAAGCCCCTGAAAATCGTAAATTTAGCGTTAGGAGTTTCGCATACCGTGTGACTCTCCTCTCATGCTTCGAAATATTAGGATGTCCCAGAACGTTTTGTGCGTTTAACGAAAGAAAGAAAGCTGCTTTGTAATATCGCGTTTGTAACCGTTTGTTCAAAGTTTTTGTTATTTTATATACAAAACACTCCATTCGTACGTTCGTTTTGACAAAATCTGTTTATCCTCAGCCAAACGTTGTTATCGTAAATACAAACGATAAAGTTGTATTCTCTATAAATATAAAATGTTGTAAAGTTGCTACGTCAACGACCTCTCGGCTACAGATTTACGGACGATGCGAAACTGCGAATATGTTAACGAATCGAAGCTTCCGAAGTGCACAATATTTTCCGAGACACCCCAATATTAACCAACTCGGTGAACGATCGAACGTAACGATAAAGGAAGTTAGCACAGCTCTGGAATATGGTGCGCGAAAGTGGGAGCCGCGTGCGCAACTAACCGACCCGTGAGAACCACGATTGCGATTCGTTCGTTGTTCTTCGAGAGGCAGCTTGGGAATATGGACAACGAACGATTCGCTTTTCGCGCGCGTCTCTCCGAAAGTGGAGCTCGAGTAACGCGCGAACTCGGTTTCCACGATCCAGGTCGTGCAATCGTTTCGCACCTTTGAAAGCATCGCTGTTGAAGCGACCAAGATCGTTGCGGGACAGATTCAAAAGTAACAACCGCTCCAGCCCGGACAGAGCACCATCGTCCATGTGGGACAGTTCGTTCTCGCTCAGATCCAATCGCAGCAACGACTCGCCGACCATCGAGAAGGCAGCTCGTGGAAGTGACCCTGCGAGAAGAAACCAATAGAATTTTTTAACAACAAATTTCCCGCTAATGGTACATGTACAACGATCAGGCGAGTCACCTGCGCCGACCATCCCAAATTACTCGCAAATCGTTCACTTTAGGAATGAACGTTTCGAACGAAAGTTGCACAGTATCCGGAACAGTACACCGACGATCAATTTTTGACCACGCGATTGTTGTATCGAACCGTATAGATCGCCTCGAGTATTTCTAAAACGCTCGACATTTTGCTCTGGAATTCGAAAGAGCATCGAACGCTGGTTGAAAAAGTATCAGAGCATGTGGTATAGAAAGTTACTAATTACTGAGATATTCCTAAATTAATTACCAACGTATCTTTTCTAGATTGTCTTGGCTGTAGATTGGAGACGTATCGTAACGTGACTACGACAGTTGGGAACACGAGAACGACGGAAAGTTATAGCAATTTTGACATTCCGGTTGTACGTAACCTTGTCGACCGTTTTATGAGTCAAATGTCTTGGAGCAATTTTGACAAAAATGGCTACAACTTCGGAACAAGTTCAAACGGAGAACACGTTGATACTACTTTCATCGCACTATTCTGTGTGTTACGATACAATTTGTGTACTCGACGATCGATCATCGTTCTCGTTCTCGAGAGTGTACGGTGTTACGAGTTATCGTCTACCACCTACCGATGTTGTTGTCGGACAACGAGAGCACTCTAATGGATTTAGGGCCTTTCAACGACGCCGTTGGCACGGCCATCAGATCGTTCCCGTCCAAGTAAAGTTGCTCGAGGCTCTCGCACCCTTTGAAAATGCCCTCCTCGATGCTCCTCAGGCCGTTTCTGCTCAGATCGAGGAGCTTCAGCTCTCTCATACCGTGAAACTCGTTGCTCGAGAATATCGGGTTCAGGCTATCGCCTAGAAGATTGTCTGCGAGTTTCAGCTCCTCCAATCCAGGCTGAGCCTCCAGTAAACGGTTCATCAGCTTGTAGATCGAATTTCCGGACAGGTCGAGCTTCCTCAGTGTCAAACCAGAATCGAGGAGGTCCTCCGGCAGAGTTTGGTAACCGCTGTGTCTTTGGCTAACAGAAACGATCGGTTGTCCACGCAGACTCTCCACCGTGTCTCGCGTGAAGATCACTCGATCGCAGTTCATTTCGATCGAGCGACCGGTATATTCCGTGGAAACGGAACACGTGCAGGGTACCTGCAGGTTCCGTTTCAACTCGACGCAGGGCACCCATTCCGCTTGCTCCGATGGGAGAACCCTCGAAAGCAAAAGTATCGACGACAGCCACCACCTGGAAACATTACAGTTGTAATATTAACCAAGAATTAGATAAACCTTGACGATCAACTATTCGATATTATTTTCGTCTTGATTGTTCTTTTAACGAATAGATAAAAAATCCAAAGGAACGATTTCGACACGAGTATACCTCTGGAATTCCGGTACAGTACTTCGATTAGGTACGTTACTCGATTCGTGCCAGGTTTGGAAAACAATCTGTTACGATATTATACGTAAAAGAAAAATAAATATATTGACTCGTGCCGAAAGCGGAACGACGAGAAGAATCGATTTGTGCACGAAAAAGGAGCATGGTTCCATTCAACAAACAAGTGCAAGTGCACGTTGCACGCATATCGGTGTAACAACTACTTATGCAAACTATACGACGGTTTCTTCGCGACGAGTTTTCTCTTAGCTTACCCTACTTAACCCATTTATGCCTCGCGTTCCTATATATATATATATATATAATAGGTTGTTCAATAAGTTTTATCAAACGACAAAACTTATTGAACAACCTAGTAGTTTGCACCTTTAAGAAATCATTTTTCCTATTGGTGAATAATTTTCTTTCATGAAAAACGATTTGGGATCACGTTTACAGCACACAAAGATACTTTGCGCATAATCGGTATTATTTGGATACTAGCGGCGATAGTTTCGTTTTGCGTTATCGAACTTTGGATATATATTATGTATGTATGTATGTATGTATGTATGTATGTATGTATGTATGTATGTATGTATGTATGTATGTATGTATGTATGTATGTATGTATGTATGTATGTATGTATTATACATGTATGTATGTGTGCGTGCGTGCATGTATGTATGTATATACATGTTTATCGCAGGCATAAATGGGTTAAAGACGTTTAACTCGACGCGCTTTCAATTTTCTTCCGCGATACATGCCGTGCGTCGCGGCGCGGAGAGGCGTGTCCAGCCTCGGACGACTCGGGCGTCTTGAAACGCGGAAACCTACGTATAACGGTGATTTCGTCCGCTGTACGGACAGATACGCACAGTGAAACCTGTTTGTCGCGAATGCCTAAACGACCACGTTCCCTTCTTTTTCTCCGAGCGAACGGGATTTCTCGACAGAGTGATGCATTCCCGCGTTAATTTTCGCCTCCAAGCCGGAGAGCTACTCGTAACGTACACGCGTATCGTGCGTACCTAAGAACGAATTTGATCGGAGACGCGCGCAACACGAATCCACGTAGGAACGGTGTTGTGGGCGTAACGCGGCGGATCACCCGCGAATCAAATCCCATAAATCTCTCGTAGCGTTACCTACTTACTCGGTAAGAAGGGAGCAACGAACGGTAGAATCGAATCGGGATGAAACGACCTTCGCATTTCTACAGAGAATAATTGCGCATTGAATTCCATGGGAATTATGCATCACCAGCGAGATTATCGCGTCCCGATTGTTTCTAATCACGGATCCACGAGAAGCAATATGTTTATTAATAAACGGTCCAATTCGTTCCGTTTGGCGCGGAACAATTAACGATCCGTATCTCGTCCGCACAATTATCGAGTGACTCGAACCGTAGATTCGTCTCGAGTTAGAAAGTAACTCGACGATACCCGATGATCAGCCTTGAATTCGTTGCAATATTTCTACGTGGACCGCGCGAACGATCGGCAGGGCGTCGCGTACGTTACGTATTCCATCGATGGGCCCCGTTGCCATTGTTACCGATCGAATCGTTGAATCAACGAACTGTCCGCAATTAGACACTATGTACACACGGCAACTTACACTGTTATCATGTTCGCTGCTCCACGCGGCACTGTTCTATTATCGTTCGACCGCGATCGGCATCACCTTCCGTATTATTTGCTCGCCCGACGGATCGTCCTGAGGCGGCTGGACCGCTAAGAACTTGTCTTCATCGTGACGTTCCCTTTCCTACGTCTCGCGTCTCGTGGTCCGCTTAAATTAAAAGAAAATGATTCCTCCGTTGGTCACCGTCGCGACCCGACTGGTGAATTGCGCGCGCGCGGGCGCTTACGCACTCGTCCCCCTTTTTTTGTTTCTTTTTTTTTTATTTAATTTTTTTTTTGAATGAGGGGGAGGATGATTCTCTCTTCTATCGCGCCTCTTTTATTTTTATTTACCAGAGAGGGGAAAAATACGTCGTCGCCTTATTCGTTCAAAGTATGGCGTTTCTATCGAGCTTGTTTCCTTCGCGTGTCGTTTTACACGGTGACCAGTCGCAAAACGAACCGCGTAATTATTTGTTCGCGAACGCGACGCGACATTCGGAAACTGATGGAGTTCGAGCAACCCGTAGCGTAGCAATGAAAAATCGTAATGAACGAGTAAAGAAGGTGGGGACACCTCGGGAGACTAACGTATACCGTGCCCTTCTCCACGGAATTCGCGGACTCCGACATAACGGTGTTCGCGCGAGTTTACCTACACTTGAGCAACCACCGCCATACGCTGCGCGATTTCTGCGGGTAGGGGAAGCAGCGCAGCGCAACGAAATGGAGGTTGTGTACGTGCATCTGTGAGCCAGTTTACACCGAGCGTTTGAACGCGTACTAAGTACGTACTACTCGATTCGTATCGGGCACTCGGTGTAAACGATGGCGTATATCAAGTACAAAACCGAAATAGTACCCGTATTAAACGAGTCTCTGCGGTGCCATGAACGCCTCGCGTGTTTTAAAAATAGCCGAATTAAGGTTAGCTTTATTTGTATATATGAGTCTAATCGTTTGTCAAAGTGAATAAATTGTTGATCATAAAATTCTGTCGTGCCAAAAAGAAAAGGCGAAATTGGAGAGGGGAGAGACGAGCAATCTTGTAGAACTTTGCATCGACGAGCAAATATTATCGACGATGAATGGGAAAATGTATTATAGTAATTACTTTTTTCTATAATCTCACTGATCTTTCCCGTAGGACCGAATAATACGCTAAATAAAGGCACAAGATGTTTTTCATATTTATTTTCATATTTTTGAGAGTGTATACTATATTCGTTATTTATTAGTACCTTTTAAAAACTCGATACACTCGGTGTAAACGTAGTCGAATTACGTGCTTATTGCGTATTTTTTTAGTTCGCCTATCAAAATTAAATACTTTGTAAATCAAGTCTGTGCGTTGCATGTCATGTGCACTTGGTTGCACGTATAGTTTCTCCGAATGCGTGTATGTATATGTATTTGGTACACGCAGCTGGGAAAAGGACACGAGATGGGAACGGATGAACGTAGAAACATTTATCGGGCAACCTTTCACTGCCACTGTCTGCTTGGAGTGCTCGGTACCAGCGGGTTCGTTGCCTGCACCGTTACCATGCGGTTTGATACATCCGTTCCCCGAATCCAACATCAGAATTTTTCATGCAATTACAAGTTACCGACGATATGGTATTGTTAACTGCTTCAATCGTCACTGCGATACCGATTGATAATTGACATTGTACTTTTTTTTGTATCGCATTACTTTCGTTCGACGCTGCGATCAAAGGTATAACCGTCGCCAAAAACTTGTTGCATCTAATAAGTACTATAATTAATCATCTCGTATAGATCATTTCATGTATTTTGATGAAACCTTTTTCGACTCTATTTTTTTCTTGATTAACTATCATGACAAAGAGGAAAAAATTTATAATTTCTGTTGAAAAGTCAATAAAAAATGAGTAAAGAATTTGTTTGATATTGTTTAATAACTATAACAAAAGTATTTATACTAATATTAAACATATTGTTTTAGATTTCTATAAAAAATTATTGTACACCGAAAAAGACTTATAAGACCGAAAAAAGAATAGAGTTGAAAACGTTAGATTAAAATATTTGAATCGATTTATACGTTAAAAAAGTTTCATTTTAACATAAGCATAAACTATCATCGTTTATAATTAAATTTCATTTGCATTTCGATCAATTGTGATGACCGCACCGTTCGATACGTAATTTAAATTGGAGAAACAATCGATCCTGTCATTAACAAACAAGAAACGTGAGCTGTTTGTTAAACGTGAAAAGGAAATTTTTTCATACAGAAATAGATAAGTAATGTGAAAATAAATTGTCAATCGATGATGTATGAAAATAAATACAACGAAAATGTAAAAATATTGCAAATCTCGTGAAGAACGCGCAACACAGTGAGATGGAGAAGCGACCCTTTGAAGAGCATTCCTCGAATGGCCTTTCACTGCTACTATACGATATCGGTTATTAGTAACCTGTCGTTATTTGCACTGCTTACTTTTCTATTCGTTAATAATGGTATTTATTGTTAATTAATAATTACTTGACTATGAAACGCATCGAATGCAAAATGAATCCGATAACTTTCTACAAGTGGTAAATACGAAATTAATTTACTTAACTGTTTCATACACCAATGGTTCACTTTCATGCCGTCGAATTTGTGTAATCAGAAAGGCAATAAGTTCAATGTTCCGAATAATACAGGACGTTAAAGTGCCGCGATTAAAATTCCCATTCCATTTTAATCCAATATATATGAGTCATAAGGCGGATTAAGAAATATCAGAAAGTTATATATTTTTTGTTTATGTTTTTCATTCGATCTAGAACTAGAATAAAAAAATCTACCGCACCGTTTGTGGGACGAGGAGTACGGAGCCTGCGCAGATTCACATTAATGTGTAAAGAAGTGTCACCAAGTGTCACTATATACGAAACGTAAACGTTTTCTTGTGGTCACTGTCCGCTAACGTTTACGATTATGCTTATGTGCACAGAGTAATACTATTAGAACAGGCAGTATCTTCTAAAAATGCTGGCGATATTAACTGCTGATTGGTTTCCTTTAGGCCGAGACGTATACTTTAGGTAATGATATTAAGGTTATGTGGTAAAACGATACAGAAAAACAATGTTACGAAAACGAGTAAAAAACAAAAAGTATATTTAAAGAAATATAATTATTTTATAGAAAGTTTGAACTGTATCCGATATCGTTCCAAGAAGAGGTTTCAAATAACAATGTACTAGTAGCAGCTCCTTATGGAGGTTCCATTGCAGTTACCAGAAATTCCAAGACATTTGTTAAAGTTCACGGATCAAATAAATCTATAATATATTTGTATACTTCTGCTGGAAAGCTAACAGCTAAATTTCAAGTAAAAATTATCAAGTGTTGATAATTTGTGAAAATGCTAAAAACATTTTAATATGTTTTATTTTATGTTATTTGTTTTATATGCTTATATTGATATTGTGCCATGTAAGTGATATTTTGTGCACAATGTGATTTAATCTTTTCAGTGGAATAGTGGTATTTTGGTTAATTTTGGATGGTCTCAGCAGGAAGAATTACTATGTGTTCAAGACAATGGTATGGTTTATATATACGATATGTTTGGTACATACCAACATGCATTTACTATGGGAAACGTATGTTACTTTTTAATGATTTTGTTACTGTCAATAAAATATGTAGAAAATAATCGAATTATATATGTGTTTTCTTATATTAGGAAGTAAAGGATACCAAAGTTGTAGAGGCAAAGTTCTTTGTAAGTTATAGCGGAACAGGTATTGCTGTTTTAACATCCACTAATAACATATTTCTAGTGAATAACATAGTTGAACCAAAAGTTAGACAAGTATCAGACGTTCCCAGTGAGTGTTTTAGATCACAAATAATATTGATACAAATTGAATGAAGCATTAATTTGATCATATTTCTTTCAGAATATGGAGGACCAATAGATTGTTGGTGTTTAGTACAATGCAATAGAGAAACACAAGTAATTTTATCGAACAAGGATGGAATATTTGTAGTCTATCAAACGCATCAAGATGCGTTGTACATACCATTTGTATGATATAACAGTTTGAAGAATTGAAAGTATAAAACAACTTATATTCTTGAAATTTATCAGAATTATGTATGTTTTAGGATGCTTTCTTTACCGCACAGAATAAAGTAAACCATGTGGTGGCCATGGCTGTTTCTGGAAATAATCGTCATATTGCTCTTTATGCTGATACTGGCCACTTATACCTAGGTTCCATAAATTTCAAAGAGATATATTGTAAATATTACACAAACATGAAAGAAACTTTATCAGGCTTAGCATGGTTGGTATGTTTATGATGTTGTAAAATGCAGTTGATGATATTTACATAGGAATTTCTAGGTGTGGAACAGAAGCAGTAGTTTGCAGCTGGAATAGTATCATAATGGTAGTCGGGCGAACAGCCAAAACAATAGAATACACATATGATGGTCCAGTGCATCTTGTTACAGAGATTGATGGTGTACGTGTATTATCCAGTTCTTCCCATGAAATGATACAGAAAGTACCAAGTGTTGTTCAGAAAATATTTGGGATTAATTCTACTGATCCTGCATCTTATCTTTTGGAAGCTTCTAAACAGTTTCAAAAAAAGAGTCACAAGGCTGACAGCTATATAGACCTGGTGAAATGTAAATTAGATGCAGCGGTAATAACTTGCATTGATGGAGCTGGTCATGAATTTAATTTTGAGACACAAAAACTTTTAATGAGAGTAAGGTTTCTTGTATTAGTCTTGTTTTGTGTCTATGATATAAGGAATAAGTAACATGCTCATTAATTATCCTAGGCAGCCAAATTTGGAAAAGGATTTAGTAAGACGGCTAATCCTGAATATTATGTTGGTATGTGTCGAACATTGAGGGTTCTAAATGCTGTGAGACATCCTGCAATTGGAATTCCATTAACATATGCACAGTATCCTTTTACATAATGTGTAATAGTTAACACTATTCAATACTTTCTATTTGATTTCATAATTGGAAACTACTTAACGAAAACTCAGATATACTGTTTTAACGAATCAAGTGTTATTGGACAGACTGGTTGCAAGAAGGCACTACTATTTAAGCATACAAATAGCTCGACATCTTCAACTGCCAGAAATCGAAGGCGAAAGTCGAATATTAGCTCATTGGGCTTGTTACAAAGTAATGTTATCCTTACTTTACTTGTTATCAATATAAACCCAATTTACGATGATAAATATGGACTTTAATATATATAAGAAAAAATTTTCCTTATTAGGTAAAGCAAACACAATTAGACAAAGAACAAATAGCAGAAGAAATAGCTGATAAATTAGGATATGCGCCTGGTGTTTCTTACAGTGAAATTGCAAAACGAGCAGCCGACTGTGGTAGAAAACAATTAGCTATTAAAGTAAAGCATTTTTTCTATCCAAATTAAACTCTAGTTTTTATTCTTTTTAACGTAATACGTACTTTTTAGTTGATAGACTATGAGCCACGCGCCCACCAACAAGTACCGCTTTTATTAACTCTCGGTGAAGAAAAAGCTGCGCTTCGTAAAGCCGTTGAAAGTGGCAATACTGATTTAGTTTATACAGTAATACTTCATCTTAGGCAGAAGATGACGCTTAGTAACTTCCAGGTAAACAATTTATTACTGATTGACTGTAGTCATAAAGAGTAATACAAATTTAATTAAGATTCTTATTATTGACACAACACAGATGTATATAAAGCATTGTCCTTTAGCAATGGCGTTATATATCAAATACTGTCAGAATTACAATCGGGAAACCCTTCGAGATATTTATAATCAATATGATAATTTTCATGCTCAAGCAATATGGTCCATTACTGAGAGTTATCAACGACAGGTTGGTGTACATTAATAAGATGTAATTAATTGGCTGTATATCTCAACACATATGTCTCATGCAATAATTAATCATATTTTTTAGAATATAATGACGAGAGAGGGGTTATTGCAATCCGCACAGGAGAATTTTAAATTAGCTCGTAATGACATAAATGCAGCTTTGACGGAAGAACAAATAAAATTATTGCGTTACCAAAGGTCTCTGGAAGATACGTTGCATGATCCGGTTGTTGGTAAATCGTTGCACGATACTGTAAAGACATTACTGTTACGCAATGAATTAAAATCAGCAGATAAATTGAGATCAGAATATCGAATACCAGATCGAAGGTACATCTTTTTGTATCATAATTTCCTTTTTACGGCAAACATTATTTACATTATTAATAGCACAAATCTTTCTTAGATATTGGTGGTTACGAATACAGTGTTTAGCAGAACGGGATATGTGGGACGAATTAGAAAAGTTTTCCAAGAGTAAGAAGTCTCCCATTGGTTATGAGGTACATATTTCTGATATTAAATATCTTTCATTTCTTAAAGTGACAAGTAATAGTTATGTAAAGATACATCTCTTTTTTCATCATTCCTTTCAGCCATTCATAGAACAGTGTTTAATACATAACAAAGAGAAAGAGGCAAAGAAATATTTACCAAAAGTAAGGAATGAACTGAAAGTGAAGTACTTAATTAAATTAAAGTAAGTATATACTAAAGTGATTTGTTGTCTTTAATAATAAATTTATAATACAACAAAATATTTCTTGTAATCTTACAGAATGTTCAATGAAGCAGCTGAGGAAGCAATAGAACAAAAAGATGATTTCGCGTTAACTTTTGTCTTAACACAATGCGAACCATCAAATACACAACTGATTAACAAAATTAATATGTTCAAAGCCAGTTTAAGAAAATAACTCTTCGATATTTTTAAAACGATTCTGATTCTTTGATTAAACATTTGTAATATTTCTTTGCTTACATTTGCAAAAGGTATTATTAATAATTATTTTCTAAATCAATATAAATAAATGTGCGATAGCATAAAGTACAATGACGAATCTTTCAAATTTATTAACGTGTTATTGCATATCAAATAATAGGATTAAGTATTTAACGTATCTCTTAAATTCTTCTGTATGGAAATGTACTAATATAATACTAATTATTGATTATGGAATATGTTTATTTAATATTTCCCAAATTAAAATGCATTTTATATTCATTAAAAATGTGCTTAAAATACATCAACTAGTTTTTGTAGTACATCGTATAAAATTTTGGTGTCTGTCAATAAGATCATTGACAATTAATCTTTCAATTTCCTCACCTCTGTTTAATTGTTCATCCGTAAGAGATATAATGTAATCATCTTCATGGCTGACAATTGTTACTTGCTGCTTTCGAGTTTGCAACATATTGGCTATGACTAACTGTGAGAACATATTTTCAGTATACACAAAGGATCAGAGTATTTGATTTGGAATATTAGTTTCTATCAGTTGAATAATTTAAATTACTCACATTGTGTTTGTACTTATTAAGTGCATTTCTCGCTTTTGAAATCAATAGAGTTTCATCAGTTTCCAATTTAAAAGATACTACAAAAGCCTGTGGAATCCATAGACTTACTAAAGGAGCTAATATTTTTGGTACTAATTGAAGGGATATTGTTGGTGGTCCACTGGAAGAGATCTTATGAACCGACTGAAAATTTAAAAATCGTTTTTTACACATAGCTTCCAAAAAGATTGTTCTATAAAAGTATACAAATTCGTTCATAATCTTTTATTAGAAGAACTTAGATATACCAATTCATTGGACGGAATGTAAAAGTCTGATACTGCTGCTGCAAGATATAAAATAGCTTTGTTTTTAAGGCAAGTTAGAGTTTGACAAGCAGATCGAAGAAGCCAAAGATATTCAGAAACAGTTGTGAACGTAAGCTGCAATAATTTGTCTTGATTCTGAGCTTCTTTATATTTATGTAATATCGTTGCTAACTTCTCTGTATATTGTGGTAGTACTAAAAACAAATATTATACTTAATTCAAAGGTACATATTACAATTAATTATAACAATATAATATACAAAATAGTCTATGATTTTAATGCATAAAAACCGTGTACCTGTAATGATAGCTCTTCCTTTTTGTTGATTGACCTCTAACATGTCTAAAAATTTTTGTCCTATAAAATGTCTTGAAAATGGTTCTAGGGATTTAACTCTGTTAATGGACAAATATTGCTTGTATGTTACATATAATAATATCATTTGTGAACATTAATTGTATAATAATTACCTATGCATAAAAATCACAGAATATCCTTTTTCCAAAAAATATTCTGCAGATACAGATCCTCTTGTTCCTGCACTAAAATTATCTACAAATCTTACTGTATTGTGTTCTAAAGGTGTCGTTGTACCACCACTCTGTAATATTGATATGTAGTCATTCAAAATAATTATACGTACCAGATCCAATGATATAAAAACTCACTGTTACTAGCACAACTTTATTGTTTTTTTTTAATTGTCGTTCTGTAAATTCTTTCAGCAATATTTCACTGTGAGCAAGGTCTTGAGGTGGCGGATGTTTGGCATAGAAATCTTCCCATGTTGAAACCATATTTATATATTATTAAAAATTAATAGTATCACAGTAAAACTTTTCCTATTCTACTGCAAACGATTTCCTTATAAATTTAAGTAGTATTTTATATGTAAATAGATATTACAAAATGTAAATCCAATAAAAGATTAATATTGTGAAAAGAATAGTAATTATTAGAAAGGATACCGTTGTCTAACAAACAATACTTTATTAAATAAAATATAATAAATTTTTAAACTGTAAAGAAATTTCAATCTTATTCAATCTTAAAGATAACATGTGTATCAAATGCTTTTGATTATGTATTTTTCTTGGACTTCAGACTTTGGAATTCATCAAAGAAACTGAACGCGGTAGGCGAACCACGAGTGATGTATGCGCTCTCTTGCGACACGTTCGATAGTTCACGAATACAATCGATAAAAGTGTTGCGCTACATTATCATGAAATATTACAAAAGATTTTGTTACCATTTGCGTCAATTTTATAGGGATCATAAGCATAAATTTGAGAAAATTATATCGTTTGTGATTTCTTATTTAAAATATTTTGAAACGTAAATTTTACCATAACAAAAGATGTAAAATTCTCAACTACATAAAACCTCTTTTATTTGTAACCCTTACAATGTTATCAAAGTGAAACTATTTAAGGGTATTCAAATTTTATTTAATAATGAAATCTTATTTAATTTTGTACATTACATTTAATAAAGTAATAGAAATCTATGGTTTGTCAATCAATATAATCACTTATAATTAGTATGATTACAAAGTATAGACATAAATTATATTGCAGGGTAATACAACCTTAACTTAACTATTTATAGTTAATACTAAAATACGAAAAATACGTTTTTAGTATTCTGGTGCCTGAGACTTGCTATCAGTATTGCGAAACGTTACGAACTGAAAATAAAAATAAGAAATCAAACGATTAAAGGCATTTACTACTTGAAAATAATCAAAGATGATTGTCATTTAATCATACCGTTTATTTCATTCACACTACTGTACATGCAACGTACCTTGTATGGTTTTTCTTTATAATCATTCCATGGTTGGGGATTTTTCTTAGGGTCCCACGATACATCGGGATTACGCAGAGCTGTACGGATTAGAAACACCGTCGAACCGACTGCTCCTACTCCGATGCAGAAGAACAGCGGAAACAACTGAAGAAACCCAAAATATAGTATTATTACCGTGTGTGTAGACAATTTCGATTCGTCACTTTATTTACCATAGGATTCTTTTTCAAGCTATTTAGAGTAAGACCCTCCATTTTCGTCATCTTGTACTTAAATCCTGCTTGTGTACTTCACACGACTGTACTTTTAGCTCTTGCAACGTAAAAGCGCTGTTGCCAAATGGGGTGCTCTTTTAGATCATGCGTATTAGAGAACAGTGATGTGCATAGTTAGTGTCATGGGCCTCAAAGTTAAAATAGCCCTCGATGTTTAGATAGATCAAGTAAGAGGGTTGTAATATGAATGTAGGTTGTAGTATCATGTAAGGAATTATATAAAAATTGAATTTTACGTATTTTTGTATCGTGAATACTGGTAAAGTTTTTAGTTGTTATTCTTACTCTTATAACAAATGTTATTTTTTATCTTACATGAATCTCACATTTTGTTTCAACAGTTCAAATTTTTCCCGTTTTTAGTTCCTTTATTCATTTTCTAAAAACTTTAAAATATTTTTCTGACACTTTTAACAAAGTTCATATGTTACCCGCTTTTATTCGATTGTAGTATACTTTGATTCGATTTCCAATGCGCATGACTGTAAATGGCAGTACATGTGGCAACTATGTTATATATACGTGCTATCAACTCTTGGCATTAAAGACTGTTTTTACAGAATTTAGTCTTAAACTTCTAATTTTGTCCGAGTCTACTAATCATAATCTATAATGGCTTAAGAACGCTCGCAAAAGGAATTGATATAGTATTACGGAATATTATTGCAATTACTATTTTATTTTAACTTAGGTTGTGAAAAAAGTATTCTTAATATTTCTTCAACTTCTTCTGTTGTATAAACTACATCAGTGGTGTTCACAGGTAATGCCTTCTTGTCTCCTTACATCAAATGCATTAACAATAGTCACCTGCTGCATTTTAATCTATATCAAGTGATTTCTCTTTGATGTAATAGCTATTAAAATTATTGGTCTTACTACTGTATATGTAGAAGTTAAATTTATACCTCACATACTTTATACATTAGAAAGTTACCACTTATAGTGTATTAAGAATTATAAATCATATAGTTATGTATCTATTATTTACTGAAAATACATTTGTAGAATTTTATTGTATTATGATACATTTATTTCAATAAAATGCAGTTAAGTGACACTTAAGTGTTATAACACTTATTCAAACCCTATATTTCCAAAATCCAACTCCTATATCCTATTATACATTACATTAATTTTAAGTTCCAAACCTTTATTTTTATTTCATGCAGAGGTATTCTAAGGTTGTTTACTTTTTGAAAACGTTGCTTCAATTCTGTGTTGCAAAGCTATAACTTTTGATTTTATGTAATAACTCTAGCTAGTTCAGTTTTTATATTATTGAAGAAGAGTACTTTTTCTTTGACAACTTTTAGGAAACGTATTAGTACTCTAAATGTATTAGAGTACACTTCCTTCTTTTCTAGGAATCGTTGTAAGTAATAAGCTATAAATTAATATGTTTTGTTTAAAAATGTTTAATAATTTAGTTATTTCTATTACTTTAGATAAAGAAGAGTAGTAGTACTAGTATTTAGTAAGTAATAGGAAAAAAGTATGTTTTTAGCTGTAGTATTCAATAAATAAAACATATATTTCATTTCATTTTGGGTTATTAAAATAAATCATTCAATGATAATGGAATTAAAAGAAATGTATTTAAAATTTAGTATATGTTGTATAAATACATATCTTAATTAATAATTGATAGTAATCAAGTACATTGTATGTTTCAAACGAATTACATGAAATATACAATTTACAATCATAAACGTGTTTAGATATTATATAATTCGACTTAAATTGTATCTATGTATAATATTCTTGTCACTTATGTATATAAATATTTTATTCTTCAATATGTAGAAATATGTCAATCTTTATCGTTGTTTCTTAATAATCTTTAGAAAATAAAGATGACTTCCTGGAAACGTTTAAAAGTACTCCCATTTTATTAAATATCTATAATATGTTCTGAATTAATAAAGCTTCACTGAATCGTATTTTGTAAAATTTATATATCTTGATAATTGATTCACGAAATTTAATGTTTAGAATAGATTATCGATTTAAGGACCGAACTGCTACTTATTAGGTATGTGTAATTGAATAGCCACCTAGCGGTAAGTGGACTAAACTAATGTTAAATATAAAATCAGCGCTCCAAGGGGCAAAACGTCCAAGTTTGTTTCAAAATAATTCTCAGTTGGACTTTTAGATGGCACCACAATGTACGAATACCGACACTGTAGAATTATTCTTAGATGTTTAATGTTTGTACACAGATTTCTAATTCTATATCGTTTGAGTATAATAAGCATTAAATGAAGCTTGTGACCATTGTCTCATCAGTTACATGTCTATATTTTATTATTTTTAATATGGCTATGATACATATTTGTGCTGCCATCTAATAGCAGAAAGTGGATTTATTTCTCTACAAACTTGGGCGTTTTCCCGCCGAGGGCGCAAATGTAAATAGATGAGTAGTTCTACTTGTTCACCGCTAGATACCTACATTAGTGTAAATGTCAATTTTCTTTACAGATTACTTAAAAATTAAACATTATTTGTTAATAACGTTGAGAGAGTAAATTCCGGTACATATACTTTAAACACGATTACTATCTAAATTTAATTTTTTTTAACACAGCTGTAATACATATTCGTACTGCCATCTAGTAGCAGAAATTGGATCTATTTCTCTACAAACTTGAATGTTTTCCCGCCAGGGCGCAAATTGTAGATAGAAGAGTAGTTCCACTTGCTCACCGCTAGATGCCTACACTAGTTAAATGTCAATTTTCTTTACAAATTGTCCAAGGATTAATTATTATTTATTAACTGCGTTTGAAGAATAGATTTGGATATATATAATCCAAACAAAATTTTTTTTTTATCGTAATTGGTATAGTTATGCAAATCTTAATCATTGTAAGTTCTCGGAGTAATAAAAAGAGTAGCTGATGTTTTACACATTTGACTTGTAAGCAAAGCAGGTTGCCTCATTATTAGATGTAATATAGCAGTTTATTTAATCTCATGCTTCAAACATGAGACTTGACTTCGCGTGAAGTTTCTGCGCGCTTGTATCAAATAGTCTTGACTTACCTTATGTTTCAAAAAAATATAATGTACAACCATGTCTCCCAAGATTGTTAACTTTCTGGAGAAGTCATTTAGCGTGCCGCATTCTTTTTGAACAAAATATATTAAACTTCTGATTGCTTATATCATGTTTATGTTTTATTCAAAGTCAATACAAAGCTTACACATATTAGATGCAATTTTAAAATGAAGTAATATAAATGCTACAAGATAAGTCAGAACAAATAACTTGATCTCATTTAACGAATACAGTCATGCATACCTGGTAGCATCTAGTAGGAGGCTTCTACTTACTCTCATACGTAATTGCAAGGCAAACCTAAACTAAAATACCTTAAGCATATATCACAGATTTTGCAGCTTAATGTGATACAGTCCAAATGATAAGCCGTTTCGATAAATAATTTTGCTGTCGTAATACCTACGAATATAATTGAATTTTTTAAAATTTAATAACATTGAAAAAAATTTAATATACTGTTCGCAATATAATTCCCAATTATTCGCAAAGATTCTTTTTGAAGAATATACTTTAAGTTTATTTAATCCGGCTTCATCGAGTGTATAATACCAAAGTAACTGTTATCAGTAGTATTCTATCGTGATTAAATTAAATTGCTAAATTCCAAGAAACGTTTAAAAATCGGAAGCGTGATTGGTTGAGATGTTTAATACATTATATCTGTTTAGTATTGATAAGTTTCCGATCTTTTCCAGAAAGTAGAATGACCGTCTGACTTAGTCGTTGTTCCGTGACGGTATTTCATGAGTAAAAGTAAATTTTTACAGTTTGAGGTCTGTATAAATATAAATGTTGATCTCAGCCACCTGAGCGAATGTAAAGATGTACGGGAGTCGAGTCAAATAATATGTACATAAATTTGTGCTTGAAATGCTGTACTTCGACGAGCAGTTTATTGAAATTTATTGGACTGTCTGACCATTGATGTTATTATATTTGTTCAACATAAGAATGAATCTTTGTTCATGACACGTTCGATAAAGTCTGTAAGACGGTGATATTTGGTTTTGCACGATAAGCGGGATGGGCTTTTCTACAAGTTTGCAAGGGCAAACGTCCCATGAAGCGTTGCTCGGCCGTCAGGATGCTGAAATCAAGCTTCTCGAAACGATGAAACGATGCCTAACGACTAAAGTTAAGTCGGATCGCGAATATGCTTCGACAATTTCTTCCTTAGCGATTCAAGGAAAGAAGATTGAGCGCAATGAGGATCTCGTTGGTAGTTTAATAGCGCAGGTATTTTTTCAAAATTCCCAGGAATATTAATAACTTTCGAAACTGCATTTCATCAGAAGTATCTAGTTAAATGTGTCATGTTCTAGAGTTGGAAAGATATCATGGACTCTATTGATCAAACTGCTAAATTAATAAAGCAACAAGCAGATTCTATCGAAGCTATAGTTGTCGAACATATTATGACACTGTGTACCGAAAGAAGGAGAGCCAGGAAATTGTATCAAGAGGAACAAACATGGTTGAACAATCAATTCCAACAGGTATGTGAAATAATGATGCGTTTCAAATGTTGTTACTACATATCATACTATTGTATTCTTTAGTTAACTGACGATGTTACCAGAAAGAAATTGGAATATCAGAAGAATTTGGAACTGTATAAGTTAATGAGATCGCGCTTTGAAGAACATTATGTTAAATGTAAGCATTTCAATTATTTAGTTATAATTATTCTCTGTAACTTATAATATTTTTCAGCGGGTAGAGTTGGTAGAAAATTGGACGAAGTAAGAGAAAAGTATCAAAAAGCTTGTAGAAAACTTCATCTTACTCACAACGAGTACGTGTTACTTTTGGGTGCTGTAACAGAGTGTGAATATGATTTAAGAACTTGCTATTTGCCAAGCTTGCTTCATCGACAACAGGCAATACATCAAGAACTTATAACATCGTGGTAAGCATATTTATCTTTGTGCTTGGAAAAATTTATGATGTACTTCGTACTTTTGCATCGTAGATCGCTAATCTAATTTGTGTAAAATCTTTATGCAAGCACATAGTTACATACAAGGTAAATGTCAATGATGGTCATTATGGTAACAATGACAATTACATTATAAATTGATAATATTTTTTTTATATGATAGGAAAGCCATACTTCAGGACATAGTGAAGTATTCTAACTTTACAACAGATAAGTTTCAAGAGATACATCTGCGAATGCAAAAGGCTGTAGATTTGGTGAAACCTGTAGAAGAATATAGGGATTTTATAGGAAAGCATAGGTATTTGTTGAAAACTTGTTTTTCTTGCTGTAAATCACTTGAAATGATAGTATAAATTTGGTAATGATCGATGTAGAACGCAACCGGCATCACCGATAAGATTCACGTTCGACGAGAACCTTGTAGACGATACTTCAGGAAAATTGTTGCCAAATAAATTGACGGTCGATAATCTGACAATAGACTGGTTAAGAAATCGGCTAACAGAACTAGAGACTTCTTTAAAAACGACTCAGCAGAGTCGACAAAATCCTCAATATCCATCAGAAAATAATAGCGATTCTAAGTAAGGATATTGTTCTAAAGTTAAATATCTCCATTGTATATTTTCTCCTGATTTGTGTATTTAAATATAATTTTCTTTTTACGGTATTAGGGTATCGATTCTGGATTATTCCCGTGAGAGAGAAGAACTACGATTACGTTGTCAGGAAAAAAAGCTTCAACGACAAGTGGATGTGATTAGAGCAGCTTTGAACGAATTGGGTTGTGAAGAATTACCACTGGGATACGATCTTTCCATGGAGAGTTCTTTTACTGATTCGCCAGCTATTAGTAAGGTAATTAGAATAATATCGATTATATCGACAGAATTAAATATTACTGTAGATATTATCTATATTTTATTTTCATATACCCATACTCTGAATGTTTTTCAATTGTAAAATCTTTCAATGTTTTATAACGTTTGTCATATCTGGAAGATTAATATTAGTCAGTACCACTGCCCTTCCAGAAAAGTACAGTTGCAGATATCGGTCTATTTACATTACGAAGGAATCAACGATTCATGACAATATTTAGGTCTCCCTTCAAATCTTTACCGATGATAAACGATACGAAAGATGGAACGATTAGATCGAGTAGCGAAGGTCCTACTTCAAAAACAGATAATACTTTACCAGTTGTATGTTTTTCCATATATATTATCCGTTTGTTGTACACATAAATATGTTCTATTGCATATCAACTTGAACATACTGCTTCTTTTTTACTCTATGTAACATCATATGGTTCTAAGAGAATGTATATAAAAAATTTACAAAGGCTGACAATAATTTGCATACGTTTTTCTTCTTACTATTATTATATTATTAGTATTAGATTGTTGCCATTAACATAAAGCATGTTTGTTTTATATGAATTGATTGAGTTTGAATATTTGAAAGCTAACATCTGTGCAATAGTATTTGAACAGATAAATAAAAGGACAAATTCGTTTGTTAGTTCATACTCATGATTAATTGTAATTTTATCATGTGAAATATACCAAAATTATTGTAGGCGCCATTACGTGGAATTTCGCATTTAACGACTAATCAGAAAGGAAGTGGAAACGGCGATCTTATGGAAGAGGAATGGTTTCATGGTGTATTACCAAGAGAAGAAGTAGTAAGATTACTTGTAAACGAAGGAGATTTTTTAGTACGTGAAACAACAAGAAACGACGAGTGTCAAGTAGTTTTATCTGTCTGTTGGGATGGGCATAAGCATTTTATTGTACAGACAACGAACGAAGTAAGCAGTTGTTTGTATTTACGATTGTGGCATAATGTATGAAGATGACATATAACAAATGTATTCGTATCAATTTCAGGGACATTATAGATTTGAAGGTCCTACATTCCCGTCAATTCAAGAGTTAATCAGTCATCAATGGTTATCTGGATCACCCGTAACTAGTCGATCCGGGGCAATTCTCAAAACGCCAATAATGCGTGAACGCTGGGAGCTTAATAACGATGATGTAATCCTTCTAGAAAAAATAGGACGGGTATAGTGAACTTATATTAATACTGATTGCAGCTGCAAAAGCTTTAACTCATCAGGTCATCAATATGTTAAAGGTTTATCGTTTTAAAGAACATAAATAAAACTTGTACATTTTTAGGGTAACTTTGGAGATGTATATAAAGCGCAACTCAAAACTTGTAAGACTGAAGTAGCTGTAAAAACTTGCAAAGTAACATTACCAGATGAACAAAAGCGTAAGTTCTTACAGGAAGGACGAATATTAAAGCAATACGATCACCCAAACGTAGTAAAACTTATTGGAATTTGCGTTCAAAAACAGCCTATTATGATTGTTATGGAATTGGTACCTGGTATGTTAACATGATTCAATTAATTAATTTATAATCTTATTTACAAATATTTTATCGCGAAACATTATTATTTATTAATATGTAATCAATACATTCAATAGGTGGTTCCTTATTGACTTATTTACGAAAAAGTGCTAGTACCATCACTCAACAAGAACAGCTTCGCATGTGCAAAGATGCAGCAGCAGGTATGCGCTATTTGGAATCTAAATATTGTATCCATAGAGACTTAGCAGCCCGAAATTGTCTCGTAGGTAAATAAACAATATATTTTGTTACAAGGGACATACACTTTTTCCTAATATAAAAAAAACATATAACAAATGTCTTGTATTTCAGGATACGAATCTATAGTAAAAATTTCAGATTTTGGAATGTCGCGGGAAGAAGAAGAATATATAGTTTCAGACGGTATGAAACAGATTCCAATTAAATGGACCGCACCGGAGGCATTAAATTTCGGTATTTTGCAGAATGTTATATAGCATAAACATTTTTAGAACATGAATATTATTTATAATCACGATGTTTACTGTAGGTAAATATACATCGCTTTGTGACGTTTGGAGTTATGGAGTCTTAATGTGGGAAATATTTTCCAAGGGTGGAAATCCCTACAGTGGAATGTCCAACTCTCAGGCTCGCGAGAAGATAGATGCAGGTATTTATTTTTCAATGACAATATTATACTATTTTTTAAATTTATATAATTTTATTTAAAACTCAAATAACAATTTGATTACAATATATCTTTCAGGCTATCGAATGCCAGCACCAGAAAATACGCCTGATGAAATATACCGTTTAATGTTACGATGCTGGGAGTACGAGCCAGAGAAACGTCCTCATTTTGATTACATTTACACTGTGCTTGAGACACTGTCTCAAGCATATTTGTAAAGAATAAGTTTGAATTGGTGCTAATCTGTATCACGAGTTACATTATCTTTACATCATTATTATAGTTTTAGATTATTTCGTACAAATCGTAAAATAGCTCAGAGATTACAAACTTTAAAAACCGATTTTCAGTACCAAAATGTATTTTACGCGATACATTCATTGACTTGCTACAACAATCTCGAGCATTGTATTAATCTATTTTTAGGATATACGAAGAAAAGAAATGTAAACTTAATTGAACGAAGAATTTCATATACTTATGCACGTTATTCCTGCGATGCCAATTTCTTAAGGTAAATTTATCAACTATACTTTTCTAATTACCTACGAGTTTCAATGAACTTTGAAATAAAATAAAACGAAAGAACAGCATTTAAAATAATCGTTGATACGTGGCTTTCTTCTTGTAATAATATGCTTATTATTCCCTTTAATTTGTAATTTTTTTTCTCTTGTTTTAAGCATATGTGATTTTCTCCTATGCTGGCATATCAGGGTAAATTGATTATTAATTTCTAAAACGTATTATTTTCAACTGAAATAAATTCATTTCACATTTTAAGAACGAACCATTGATATTTTATAGTGTATTTATATGCTATTATGCAAAAAGATGTGTATAATGTATTATTATATTATAAAATCATGTTTTTACGTCTTATTGTTCGTGTCCTTTTTATTAGCAATTTTGCATTCACATGTCTTAAATTATTTATCCGTCCATGTAACGATACAATTTCGCTTGCTAAATGGCAAATATAGTATGTACTGTTGAAATTAAAAATGCTATAATGTGAATTTTTGTTTCTTAGATTGTATAGTGTTCAAATATCAGGATCGATTTTTTTTCTTTTAAGTGATAGACTTTTGAAAAAATAATGTAAAAAGTATGAGAAATGATTTATACGATTTGTGTGCAAATTCTAGTGTACAGTATGTCAAAACAAATGGTGAAGCACGTTCAAATTTTTTTGTTACAGAAGTACGAAAAAAAATGTAAATGAACAAAAAATTATTGATATTGAATCTTAGTATTATCATAACATGTGTGTATTTTATTAATTTCTATATCAATGTGCAATCTTTCTGCAAAGTTATCCATTAAAAATACATAATATGTCGATTGAGTTATTTACTATGCTGTATCAAACTGTATTGAAAGATAATAGATACGAAAGTTTAAAAAATTGTTTATATATGTAATAATGTTTTAAATTTTTAAAGTTTCGTCTCCTTATACGTTTAAAATAGCATAGATTACTTTCATTTTTATTGCAAGAATTGCGATTATAAAAAATCATCTGCTTATTTTATTACGTTAATTATTGCTGTGCAATATACAACATATTTAACTTTTAAAATGCATATAATTTACGACTTAATGTGATCACGTGTAAAAATGAAATGTGTACGCGTGTAGTATATACATTTAAGTAAAATGTATAAGTTGACTTCCGACAAGTTAAAGCAAATTTAATAATATTCGAGACAACCGAACTCTTATATTGTATAATAGAATTGATTATATGCTTTATTTCTTGTTATTGTTAATCACAATTTAAGGAACAATGTAATTTAACGAGAAGTATGTATGGTCATTTTCAAATACTCAATATTATTTTAAAAATTAATTAATAAAATTTTTGGTATAATCTTTTATAGTCTGACTTTCCTGCTATTAGACTGTTAACATTGCGATGATTCCCATTTAAACAGCTATTTTCAGATTCCTATATTATATTTCCTGTTCATATTATCATGAAAATGAAACTTATAGATATGAACATGTACAATGTACAACATTTTTAAAAAATAGTAACGATTTTAATTAGTGAATAAGTTTTTTACAAATATAATTTAATAAGTTCATCACTGACAGCTGAAGGAGTCAAAATACCTAAATCAGTAAATAATAAACTGATATAGTGCGGGGGTGTATAATCGACTAACGGGTGTTCCTTTTGTAAGTCCTTTTTTAACGTGCTTGCTGTATACTGTAAAGAAAAACTTTTATACTTATTTTGTTGGCAACTATAAAAAAGAATGTTCAGTTTATTAATACTGTACCTTAAATTCATTTGGTAAATCAACTTGATTTAAAGGATATATTCTTGAAAATTTGAAACTTTCTGTAAGTACATAGAAAGGCTTTTTCACTTCTTTGGCACACATGGCCATTGTATATGTGCCGACCTATAAATAAAAGACATTCATAATCAACAAAAGAGATATATAATTTATATAGTGTTCGAATTGAGTACCTTATTAATAACACCACCACTTTCTGCAACACCCTCAGCTCCGACCATAACCATATCAACTTGTTCCATAACATATCCCATTGCAGAATCTAATATCAAAGTGCATGATACACCTAACTTAGTTAGGTTCTGACACATTTCCTCTCTAATCATAGGAAAAAAAAAACATCTTATGTATACAAGCATATTACAACAAATCAATAGCACACAAAGAAATCATACCCGCTATTATCTGGTGAAGAGCTTGTTACATATACTTCAAATATTTTATTACTTGCAGCAGCTTCTTTCATTGCTTGCAATACAACTCTAGATTTTGAATGAGTAAGTATTTTCTAGAATATACCATGACATTACAAAAACTGCATTTAAAAAAAGTTATGAAATGTTAAAAAAATAAGAGAAACTTACAGAGCCATCCATAATAAAGTGTGCTGCTACTTTGGCCACTTTTCCCCTAGCAGCCACCAATTTTTCATAGAACATCTTTCCTCTATGAAGCATAATCCCTTTGCATTCTGCAAATGACTAATCACAAGTAATTCAAACTATTGAATAATATATTTTACAAAACATTTATAGTATTAAGTAAATTATGGAAGGTTAGTTCTGATAATTGATGTACAAACAATCTTACTGGAGTATCTAAGGTAGCTAAGGTTATAAAACGGAGAAATAATTCGCTACCAGATGCAATAGCAGTTACAGGATTTTCTGTAGATCTCATTGCATCTATTGCATTCTGCAGACAATACCTAAGCTCCTGAACTGTTTCTGCTGTAATCAAATACAATATTTTACATTTTTAATAAATATATTTGTTTAAAAGTTGACTAAAATGCACTTACACTTTGAATACTCCAAAACTTTAAGTAATGTACAAATAGCAGCCATTCCGGCAGAAATATCCTTTTCATCTCTAATAATACTATTGAAATATTGACAAATTTCTGAAAAAACCAAACTATAATAGATTTGTATACTTGTTAATTTATTTTCAAGAGTCAATGTGAAAATATTTACCTTGCTTCTCCATAATTAAATTACTGCGTAATTTACACGTAATTTATAACGTTGTGTGTTTTATTTACAAAGTTTCATAAAAACAGTATTTGTATAAAATTGGAGGAACATAAATAAATCTATCAGTACTTCTAGGTTAACTTTCTTAATTTGTCACGTTTATGGAAACGAGTAAGTTGCATCTCTATATGTATCGTACACCTATGTAACTTGTATAATTAATGTGAACAAAGTGAAACATTTATTTGAATAATTTATATTTATTAATAATTTATATGACTAATATATGCTCTGGAAAAAATTCTAAAAATTTATTTTTGAAATGCCAAAAATTGTTATAAATACTATACGTATATACAGGTATATACCTATAGCAGTCACACATTTTAATTTGCTGAACGTTGGTAGGTGGCACTACAAACTTGACTTTATAGTATATGAGATTAGGTCTCCTACATACGAAAAAACGAATTAATGCTCGTGGTGTACATTTATAAATGTTATATGTATAACAAACTATAATACTTTTCTAATTTTCCACGAATTTAACGAAGGTATTGTAAGAAAAAAAGCAAAAAAAAACGAAAAGTAATAAGAGTCCGATATATATTGCCCAAAAACTAATAGGATATTACTACATTAGTGTCTAGACATAAAACATTGATTATGACAATTACGATAATTGCTGCGACGAAACACTAATCAAGCCTATTTTGTGATTACATTTGTACCATCATGACTGTAAACTTACACAAATGTTGCAACGGGTTAACATATAAAGAGCCGGTGAATGCTATTTAATTATTCACAAGAATTATTGTTACTTTCTCATTTCTTGTTTTGAAAGGAAAGAAGGAACTACTACATAGTGTTATTTTCCTCTAGCATTTAATCTAAATTTCTGTCTTTAATTATGACTAACGAAATGAATGGAGAGACTTCAAATATTATAGTAATGGAGGGTCAAGATAATCTTGCGTCAAAAGTGAGTAATTTACAATTTTTGTATAATTGAAATAATATTTGTAGTATTAGTATTTGAAATTAAATTAATTTATAGGAATTGTTAATGGAACAATTAGAAATGAAATCTGAGAAATTTACGTCTCTACAACGAGAACTGATTCAATGTAAATTGCAAAGGGATCAATTCAAGTTAATGACAGAACAAATGCAAGAAAGATTTGTACAGCTAAAGAGACAAATAAACGATATACAAGAGTCAAAAGGGTAAGGAGTTATTTCCATAATATCTGAATTATGTACAAATATATTATTACAAATTTAAATTCATAGATGTTACAATCTGGAGGACTACTTTAAGACATTAGATCTATTAACAGAAGCACGGGAGCAAAATAAATGTTTAAGATTACAAGTGGAGACACTAAGACAAAAATTAGGAGATGCTCAAGGTGATGTTAAAGCATTGCGTGCAAATGGTACTCGAACTTGTACGGTATCGCAAGATGCTCTGTGTGCTCCTGCCATTCATCAAAGAGAAGAGATGATAGAACAGTTAGAGAAATTGAATATTAAGGTAACCTTAATTTATTCAAGCATAATAAATTTTATAATTTAATTAGTGTTTGTAAAGTTATTATGTTTGCAGCATACTCAATTGCAAACAGATTTACAGACAGTTTTAGATGAGAAGCATGAACTGGAAATGGAAAGAGATGCTTTTAAATGTAAAGCACACCGTTTAAACCATCAATTATCAAAAGCACTAAATGCATCTAAACCAGTGGATCTAGATGCCCTTATCAATGAGAATAGGTAAATAGCAGAAAGCTTTATTCACAAAATTTTTGTATAAGAGTAGATCATAACATTAGTATTTTTTAGGTATCTTCAAGAAAGATTGCAACAGTTACTGGCAGAGAAGGAACTAACAAGACAATCTCTTTCAAAATACAAAGTAACAATACATAATACGTACGATGTTCTAGGTATATTGCTTAATTACAATGTATTACCATACCTGATGACAGAATAATGACATTTTTAGAGTATGCTGGATAGCAAACGGGTAAAAGGATCTATAAAACTAGGTGCAAATACTGCTGCTGGTACCATTATGACTCATAAACAAGGTATGTCAGTATGTTTGTTGTATTTCAATAATTATTATACAACAGGATAAAAAAAAGTATCCATTTATTAGTAGAACAGTTGCTGCATCATGAAGCTCATGTACCACTTCAGAAATCTGCAGCTGCAATGTCTGACTTGCGATGTTTGTGCATAGCTCTGTTAGAAGCGCTAAACGATAAAACTTTAGCTTTGGCCCATCAAAAAAAAGCGAACAAGTCAGTAATGTGTACCTTAATTTTTATAATGTTTGAATAACAAACATTTTATTATATGCGTTAATTATAGAATATTGGCATTGAGAATATGTGAATTGGACAGTGCAGTAGAATCACCAACAATGAAATTATTGGAAGGCTATACAAGTTCAAATGTCGATGCAAGATGTAAGTAAAATTGTTCGTTGTAATCATATTTTTTCATGTATATATTCTTTGCTGTGCATTTATTAGGTGAGAAAGATTTTACTGAATTGGTACAGACGTCTGGTTATAGTGTAAACAATGTTGAAGGATGTAATGTCGTAACGTGCAATGCCAGTACACAAGACGATATTTCTTCTTCAGAAAGTCAAGTTATGCAACAATTACATTCCATACAAATGAATCTTCCGAAAAATTTGGGAGTTTTAGTTCAAAAAGCAATAAATAACCTAAAGGACAGCGATAAAGAAAAAATTTAAATTTACCTGAATGCAGAAATATCTAAAATCGACGTATTATCTTGTCACACTCGATGAATATTTAAAAACAGATTGTATTACCGTCGATGGATATTTTATTACGTTGTATGGTAACGTTTACAGTTTAATAGCCTAAAAAGAAGAATTTTTTGAACATTGTAGTAATCACGCATTACGGGAAAAGGAGATCAACGAACAAAGACGTTTGTAAATAATACTCATCTCGCTCATAAAGTTGGGTCTCCATAGTAAACGGGTTGACAATAGAATGACCGTACCATATGTCGTCGTTCTCGTAAGTACTTATCATGCAGAACCCAATTGAGTTGATTTAACCACGAATTGAATGTAACGCCTTCCTGAAGTTGCATCCAAGTTGTCTTGACCTTTCGTCTATTTACGTTAATCGGTCTTCTGAAAAGTTTGAAGCAGTTTTGTTTTTCTCTTTTCATGTTTGTTTCTCGTAGTTCTGCAGGAAATCGTTCGAAATTAATTTAAAAGATGTTACCGCGTCGATAATAATCTCTTTTTATCTTTATCGTATTGCGTAACTTTCTGTTTTCCTGGTGCATTGAAATTAGATTCGGTAATAACATTAGTTTGATTAATCGTGGCGATATACTTCTTTGATAGCTTTTGATTTCGTTGACGTTGTTGCTGCTGCCTTTTACGTGCTCGTTCCTTAGTGCGAATATTGCAAAATTATATAGAACCATCACAAATCTTTCGAAAATTTAATTAGTTACAGCGCATACCTGCTGAATGATCTTTTCTCGTTTTATATTTTCCAAATTTGCTAGTAGCTGTTGCTGCTTTTCGTATTCTACCTGTTTAAGTAATTGTCGATACTCCATGGTTTTTCTTTCTTTCCAAGCTTCAAAGGATATCTGTCTTACACTTCTTTGCTTTCTCGGTGGTCTTAAATGATTTTTCGATGTTGTGTAAACACAATATTAGTTCGTTAATATTCGTTTTAGAGTGAAATAGTAACCTATTGTCGCTGCAGAGTGTACGGGTTCCCTTAAGGGCAGCGTTGGTCTTGTTTCTCGATTTGTTGGATCGCTTAAAAGAATTATTCCAAATTTCAGTAACCTTCGTATTGTCTTGAACGTTTTTATGGTCAATAATTTGATGGTATTGCTGTAAAGATATTAGGATCTTTAAATATCGCATTGGAATGATTAACACGGATGGCTAATGCGTTAACAATAAGGATAATCGAGACACTTTACTTGAATAGAATTGTTTGAAACAATGTTTATGCTCTTATCGGTCGATTCATCCTCGCTGTCAATGTTCAAAGGTTGTTTACTGTTTCTGACAAAAAGGCTCTGTACACGCCAAATTTTTGAATTATTGCTCACGATGTGATCTCTCGTTGAGTCAATGTCTATGGAAGATCGACTTCTTTGACGTTTGTATTTGTACCGTCGCGATCTACGATGCGCAACAGTTGCCGATATATTCTGAAAATAAATGATAAAAATTCTGAGACTTGAAAGAGATCGATAGAGTACGTAAATTGTTACTATATAGAACGGACGAACCTGTTCGTTATCTTCTAGCGATTTTGTTTCATTTTCATCGCGCGCCGTGTCCTTTGATTCCAACAATTTTTTGAAATACCATTCTTCGTAAATCATTTGATGAAACTTGATCACCTGTTCTGCATTCGAATGCAAATATAATTTTTAAAATCGAAAGAGTATATCACAATCCGCCCCACTAACCGTTATCTTCTAGAGCTTCGTTTACTATTTGCTTTACGACATTTTCTAAATTTTGAACCGACACGCTTTGAGTTTTCATTCTGAAAATATCGGGAATCGACTAAACCAAATGGACGGGAATCGTCTAAATTGTTCAAATTTATCTTCGTTACATTTAAAGCTTTCGACTTATTTAATATCTATGCAAAATTGTACGCAATATTCAATCTATTGGTTTAGCAACATAGGACATATCTATGAAGCTTTGTAATCACGCAAAAATTTAACATTGCAAATTGTGACATAAAATGTCACAATAGCGATAGGTGGAGAACCGACGGATTGATGAATAAATCGAATGAATGAACTAAGAAGTAGATAATTCGAGTTGAAATAGTCGACACACAGATCGATTATTGTAACCACGTTTACGCTCTAATTGTTACAAATAAAGATAGAGAGGTAGATATATTTATCTCCATATAAGTAACAAAAATTAATTTATTATTATATATCTAATGGTATAATGCCACTTTTATTTGAGTGGAAAGAGTAATACGATATTTGTATTTCGTTACATGTAACTTATTAAAACAGAATTTATCTCGAATATTTCGAATTCTTTGTAACCTCGGGATACGTGTAAATCGAGTGCATAATACAGTACGCATTATTGCTAATTTCGAATATGTGCTATTATTGCTAATAGTAAACACATCCATAAATATGTATAATATGAAATATAAATAATAATTCTTGGCACACATAAGTACAAATAATGTAACGATCGAGCGTTTACGAGCTGCAAGAACACCCTCGAGTATTGGTTTCTTTGACGCAATACGCTATGAAGGAACAGTAAATAAATGGATGATAAATTTGTCGGAGAAAACGATGCAATTAAAAAATTTGTGGCGCATCGGTGTTTTATCGACGATATTCTTAAAACAAGAAACTGTCTTTGGAATGCGAAGTGTCGAGCGGTGCGTTCTGCAATCACTTCAAATTACTTTTTATCCAATCGGTATATTCGGTGACGCGCGTGTACACTCCCGGATATCCGGGCTCTCCGCATTTATTTCCAAAGGAAACGATACCGATTTGAATCCATCTGCCGTCGGCCCTGAGCATTAACGGTCCACCAGAATCACCTTGGCAAGCATCTTTACCACCTTGACTATAACCGGCGCAAAGAAAGTTACTTGTTATCGGTTGAAAGTAAGCCGCATTGCAATCTTCGTTTCTCCATACCGGAAGCACTGCTTGTCGCTGCACAGTACTTTCTTTGCCTCCTGTTAAAAAATACGTTTCGTTTGAAAACATGTCTTTACCCTTTGCTCGCGTGTCTTGCTTTACATAGTGAGTTCCATGAGATGATGAAATGGATCCAAACAATACCACGTTACTATATCAGGGTCGTTTTGGCAAGAGACCGTTTCCTGAATATCGACGGTAAAAGTGTAGAAATTTTGGAAAAACACAAAGACATCGTATTGTATGTATTGTTCTTTAAGAAAAAATTTAGTTTCAAAAACATGAAAACCAAAGTTTCATGACTAAAAAGTAGAAATGAACTTAACCTAGATGCAATAAGTATGGTTCGCATTTAATAAGGGTATCGTTTTACAGACTTTCCGAAATTAACTTAATAAGATCACTATATTTGTATGAAACTTCCTTGATTAGAACATCGTGTCAACGTAGTGGACCAATGAGATTTTCAACTTTGTCGTTTCAAAGAACATATTGAGAGACAGATGGCAGCAATGGCGTTAATGTTAGAACTGTTCGAGATCCTGAAATATGTTGGAATTTTTACGAGCAATATAACACAGGACAATCCTAATACAAATTAGGATAATGAGCATTATATTTGGATGCCGTCTCGTCATAAATATTCAAGATGAAATTTTAGTCACGCGATGAGCTTGGTTTACATTCAACTTTATCTTCTCATGGAACAGATGATATTTAATACCAGACCTAGACACCTTTGAAATACTATTTCAAATAACATGTTAACTTCTTCCATGAAATAACATAAAAAATAATAATCCTGTACTTCAAGTAATAAAGTTATCTATTATTTTAAGGAAATCAATATTCGTTTATATCCAGATAACGTTGTGGAAAATAAAAGAATGGAATATTATATGAAATAGTTACTTTTTTATTTCAAGTGAAATTTTCCCGGATCTAGTTTATACTCACACGTACCATAATAGGTGGTACCCCATCCGACTACGGTGGGTCTGGCGCCAGCGAATCGCTCGTTCCGGTAACGCGATTGTGGCATGCAAATCGGTATCACGTATGGCGATTTTCGTACGGGTCTGGTCAACTCAAGAACCGCGATGTCGTTGTAAAATCCAACCCGTGAGAATTTTGGGTGCGCATGAATTTGCTTGACCGCGTAGGTTTCAGGAGCAGACGGTTCATCGTCCCTTTCCAGATCTATGTCCCCGAGCCTCACGGTGAATTGTCTCGCCGCGAATCTGCGCAAACATTGAAAACCACTCTGTCTGCTTTCGAGTTGGTAACCGGACGAAATTTACTTACGAACGAGTAACTTACGGCCGTTGACGCTGATCGCGCGTACAATGAGCTGCGGTGAGAACGTGTCGCGGCCCGATCAGGGAACCCCCGCACCAGAATTCCGTGCGTTTAGAGCCGTGCAAAAATATTGCTGCCATCCAGGGCCAACGTCCCGGTAGAGCTTCCTCGCCGCCAACCACTCGATACTTACCCGAGTTTCGTACTCCGCATTCTGAGGAATGTAATGCGCGTCCATATCGGTTAATCTTGCCAAACAATTGAGTCGATTGACGTAAAAAAAGATCTAAGCGCTAAAGACTTAATTCTACGGAATAAAAGAAAACCAAAACGAACAAGTTCATTCACAAAACATCTGCAAACCGCTCAACGCCTTGTCGAGGTGTTATCGGGACATATATTGTTCTCTATGCTACACTGGCAATATTTATATTCCCTTCGTGACCAAAATTGATTATTGATTCTTCTTGACATTTACATCCTTTTCTATGTCAGTGACTCGATTATCCAGCCGGGACTCTCGCTGTTTATTGTTATCGTTTTCGTTACGTTTGCTATTACCCTCGTCATCCTGAATGAAATTATTGTCGACCGTGGCGATAGTCGGCTCGATGAAACCGTTTGACTCGTTAGGCGATAGGTCCGGTACTGGAACGGATCCTGCAGAAACAACAACACTAGGAGGACTGATCGTTGTCGATGATGGAACGGGGAACAGTGGAATTGGTCTGGGTGTCTGCGGCTTCGTTGGACGGATCGGTGGTCTCGGTGAGTGTACGCCGGATACGATTGCAGCGGCAGGAATTATGCCAGGTACGGTGCTGAAAAATCCATGCATCTTTGATTCTCATACGTTTGTTAGGTTCGCGCGTTTCGAGCGTAGTCTATCGGTAATTACCTCGGGCCGTCTGGTTTGTCGGACGAGGGGCAGCAAACGCCTGGTACGAATAAACTTTTAAAGCACAATGATTGCCTGAGTTTGGTCAGGTCCAGTAGAAGCTGAGGACAATTGCTCAGATCCTGACACTTTCCTGGGGCACCGTCGGCCGTCGTGCAGCCTGACGACACCGACGAGGATTCCTTCTCCCGATCGACGATGACTTCTGCGGACGATTGAGACGGAGACGGAGAGGAACGATCTGGATTAGGTGCGACGACTGGTGTCGCTCTCAAAGGCAGAGTTACTCCACGAACCAATGGTGCTATACTGTCCGTTACGTTGCGTCCTGAAAGTACAAAATATCGTTAAACGTTGGATATAAAAAATAATACGTTAAAATCTCCATTATGGGTAAAGGAGACCAGGATAATTCTTTTATCTTCTTCCTAAAAAACAATTACGATCGGTCAAATCACTGTTTTTAATGTTTGAAGTTTACTTCCGTTACATCGTAAATTTACGCTTTCTCCGCTATACTAATACAAACTGAACACTCGAAGTTATTGCTCGAAAGTAAACCGCAAGAATAATTCGTTTACATTTTATAGCAGTTCTTGCTTATGTAACCGGGAATACCCTGGTTTACTCTGTTATTAGAGAGTCAAGATTGTTAAGGGGATTTTTATCATTTAAGCGTGGTGACAGTAGATCCCTCCTGAATATGAGAGTCATTGAAATCGTACCTAGGATGTTTTTGGAAATAGTGTATATAGCCGATGGTAATTCCTTCGGCGGGTAATTCGAATTCTCCACGCCCCTGGTCATGTTGACGATGTAACTGCCAACAGTGTTCAGAGCGCCCAAAGTCTCGCTGATCGCGAGCAACGGGTCCGGTTCCACTCGTTGCTCCACTTTCGTTAGCTTCGCGTAAGGTCGTGTTTGCGTGTCCCTTCGAAAGATTCCTGTAGCTGATCTTCGTGGTCCGTCAACGACCACGGGCCACGCTTCCGTTTCGCTCCATCCACGAATCGGTGCCACGAAACCTGGAGAGCTCGTCATTCCATATCTCGTTGCTGGAAATATATACCGCGAACGCATACGTAACGTGTTCGTTACATATACGCGCATATAAGTACATACTAGACACAGACATATGTATCAATTCCTTCAGGATCGTTAACTATATAATCAAAACGCGATGGATTCAAGAATCGAAAACAACCACGAACGATGTTGACGAACCTTCAAGACATTGTACACTGGTTTTGAGAATCAAACTTGTTCATACTAGCGCAAACAGGTTCGAGTCGTTGCCAATCTATCAATCGAAAATCAAAGATTAATCTCGCTCTACAGTTTTGAATCGAATCGAATTTACTCGATAAACGGAGCAACTAACCTCTCTCTTATTGATTAAATACTACACATTTGTATTAGTATGAAAATGTAGTTTAGAAACCAGTATTTAGTATAGTATGCCCCTTACTTACGGTAACGATAGCGCGCAACTTCTTCGGTGTAAGACCAGCAACTCGTTAGCAAGCTCCATATCATGTACAATTCTGTAACATTCGTACATCGCACCACATATACTATTAATTTATTTCGAAAGCAAGGAGAATTAACCCAGTAATTAATAAGACGCTTGCAATAAAATATTTATAGTCAGAGATAACTAGTAACGCAGACAAAGCACGTGAACGCCATTGAGCAACGAGAAGGAAATACGCGGGAAAAGCATCCTCCGATCGAATCGAACGGATGATCGATCGTTCAATCACGCGTAATCGACCGAACAGGACTTCGAGTCACGACGCCCTCTAGCTACATCGCCTGAATTCGCACGAATGACCGATCGATCGATAAACAACGACCGATGGGCACTCTTAAATCGAACGACGATCATTATGCAATATTGTCAGCGGTTTACGTTGTAGAAGGTAGCTTTCGAATCTTCAGGGAAACGATCAACGATGACGTCGTTCGGAGGAACGTAAACTCGAAAGTTTTGCGAATCGCGTCGCTGGCGGTTGGTAAACGCGACCTTGCGAATGTGATGCGCCGCAATCTGCTCCCGTATCGACCTATTAACACGATTTCCCGAGTTTTACTTGTAAGCCTGAGCAAAATTGATAGGAAAAGCGTCTTGGAAGCGTACGAGAAGGTAACTCGATTCTTCGTGAAATCGAATTGGAAGTGTAACGGAGCTACGAGTGAAATTTCTCGCGTTTCACGTATCTACTGTTGCCGAGATTCTACGTACGCGTCGTTCGATACCGATTCGATTGAGAACGATTGCGAATTTTCAATGATTTCGTGTTCGTCGATATCTCGATTAACGTTTACCGACTTATAGGCTAACCTTTAAATATTTCGATGCGATAGGTATGCGTGGGCGTGGACCGAGCTCGATCGTATAAAAACCAGTTCCTCGTGAAACACGTGTCCGAAATCACATTGTTCCAAATTATGGACTACGATGATTGTTGAAACGTGACAACCGTTCTCGTTTGAAAGCAATGTACGCAATAACTTTCCTCTTGTTACTTTCGGCTTGCGGTGTATACGTACGATCGTTCGTCGCTTAGAATGGTTGTGACTCGCGTTTTCTTTTCTTTCGAGGGAGTAGTATCGATCGTTAGATCGCAACGGCACGATGTTGATTAAATGCATTTTTGGCACTTCACCCTACTCCTAAAAAAGTTAGGTCGATATAGTGAATGTATTTACTCTCGCAAAGGGTAGGAGGAGAACGAAGCTACGGAGTAGGCAGAAAGGGGTGACGAAGATGCAAACGTATTGTATTCGAAATAACGTGGCCCGCCGTTCAAGGAGGCCTTTTCGGAACGAGTTAACGTACACGGACTTCATCGACGGTGAAAGTTGCTCGACGAGAAAGCGCGCCTTTCTTCCGTTCACTGATTCATCGTCGATACTCACTCGACCGTTCCGCGTTGAGAAAAGAGCGAAAAATTGTTTGTCGTTCGGTCGTTCGACGAACACAAGAAACGTTCCGGGGTGATACTTGCATTTATATACCCCGCGCCGGGAAAACCGATCGTAAACACACGAGAACGAATTTCTCCGTCGATCGCCGCGCGTCAAGATGGACCTTTGCGCCTCTGCGGGAAATCGTGAATCGTCGACTATTTGAAATCGATATTACACAACGGTAGTACGGAAGTTTTAAATCGATATTATCTACTTGATCGAACTTCGACTCTTTAAAGTTTATTTTCGATCACTCTGTTCGATTTTCTTTCGTACGCAACGTAGTGCCTCGACTTGGGTAAGCGTCCACGTGAGCGCGTGCGCGTCATTCGGCCCGCATCGTGCGGGCTCAATGTCGCTCGCGATCCTTTGCAACCCTGTTCTGATTGATAACGTAACAGTTTTATCTGGACGAAAACCAACCACGAACACCAACGCGTTCTTCTATACTCTCATCAACAGGCACAAGAAACCTTGCAATTTTAATTCGCGATTAGGACTGGAGCATGTTTGAAACAAAGTACGACTTTTGAACTTTTCTGCGCGCGCAACCGTTTGAATTCAAAATGCAGCTGAACACAAGATCGATCGATAGACATTGCATTTAAATTATCGTCGATAGATCACTTACCGAAGAAGACAGTGGACGGCGACATCCTGCTGACAGAGTAAAAAAAAAGTCAACGATCCCTTGTCACAGACATTCCAGATACTTCTGCTGTCACCACACCTGATACCCGCGATGAGACACGCGGCGAACTATTTCAATAGAGTTGTCGCGTCCGCGAGAGTACCGGCGAATTGTTCATCGTCTATTGAGTCCCGACAGGGAGATAGAGATAGGGAAACGGATAGAGGGAGAGAGAGATGAAGGAGGGGAGGGGCTGGCACACGCGGGGGCGAGGTGGGACAAGGAGCAGGAGAGGGAGCTGATGAAAAAAAATTCAAGCGGAGGAAGAGACCGAATCGTGCAATAGTGGTTGCACAGGGCAAACCTCGGTCGCACGATGACTGTCCGTGAAAAGACCTCGACACACTTTGCTTTCGACGGACTTGTTCCCTCACTCTCTCCGCTTCTCTTTTCCTTCTCACCTTTCTTCCTCTGACAGGCGCCATCCCTGACTACGCTCGACCAAGGGAAAGTGTTCCCTACCATCGGTTACTCTTTTTCTTCCACTTTCCGATCATTTGTCGTGCGGTAACGCGCAACAACGCACTTACACGCGCAGAGTGAACTCGGCACTTCATTCACTGGCTGTTCAATTTCTTTCGACCGACGAGTCGCGCTCTCGTTGAAATGGATTATAATTAATGCACATGAATTGGAAAACCAAAGAAAGTACGAATATGGTCGGTACGAACACGTTATTATTTATAACGATGAACGTTTCAATTTTGGGTCTAGGTCTTCGGTAAAACTTATAGATATATAGACGCGAGGTCAAAAGTAAAATATAATAATATATACAAAAATTGTTGATAACTATAAATACATCATTTTTAGATTTATAATAAGACGAAATGTTTATTATTATAAATAGTATGCTTGTACTGGTTATTTTCGTATATATATATTTTTGTTATACAACCGGACACACGTCGATTGGAAAATGTTGCATCTGTTGCAAAAGTAGAAGACTCGCCGACGCGATCGTACGGGATTTAACGAAAAACTCTATTATGCCATAAATTTATTTATGCTGTAATAATCGTCGCTACACTGAAACGTGGTACGTGTGCTTCACGTATGAACGCAGACTCCATCGTCGATAGATATACAATTCTTATGGAATTCAATATACAAATTCAGTCATATCCTTGCAGAATATGTACGTGTTTCTATGAAGAATCGGTTAAAGGTACACGATATAACTGCGAGTGACTATACGATACCTTAATGTCCTACAAGAATATGTCCATCGATGTAAACGAATGCGCGTTATTATCGTTCGGAATAAGTTGCAGTAACGATTCATAGAACGCATCGTACAAATCTAATTCATTTCGTCATGCAAACGAGACGAAACGAAACGAATAAAATGTTCGTTCTGCGTCGGGCGTCCCTCTTTAGGATCTCTAACCATGTGATCGTTATCTATTAACAACTGTACAAACATCTATTACAGTTCGGTATTGTGTGTACCGTGCGTTGTACGCGTTGCATGCATTCCGCAGAGGGTGCGCATGAGAAATTAATAAATACGTGCCTTTAAACACATTTCACGGTGGGCGCTGTAAAAGTCTTTAGTACCACTTTCGATCTGTGCCCGTGAAATGTACAAAAAAAAAAAATTAAGAGGACAAAATGCCGTTTTGATTCATTTGAATCGTATAATCTCAAAAATTGAATATTTTCAAGTGTCCTCGTGATCGCTACGATTATATGAGAAATACGCGCGACGATTAAAAATCTATTCGGTATGAAATCGAAATGCAACGTATAAGAGGGAGACCAGAGGGGATTTCTAACGCGTACGTATACATTTCGTTCTTCGATAAAAAAAATTATTCGCATCTTGCAGATCAAAAAGTTCTCAAACGTCGCGTGTAAATGATACAACCGAGACTGCGCGTACGATAAACTGCTGTGGATAGTTAAATTTGATTTTTAATCAAGAATGTAGGTAGTAATTCGGTGTGTTGTTTGTGTAGGTGTGGGAGAGTGTGTCTGTGTGTATTGTGCACACGCACACGTCTTAAACGTATTAGTATTGAACTCGTTAATCGTTACAGTAGCCTGTATCGGAGCGACAAGATCAATATTTTCTCATGCTTGGCATGGATGATTTATACGGATCGAAGCGATCGTATGACGGCGTTGTCCCGGGTGTCGTTAATCCCATAGACTGGAGAGGACTTTGGTACGTCGGTGGTACTGGATGTCGCAATGTATTTCCCATGCTGCTTGAATTGCTCCATCTGAAATTAATTTATTCCTTCACCTTGCGTTTTCGGTCGGAATAGTTCGTTGGAAAAATATAGAAAAGACATGGTTACATACCTGTTTACACTTTCCGAGGACCTGGAACTCCAGCTGGATGGTTCGTTTCGAGGGTCTCGAGTTCCGCTACTTGGTACAGAATTAAATGACTTTGTAGACGGTGGTCCGGAGTGCCAGCTACTGGTTGTTCTGTTGCTTTCCACGTAGCGACTATCACCTGTATACGTACGCGCGTATTTGAATATTAAAAAACGTTACTCGGTATGGAAAGAATTTTAAAACAAACACATTGACCGCCATCCAGATTTTTGTAAGATATCCCGCGACACTGTAGTATTTTGTGTACAATTTTTATAAAATCAATGTCAATTAAAGTTAATATACACATAGCGGTCAATGTGTTACGATGTATCATTGTACTAACGTGGCGTACTGGAACCGGTAGGTTTGAAACTTTCACCGTATCGTGTATGACTATCCCTAGAGCTTCTATGCGTTTCTGGTTCGGAACGTCGAACTTCACGCTCGCGAGTATAAGTGGTCGTACTTGGGCGTTCATACCTGCTGAAAATCCCGACGAGGATCGTTTGATCGTATTCAACGAAATCGATTGTTTGTCAATGTGTAACGTTAAATTGATTTGTAATTTACCTTTCTTTCACTTGTCGAGGATCGATGGACGACGTTGTGGTGCTAAGAGGTTCTCGGCGGACTATCACTTCCCTTCCACGGGATACTTCGGTAAAGCTTTCTGGACGACTACTTCGCGAAGTAAAGTCACTGCTGCGTTTGAATTCTTTCTTCAATCCCAAATCTTGAGCAGATCTATAACGCATTAATAAGTAAGCAAACGAAGCGACGAACAAATTAATAAATTAAATTACCCTAACGACGTTCTTACCTACTAGATTCGTAACGAGCAGGTGGTGATGTGTCTAATCGTCTGTCCGAAACACGATCCAAAATTTCACCACGCCGATCGCTCACTCGCTCCGGAGTGTGTCTTCGACTATGTTCCGTGGTCATGCGCTTTCTATCTGGTTCTACGTACATGTCTCTTGGATCTCTTCTGTCGCTGGACGATCGTTTAATCGATGGTGGCGGTGGAGCCCGTCTACTCTCTTCGAGTCGCATCTGTTGTCTTTTCAGCTCCAACCTTTCTCGCTCTAGTTTCTCTCTTTCGAGTTTCTGACGTTCTCGCTCGAGCCGAAGCAACTCGGCCTTCTCTTGTTCGATTCTTTCCCTCTCCCTCCGTAATTTTTCACGTTCTCTTTCCAAACGTGCAGCCTCTTCCCTTTGTCTGCGCTCTATTTCCCTCTGTCGCTCCATATCCTCCCGCCTCCTTCGTTCTTCCTCGCGAAGCATTCTCTCTCTTTCTCGTAATCTTTGCCTCTCCCGTTCCTCCTGAAAATACGCCCGACTTCGTAATCGTTCTCCTTGTTTTGACGGATGGATCATGGAAAAGTCCAGTTTACCCTGATCTTTGCGAATGTGAGCACGTCGTCGCGTCTACGCCGTTCGCGGCTACGAGATCGCGTATGAGATCGATGGTGATCCCAGGAACGGATTCTCTTCTCGTCGCGCCTTCCTTTCTCGCCCTCTGGCTTTTTGCTGGTCGACTTGGTTGATCGGGAATCAGATTCCTTGGAAGCTTCGTCTTTCTTCTCCTGCACCTCCGCTTTCTTGTTTTCACCACCCTCGCTTTTCTCGTCCGATTTTTTCGCTATCGCACATTTAAATGTTTCTTTTATAAATTCATCGATACTGTTTTCGCGTTGCTAAACTTGTTCGATAAAGACTCACTTGTTTCTGATCCTTTATCCTCGATTTCTTTTTTCGTTTCTTTATCTTTCCGATCGCTTACGTCGTGATTATCCTTTGCCTTGTCCTTCTCTTCTTTCTTCTCCGATTTTCCATTCGTTGTGTCTCGTTTCCGCATATGACTTTGTTGTGTATCTCCTTTCGCCTTTAAACGAAAATAAGCACTTCGTGAAAGAGCACATATGAAATGCTTAAAAGAATAGGAATATTATTGGTTTCGTCGTACCTACCTTTTCTACGGATATTACACGCCCGTGAAGTTCCGTTCGATGTAGATGCTGTATACATTTCGCAGCATCTTCGCTCGTGGACATAGTAACATATCCGTAACATCTTGCACCCGGTGTTCTTGCGTTTGTAACCACTTTGGCACCTATCACTTTCCCGTATTTCGAGAATATTTGTTTCAGGTCTGTCGCGCGAGTACTCGAAGACAATCCAGATACCCATAAATTTCTACTACTTGCATTAACAGGACTAACTTGCGAGGTCTTCTTGTCTACGACAACAAAGTATAAATGAATGTAATAAAAAATAGGATTATACACTTGAACGTTCAATTGTAATCACTAGACAACAGATTCAAATACATTTGTATCAATAACTCAAGTAGTTACCTTTATCTTCCCTTTTTTGACTCTTGTTACTAGACTCCACACTGAAAATAATTATTCGTTTTCATTACATCTACAAATCATTTAAAAAATCCTTATTACGTACAAAAGGTAATACTTTAAAAACTATGGCTTTTTGAGGCTTAATAAGTACCTCTGTAACTATGTTAAGCATATAAATTTGGCTAGCAACTTTTTCATTTTCAGTAACCATAATAACAATAGTAATAGTAATAATAGTAGCAGCAGCAGCGGCAGCAGCAGCAGCAGCAGTGGTAGTAATAACAGTAATAATAATAATAATAATAATTAGACACGATTGCGCTCTGGCGTTCACTTGTACATCGTTGTTACACAATACTGTTACCAGTTTGCTTAAGTTACTATTATGCATGTTTTCACTGTGGTCTGCATCCAGTTTTCATCACTCGTGTGTAAAAAGTATGTCCGTGTGGGAACGTTTGTATTGCGTATCCCTCAACACAAGTTTTCCAGAAAGGGAGCATCATCTCTTCGCAGTTCTTCCGGGAGGGCACTTCTTGTAAAGTTGGAACGAGTATCGACACATACGCGAGATATGGAGTAGCAGTATCTCCGGTGAACAATAAGATTGCTTCTTGTCGCGTTAGGGCTTAACCGCAGTCTGCCGAGTGTATAATTTACCTCAAGATACTAATAGTCTTGCTATCATGCTCGATGAAACTGCTGTTTGTTTTACAAACGAATATCTTCGTCAGATAGAGAAGGCAGCACATGAAACTTTCATGGGTAATCGTAGAGTGTGTAACACCTTTGAAAAATATTCGTTTACGAATAGGAGCGGTATAAGACTCGGTTTGACTTAAGTTTGCTAGCCAATTTCTCGATTTCTTAACATACTTTCCAGAGTTAAGAATTACAGCCTAAACGTACGAGCGGAAAGAAACTTCGTATGCGATTGAAAAAAATGGAATAAAGTAATCTTGCGTGCGACTTTGACGAATAATTTCATCTTGGTAATCCATCGTCCGACAGTATTTTTTATCCTGATGGTATTTGTATGCGGCAGAAGAGAGCATCGCTAGCATAGAGTTGTGTGACATTTCGTTGTCGTACCCACTGTGAACCGTTTAGCAATGAGAGACCAACCTCTTGCTTCCGTCTCCACCGTCCTGCTTGTTCTTCGTCCCGACGTTTGCACCTGACGTCGTCCCTTCCTTGCTGTTGGCACCGGCTTCTGCTCTACTGCTCCCTTTAGACTCTCCCTTCTTGTTCTCTTCCACTTTCTTCTTCTCTCCTCCATCTGCAGAGACAATCAAGGTAGCATAGTCACTTTCTGCGAGGCCAGATTTCTTCTCCCTCCCTAACACTCCTGCTTAGTGGCCTGTATTTCCTGCATGGAACTTTTCCGAGCCACTAACAGATTGCGCAGTGAATTATGATGAAGATCGCATGATCGCAAGATCACAAATTCGCTCTTCAATGTACGTTCCATAGTGACCCTACTTTATTTTTTTCTCTCTATTATGACTGAAAGTTACCTTTGTACCTTTGCACACCAGACTCTGAATCGAGGCCTGAATCAAGAGAAACTAGTGGAAGGAGGGGCGAAGTGCCAGTTGGACTGGGGTGCGGTGCAGTGGAGGAAGAGGTAGCGAGAGAAGATGAAGAGTAGGGGAAGGAAGACACATATACGATATTATGTCAATAATTATGAATTTTGCGATAGCAAAATTCCCGTGCGGGAAGAATTTGTCAAAATATATGCGGCTGTTTCAAGTCCATGATTCACATGGTTCGAAGATATTGATTTCTCCGCTGTGACGAACAACGTCGCATCATTAACTGTATACGGGGTAGATTCGTGGCTTGACATACACTTGAGTCTTCTTGTATCCAGATAATTTGGAGGCAGTATGATCCAACGATGCTCTATGCGGTTAGGTAGAATTAATGTAACTGTATATCAAACTCTAGCGTTAACTAACTTATAGACTAGCGCTTATGGGATAGATTTTTTTTTTTATAGAACATGGTTGACAACAACAGCGCAAGGACGATGACGGATGTATGTTTCATTCTGGGTGAAACCTCGTCGATCGTCGTGCCATAACAGTTTGTAGGTAAATCATTGCATGCCATGTCCATGTGACAAGCGGTTGCATAGCATCCTGTATGCGTACTTGTTCAGACATACAGAGCTCGAAGAACGGACGTAAGATGAAGCACGATGTACAACTTTGTAGACAGATTCGGCACGCACGGTTGTGGTTCTGGATAGATGAGGTGTAACACACGCAGAGAAACAAGTCCCTTGGTCTTGATGCCGTAGATTTAAGTAACTTACTCGTGACCACAAATAAAAGTACTGCTATATCTATTCCTTGAAATCTTACATCTAAATATACTACGCGATTTAATGCGTCGTAAAACTTACCCTTGTGTCTATCGTGAGACTCTGTCTGCAATGTAACAGAAGTATTTCATTAATAATATCCACATTCTGTAAACATTTAAGTCATGATTTAAATAATTTCTTTACCTCCTCGGCAAGGAGATTTTCTTCATCTTCTCCAATAGTTAGATTAATTGAATCTTCATTATCGATGCCATTAGCTTCAACAGTTGAAGCTGAATTAGTTTGAGTTACTACAATTGCAGCTTCAGACTCTACTTTTTTTTCAACAACCTGCGTATTTTCAGTTGCGACTTTAATCAAATGAATTTTAGGTTCCTGCTTGCAGTCTGTTTCTTTAGTAGTGTTATTTTGAACTTCACTCTGAGGTTCCTAAAATAATCCTTCTTTTATTGTGTGGTGTAAGACTCTGAACATTTGTACAATTATATACATATATATGTTTTAACTATCTTTTAGAATTTTTAGAAATGCATAAATTGTGTCTACCTCTATCTTAGGTGCCATTGTTTCCTTTTCTATGGTAAGCTTTGTTTCTATTTTCACCTTCGTTTCGTTATTATCTGGCCCCTCTGTCGCTTCTTCTTTTTGACTTTCTAACGTTTCGGGAGACTCGTCTTGATTTGTCACACCCGTTACTACAATTAAAATAGAACGCAATGGAATTGGACAATTACAAATACTATGTAATACTGAACCAATGCATTACATAAAAAAACCTACCGCTATTTTTTCTTGGACTAACTTTGCATACTCCACCGCATGGTATGATCAAGTATTCGTCAGGATTTTCTCCTTCGTCAGATATAGACTTTGCATATAAGAATAATAATTGAATTACTATGATCATGAACAATCAGAATTTCTTAAGTAAGATTGTTACATTATAAATTAGTTTTATTAGACCGATATAAATAATTACGCTTGTTAAAAGTTAATGTTTCTAAAATAAAAATAAATATTGTACGAATTCTTTGAAAATTAATTCTTCTCTATTATATACGGTAACTATCTCAGCAATAAACTATCAGCGAGATCAATAGGGTTAAAATGGCGACAAAACAGCGAACCACATTATTACTGAAAACTTTAGAGAAAATATTTAAAGTAGTAAGAAAATTTACTTTGGAGAGACGCTCGAGGAGTGCCGCTTTATTGCCAGTCTTATCTAGTCCGCGCCGCTCGAGTTCTGTTTTTAGATCTATAACTCGAAGTTCGGTTAGCTTTTTTCCTTCGACATCGGCCATTATTCTTGTGCAAAAAGTGTCCGACACAAGGCACGCTTATGCTTCAAAATTTTACCACTCCCGCACGCACGAGATTGTGAATTAATCCTCGTGCATATACTCAAAAGGATAATGAAATCACAGTACGGAAAAAGAAGAATTAGAAAACCTCCCGAAATAACGAAGGCAAACACACTACAACGCACTTCGAAACAAACTATCCATCGCAGTCGCCATTCAACGGAAATGACCGGAAGTAATTCCCACACCAAATGGACAGAACCGCCAATCCCAAAAATTAAAAATACAGTACATTAGAAAATTACTAGACGAACTTCCGTCATCCTAGAACCTTTGATCCTTCATTTTAGAATTGACGCTAAATTGAAAATGAAATAAAGAGGCAATAATAAAATTTCTTTCTAAATTTAAATATTGAACGTAACATTAATAATATCATTATTCTAAGAAAATTTATCGTGTTGTAATTTTGAGAATGAAAAGTACATACAATAACATATAAATTCTAGATAACAATGTTTAAATATAAAGATCAAATAGAAATGTGCGTAGATTGAAATATTAACGTTTTGAACTAAAGGTGCCATAGCTTTTTCCACTTTCTACGCTCTTGAGACAAGTCATTCCTTGTCAGTTTTGTTATCTATAAGAGAAGGTGGTAATATTGACACATTAATGTCTCTTCCTGGTTAAAAGCGTTATTTTGACAAAATACACCCAAAAATTGATTAACGCGAATAACATTATTTCACATTGGTTTGTCGATATGCCTGTAAGTAATAATCTGTAACGTAATATCAGTTTATAGTAAAACCATTCGCGTATGATTGTTAGGGCGTTATCTTAACCTTAACAAAATATGATCTGTCAAAATTTACATATCTGTACGCATAAAACCGAATGAAATGTACTTAAATACAGTAACAATAAAGACTACTGGTTGTTTTTTTAACATTACTTGACTTTTTATTGCAGGCATATCACTCAAGTTTTGTAGAAAGTAATGGAAATATTGGTAATTTGGCGCTTTTACCAATTAAAACAAACTTTAGAGGTCCTGCGCCTTCTTTTAATAGCAGAGATGCAGATATAATTGACGAAGCATTATACTTCTTTAAAGCAAACGTATTCTTTAGAACATATGAAATTAAGGTAATTGGAATATGTGTTAATGTTCAAACATATTTTCTAAAAATCTTGATTGCATTTTTTGATTTCACAGAGCGAGGCTGATAGAGTTTTAATTTATATTACATTGTATATAACTGAATGTTTAAAAAAGCTGCAGAAATGTGCAACCCAAGCTCAAGCAACGAATGAAATGTATTCTCTTGCTATATCAAAGTTCGATATACCTGGGGATCCTGGATTCCCCTTGAACTCTGTATATGCCAAACCAAATAATCCTGCAGAAGCTGGTAATTTTACCTTGACCTTTGGATTAGGAATTAATCACTAAATATATATTGTTTTTACAGATACTATGAGACAGTATTTACAACAAATACGGCAAGAGACAGGTGTCAGACTTGTAGAAAAAGTATATGGAGAGGATGGAAAGCCAAGCAAATGGTGGCTCTGTTTTGCAAAAAAGAAGTTTATGGATAAATCTCTGTCTGGGCCTGGACAATAAAGCATATTTTTTAATTTCACATTAGAATGTACGCGATGGTTAAATACAGGCATCCATTATGCATGAAACTAATGTATTTTAACATCTCATAAATTATAAGAAAATGATAAAATTTTTGAAAATAATTACATTTCACAATGTGTACAATTATATGCATAATTTATATTTGTCTTTGTGTTTAAAAAAAAATATACGACAGTACAAACGGTTCTTGAGGGAGAGATGTTTATTTCGCACAGGATATACCATAATATCGATACGAATATTTGTATTATATCAATGAAATAATGTATCTTGTCCGGGTAACAGTTCTCATTATAAACATTAAAATAACTTATCGCTTTCTGCGAAGCGATAAAGAGTTTCGTCTCAACCATGCTGCACGACGGGAACCGCCGATTGTGTGTGAGAAACGATGTCCTTTGCCTAATCCCCGCGAGCTCCTGCCAGCTGATGTTTTTCCGCGAAGTTCCCGGTGTTTGTGTACAGCGTTGCATATCCAGTTAATCTTTGGATCGTTACGAACATCCTGAAATGTCAGCGATCATAAACATTAATAACATATTCGTTATAACCATGCTATAGATTTTTTATTACTTTTTACAATTCAGACATCCAAGGAAGATAAAAATCATGAATTTTCAACAATATATGTAACAGTATCATCATTTTGTATATATACGTATTTCAAAATGATTTATATGATAATAAAAATGAGACAAGTATACAAATTACCTGATGTGCAGGATCAACCAAAATAACTTCATAGTACATATATGTGGAATCCTGAGCTACCCAGTAACTGTTCAATACTCGTAAACCACCACAACGACGGCCAACACGTTCCTTAAAATAAAAAATTGTGAAATATTACTTTTTCTTGAGCGTTACAAAAAAAAATACAATGGTACTCTGCAAAATAGCATTTTGTATATAAAATATACTTACTTCGGCAACAGACTGTAACTTTCTAGTTGGTTTCAGTTGATTTACACCATGACTTTTTGGTTTTCCATATGTTGCACCTTTTGGGACGGGACGTTTACGTCCACCTCTCCTTACACGGATTCTGAATATGACAAAACCTGCGTATTGGAAAGAAAATTTCCCATCTATTTTTTGTATTTATTAAAATTTAAATGGCCCAAATTGAACAAAAAGCATTATCAGTATGTACACTATATCACCATTTTAGAGTAAGAGTGGTGCATGGTATCTCATCATATAACTTTCTAGAAATCTATTTTATTTTTACAAAGTTGCAAAGAGAAATTTCATTTGTTTTAAAAATACAGATATTACAATACTACTGTAATTTTACTCTGAAGCTAATTAACAAGTTCACATACATTTATACATAGTATGTAGAGTAAGTATTCTTTGTACCTTGTTTAGCTTTGTAACCCAGACGGCGAGCTTTATCTGGTCTGGATGGTCTGGGGGCACGATGCATTTTGGTCAACTGACGGTATTGCCAGCATCTAACGCGAAGCAAAAAGCGGAGCACATCGCTCTGCTTTTTACGGTATAATTCTTGCATATACTTATATGCTCCCATTGTGTAGCCCTGAAAGAAAATTAAACAAATTGTTTACAATACATGTTAAGTCACGACATAAAATAAACGCAAATTATTGAAATATTAATGAAAATAACGAAGAATAATTATCAAATCGTGTGAAAACTTCATCATCACAGTATAAAGTTCATGAAAGCGAAATGTGTACAAACGAGTGAAATGTGTATTGAGGTTAACCCGGACAAAACAATAAATATAAATGTTCCCGTTTGAATAATATTGAAAAATCATAAGAACATTTTGTACGAGCGAGCCTGGTACTCAATCTTCTCTGCACGCGGTCCAGAAAAAAATGTAGATGCTCAGGATATAATTCGATTTCCAACACGTAGCACTCACCCTTCGCGATTGGAACAGAAGGAAAGAGCTTCGCTGTTAGCCGCGTCGACGTACTAAACCATTGTATGATAATACTAAAGACAGTCCACTCGATGGCGGTGAATATCGATCGCAAGGACATCTGCAGACTCATACGTGCGTTTCAACTCCATCGACGGATAAAGTTGAAAATTCGATTGAAGCGACCGCTCGATCCTATCGTAAGACAATTTCGTGGCTAACGTGCGAGCTGATTCAAAATATTCAAATCAGAAACGATTAAGGGTAAATTGATTTTAACGAAAGAAATTTTCAATATATACCTACTATCAAATTAATTACCGAATATTAATCTTACCTTAAAGTGGATATATGCTGTTTTCGTTAAACAAACAAAGGATGAAGCAACGCGATAATAGGTTACTTGAAATTCGTAGACGAATTTCTCATGATCCACAAACACGGTAAGTATAAGAGTTGAACAAGTATTGAGATTGACACTTCGATCAAGTATCGCTTCGGTCGATCAGTGAACGATCGGTAATAAGACACGCGTTGAATCGACCATTTGAAGGGGTAAAAACGGGTGTCGAGGGAAACACATTGAGAGGATGGTAACGAAAAAAAGCGTTGCATTAGGCAGCCGCAAAAACGAGAACGTTTCGCGCGGTTCTATACGTATTATCGAGCGACCCGGTGACCTCTCGTCGTGCAATTGATTATTTCAGGAGAGGTAGTCGGAATATGTTGTCAGCAAGGAGGCGTAGTTCGCAATGGAGAGTCGTTCGGACAGCATAAAGGATCCGATTTATTATCCTCCGATGCAGGAGATCGCTGAGGGTTCCGTAACGGCGACCGATGCCGAGACGATCGACAGGAGCCGAAGTTCCGCGGGTAGCCAAGAACTCGGCCTGGAGGAAAGCAACGCGTTGAAAGTACCTCGTAAATTTATCGCGAACTGGCGACAGGCCTGCGATCGTACTCGCGACAGGACGAAGGATCTGTTGAAGAGATGGCGAACAGTGTCGACCAACGTCGACGAGATGGTCGGTGCTCCGATTCCCAACAAGCAATTGGACCCTCCTGGTTGGAGCGTGCACGTTTGGAGTAAGCTCTCGTACATTCCTCTGTAGAAAAGAAAACGCCAGATACAACAATACCAGATCGAGCACCATTTAGAGATCCATGTTTCCACACTAGTACATTCACCAGTACGATTTCCATAACTTGTTAATAAAAATATTTTTCCGTCCCTTTTATTTTTATTTTTTTTTCGTCTCTCGGCTTTTGTTCTCTCGTTTTTTTTTCTTTCTCTCCTCGACGCAGCCACTTGGGTGAATCGTTATCCTAGCGACGAGAATCTCGAGGCTATGGATGGAGAGGGAACTACCAAGGGAGGACGACTGAAGGATTTGGCGACCATACAACGGGACAAATTCTCGCACTTCTTCACCTACCTCTTGGACCACGACAAAGACGGTTTTATCGACAGGAAAGATTTTCGAATGCTTTCGGAGGTATCTACGAGCTTAGATTCGTACAACAAGGGGTCTTGTCCGTTTTTCGGGTCCGAAAAATCGAGTTTCGTATACACTTTCAAAATTCGTGGCCTTAGAAACGTATTTTTGAATTGTTATTGATTCGAAAACATTTCTTTTTCAAGGTGAAACTTCTGCAAAGCTATACCGAGAATTTGAACACGATGTATACCCGCTCAAGAGTCATAGGACACGTATTTTGATTATATAGTATAATGTAAATTATCGAAATTATTTTGCTTCGTTTTTGTCTATATTTACGGGTATATTTTCGCTATTAATTAAGCACGGAGAAAGAAAAAAAAAAGGTTTCAAAGTTTCTTCAACGTTCCGTGAGACGAATGGAACGGTTCAATTAATCGAGAAATTATGAAAAAGCTAATCGCCAGGGAGTGAATATTATCGAAAGCGGTACTTGAGGTACACGAAGGATGTACAGACGGAAAGAAAAAGATCTAATCGTTATTAACGATGTTGGTGAGATTTTGTGCAAACTGTTGCACACGTTTTTTCATTCATTACACACAGCTAACGGTGTTCGATGATTTTTATTATTATTTTTCTAGGCCTTTGCGACACTTTAGTAGGTGTACTATGACTTTCGAGCGGGGACGTTCCGTTAGTTTCGTTCCAGAGAAATATCAAACGTTCGCTCGAACCTAACACCCGAAAGCGAGAAGGACCCGGTCGAGTTGATCGTCGCGTGGCTAATGTTTTTCACTTTTGAAAAAAGCGACTCAGAAGATTCGCTGATTGGTCGTGGAACGGGCCCGAGTATTTACGATTAATAGAGGCCGAGGAGGGCCTGTCCGAGTTGATACTGGACGAAAGGAAGTACGAAGGTGAACAAGGGAAGAAGATCAGTTTGGACGAATGGCTGCGTTGGTGGACGCGAGTCGTCGCACCTGTCGGTGGTGCGTCCTACAACGACATTCCATTTTGGCTGAAGATTCTACCGAGGATATTCTTCCTCGCGATCAACAGCTCTGCGAACGGTGTGATCTCGAAGCAAGAGCTCGCCTCGTTCTACGGATTCGTCGTTGGCCTGGACCCGGACAGGATCGCCAAGTGTTTGGACATAGCGTACAATTCCATGACCTCGGTAAAACGTTGTTACCATTTTAAACGAAGTAAGAACATCACGGCACAAAGTAGACCGTTATAGACCATTATATAATGTTTCGACACGTATCCCCGCGTTGTCCACGCGGGAGTGTCGATAACGTTACAATTTACGATAAAAGCTATACTCTAGTCACGAAAAATTGTATCCACGAGTAAACTAACGATCTTCGCGATTCACCTTCTCGCTACTGTATCGATTAATCTGTTCTAGGTGAGTAAAGCGCGAAGAAGGTACTCGATGCGGTTCTAAGGAACAGAGATTATCGGGGAAAGGAATAGGGAGCACAGAAACGAAGAGAAACGAAATCAGATGCGTTAAAATTGTTCGTTTTTGTTCTCTCTTCAGAACGGAGGTCATCCTCTCGGTTGGCCGCAGTACCAGCTCGTGTTCGCCAACTTTCTGTTCGGACGGGGTCCGTTCGGTCCAGGAGAGCATTTCCTCGGTATGACGGATTCCTGTATACTACGTGGCAACGATGTACCGTTCCCCATCGATTATTCCGCGATGAATACACCGAGGGACAAATTGGAGGTGTACAGTCCGCACTGTAGGACCGCACGACGTAGCGTCGTAGTATGAGAAGTAGACGCGTAATTCGATCAGCACGTAATTACACAGGTGGAACACTCGATGACGCGTGTTCCCGAATGTTGACTCTTACGAAGTTTATTCTGCACCCAGGAACAAAGGAGACACCGTTCGTGAAAATTCACAAGATTTCCCGGAAAGGGTCTTCGCTGATTCCCAATAAAAAAAAATGATCTCTCTTCGCTAAGATCACTCTCACCCTACGATCGTATCGCTTCTTGCGTTCCGTTCCCGCGCGCACCATCGTCCAATGAAATTGCTCGCAAGACCGAATTTTACTTACAAACGCATGTGTATTTTGACACTTTATTTCATACAAACACGCAAATACATACGTACGATTAGAATGTACGAATTATTCGAACTGCGTCTCCGGTCATGTGTAAAGCGCAACGGGCAACGACCTTATCGAGAGAACAACTGACTGTTCCGGCCCCCTTCGCGGAAGGTACGGCCAATTCTCGTTCGTGCACGAATATATTATTTATCGATTCTGGTTTGTACGCGACACCGCGTCTCGATAACAATAAGAGGCGATCGTCTCGACGTGACGACGCCGATCTCGATAAATGCACTCTCTGTCGCGAAGTTTTTACGGTGCACGGCGAGCATCAACGAACTTCGAACAACGATAGCTTTGGTCTCCTAGACGGTTTTCGCCCATACGCCCAGAACGAACGACTCGATCTCGCACTCGTTCGTGCCCTTCTGGATCCGAAACAGGCCTTCCTCGCCCCATTGACGACCCCAGGAGTTCGCTACCAGCTGAAACAGAAACGATTCGAGAGCGTATAAAAGTGACAACGATTCACGCGTACAAAAAGTGACGAGGATCCATCTTACCCAGTATTTGAGCGACTGGCCGCTACGGGGGTATTCTTCTCCCCATCCAATAATCCTCACCGAGTGATAACCGGAGTCGTAGCGCTCGACGATCTCCGAGTGTCTGTACACCCCCGACTCGTAGGAGAAGAAGTCTTGATAGACTCTCATGGTAGCTGCGATCATTATTATTTTTCTTTTTTTTTTGCGATATATTAGATATACGTAGGTACAGCAGTCTCGCTCTTAGAGATTGTACGTGTACGGGAGATTTTCACGAAGAAGAAATCGAAAATCTTTTACATTTTTAACAAGCTCGAGTATGTAAAATGATATATTAGCGAAGTTTGATTTCGGCATTCGAGAAAGTAACGAAGTTACCTTGAACTGGACCCGATGTTAAGATCTCTTGCATGATGTCGGTCTCGTTACCCAAACGATAGGCTGGTCCGACCTTGTACAGTTCCGTTCGAAGAGGATTCATTGGCGGAGAACAACCAGCGTTCTTCAAGTCGGTTTTCTTTCGAAGTTTGCAGTGTTCGTTTCTACCCCTCCATGGATAGCACATCTCGTCTACCAAGCTGAAAACAATACAGAGTCGAAGCGACGCTGTTCGAAAGTGTCCTCGAGGTATTATCGAGTACACAAGGTGTCCCGTAATTTCTGGGATCCATTTAGTACGCGCAAAAATAATGAAAAAAGTTCGAAGTGATGAAAGAAAAAAAATTTTTTTTCCACTCGTCTCGAGTGGAATAATCGAAAACATTCTCGAGCGAATATTCTCCAGAGTCGACCGTGACGCGAAGATTGTTGAGAATGTGTAAAAATTACCCAAATTTTCGCATATACATCCAGGCTCTGTCCAAGTAACCACCGTTGCAGCCTTGCTGACCCCTGTTGTTGCACGAGAGCAGATGCTGCGGGCTTAGATCGACGTTCTCGGCGCCTTTGCTCATGATGGAGAACCTATCGGACGCGACTCGCACAGTGGAGATGGCCCAGGACGCGGCGCACCATCCTTGGTCCTCGACGTCGGAGATGTCACGTGGCCAACGATTTCTGGCGTCGAATTCCCGTGGCAGCGAATCCGGCTCGTAAATTCGTCGAACGGAGTTCATCTTGTGGACCTTCGATAGACGAAGCGCGTTAAGGGTCTCGATGCGAGGATAAAGTGGAAAATTTTCTACATTTTTAACCATTTCAGTGGCGAACACTCTTGCGTCGATGCAATTCAAAGAATATTTCTTTTTTCTAGGATAAACTCTGACAAAAATAATTACAAGTTACGATCGTAATTATACTTTCTCCATAGTCCGCATGGATAACTTTCTGTGGACGTGTATAGTAGCAGTCGAAGGATTAACAGGTTCGACTATGTAAGAATATATTGGTAAAATTCGATAGAGTAACCGAGTTACAAACTACTTTCAAGAGTTCATCGGGTTCGAAGGTACCTCGAAACGTATCGATTTCAAACCGTGAAAGTAGTTTCTCGGATGTACCGAGAATTACGCCCGGATTACTCGGATGCACGTTCGATCGTGGTATTCTCTCGGTTTTTTCACTTGTTTTCGATTTTCTGTTACGAATGTTTCTTTTTTTTTAAAGCGACGATCGAGAGACCATCGCGTTGAAACTCGTCTTACCGATCGCGTGGGGTTCAGTGTACCCAAACGGAGTTGCACCCCTTCCTTGAGCGTTCTGCCTAAAAATTCCGAGTAACTTCTGGCCCTCCAACCAAGCAACGAGTTCATCATGTTGATTTCGTCTATCAGTTCCTGTTCCTGTAGACATCGGTTCTCCTCGCAGAACACTTCGGCGCGTCTGCCCATCGAGGAACATTTACTGAAACCGAGAAAACATTTGAAAAAGATAAAGTAGAAGACGCGAACTAGACGCGAAAAGATAAAGAGAAGAGTGAAGAAAGGAATGTACCATACGTTGCAGTTGACTTTGAAGGTTTGATTGTGGTTGTAGTACTTCCCTTGGAAGTGGCATTCTGAAACGTCGAATGGATTAGGCGGTTACGAAACGATCGTGTCGAATCGTTAACTCTAATCGTAACAGAGATCCGTCAACTACGAACGTCTGAATTCCTCCGGTGGTAACGTCGTGACGTTGATCTCAATTCCTTTGCAGAGACTCCAATAATCTGGGCAACAATCCTCCTCCCTGTATCGTTCGCAGAATTTGTCGCAGTAACATATCGTGGCTTGGATCGGGGCACTACACTCGTCGTGACGCCCTACACAACAATTGGTGCAGTAGGGGCCAGGTGGAAGTCCCGAATAGTCTGGCAAGCCTTCCACGATGGACAGCAACAGGACGAAGACGACTGTCCCTAGACTGTAGCACGATCGCATCTTCGATGAGTTTCGATCCTGCAACGAATTCGTTGGTCCGCTATTAGCTAACAGGATCTTTCTCGCGCCGTTAATTTTAGTCCCGCGAGATCAATTTCAAAGTACAGTTGCTATACAACGGTTAAAAATATTTCAAAGATCATTCGTCATCTTCTGAAAGGGTTAGGTAAAAAATACAATCGTCGCTCATTCTTTTGCAATTACTATATAACAGGAATGAATACTTTAACCGTAGTGTACAACTGTTACTCATTTTTTACGATTACTATGCAACAGCAACAAATACTTTAAACGTCACTCTTCGATAATTTTCTATAAGAAGTAGATAAAAAATACCATTGTCCCTGGACGCCATCGGAATAATAAATTTCAACGGTTTTAGTACCATTGACATGATTTACGACTTTTGATATAAGATCTGTCCAATAGTGAGCATCCTTGGGCCAAATTGCCACCATGTCGCGGACCACGGATGTACCATTATTATACAACAGCCAAAAATAATTCAAAGGCCATTTTTCGGTCAGCACCGGTCATCACACCTATCGTGAGCAAACATACGTAGGATCGAGAAGAAAACAATCATTTCCAAGAAAATGAAGAACACTTTTACCTCAAAAAGGGGGGTAGGTAAAAAATACTATCCCTAAACAGCATCGTGATATCAAACTTCGAAACTTTCGATGTCTTTGAACAATCAATCGTCCAAATTATGATTTTAACTCTAATACTACCGACGGTGACTATATTCCTGTTTGTTTCAGATCACATAAGTGTCTTCGAAGTTAGACGGTGAAAGGGCAAATTAATTTACGAGTACCATTAATTATCCATTTTAATAACCGTCCACGAATATCGTAGGTAAAGACATCGTTGGTAATTAAGTAATTTTAAAAAGAAATTCGAAACAGGTCAAATCGACCCCTTTGGTAGTTCTAGTGTTAAATAACAGTCTGTCACCGGTTGAGGCTGACTCGAGAATAAACATTCGTAAATAAAATCGATGTTGCCAAAGCTGTGGCACACGAGGGACGTACCTTTTAGAAATTTAGGTTGAACACTTTCTTGGTGCGACACAGTTCGGAAGGGTTACGAATCTGGGATGCATATTTAAGACGAAGAACCACCAACGGGGGCGTGCAGAGTTTACTTTCCTTTTCACTGAACCACGGGATCCACCGTTTCTCGCGCGCGTGCTCTCGCTTTCGAAAATGTAAACGAAACGTTGGCCACCGATTGAAATTCCTCGGGAATTCGGACGCGGGGCGAATACGTTGTTGGAAACAATGTCGAGGCTCGCGTAACTCTTTCGAGCACTCGTTACATTTTATTCAGCCTTCGTCCAGTTGTACCTGATTCGGCAACAGCTGGCATCATCGGTCGACTACCGTGCCAAAATGCGCGAGCGTACAACCAAAGAATCGTTCCCTCTCGTTCGGTAACCCGTTAAAAGTCGCGTCTCTCTGTTCCTCGTTAAATGTCACGTGCGTAATTTGTCGTTCGCGGCAAGGTTCGTCCGTTCCCGTAACAAGGTGGAGGAAGTAGACCGCGTTGACCGTGGCGCGGTATCTTGTGCAACGTGGACGGGAATCGAGTCGTATTTTGGATCTGTCGTATGTAACATTAGGGTGTTACACGAACAATTTATTCCACGATCGGTCGTGCAACGTCCAATTGCGAACGATAGCCAACGTCGCGGCCAACAACCCTCCGACGAAGAGCGGAGTGCTGGATTTTCTTCGATATACCCTCGATTTTCCATCAAAGGGACCATTAAGAATCTGACGGGCCTTAAATCTTGATCCTGGAACTTACCGAAGATACTTCGAGGATGCACGAATTGTTTCACGAAAAATCGTTATGTCTTCGGGCTCTGGTAACACGTAGGCACGCGTATGATCGAAAGTACAGGGTATCGTCGATCGAGACACAATCCTCGCCCGTTGTCGAATCATTATAATATTAATGGAATCTGCCAGACTGGAACGTATCGCGTCTTCGAGTTTTTTGACCTCGTCCCGGCCGCAAAGTACCGTGTTTCGATCGTTACTTTTCACGCACGGTCAGACATCCATCTTCGAGACGCAATAATCACGTACGGGAGCAGAAATAGATGACTACGAACCGGAGAGATGTACATTAGGGGAATGGTTCTGTGGTGGTCAGAAGATTTCAACGGATTTTCCGTGCAAAGCGCAATTATAGTTTCCACGACGCGGTATTTCCTATGATCAGGGCAAAATCGAGTTTCTCGTGGAATTGAATTACACCTCAGCAGCAAAAATGATCCAAGAGTAAATTTCCTTGGAATCGCCAAAGACTAGAGCGAGGATTACCCCGTACTGTATGATTCGAATACGACGAGAGGACTCAGGGTGGAAAAGAAGACCTACTTCGAGTCTTACACCCTGACAGAGGATGGCTACTAGGGGTTTAGGTAATTCTGTTCGTGATCAATACGATGACAAACGGAAGCTTCTAGACTCGTGAACGTTATACGTAGAACACGATGTACAAATAATTATGTTTTAGTAATGAAATGTAACAATTATAAATATAGTAATTATGTTTTAGTAATGAATCTTTGTTTTTCAGTTTCGATCATCGTGTGCAGCCAAATCGCTCTCTACCGAAGGATCTGGGAACTTTCGACGACGAACGAGCGATCAATTGTCTTCTCTCGAGTATCGTCGCGCGTCTCGTTTCGTCAAAGCGTTCCGCGGGCTCGGTATAAAATCCGTTCGTTGCTCGCTGAACGAATTGACGCGAATCGCGTAACGAATCGTGGCGGCTCTGTTATAACTTAGCGTGCGCTTACAAACGAGCGAGTGCGAGACGTTCTTGACCCGTTTCGTTTCATTAGGGATAAACCGACGACGCAGCCGCGATACGATTACGCGCGTGTCCCTGCCCACGTCTTGGTAGCTAAAAGTATAATGTCTCTCGTCGAGGATAAACGATCTACCCTTCCCGAGCGCCGAGAACCGCGCGAAGACATCCCTCGCCGATTCTGGTTGTGTTGCGGCGCGCGGATCACGTAATTCTGACTCGAGGAGAGTCCACACATGTGCAATATCGCCGGGTGATTTCGTCCGGGATGATCTCATCGCGGAACGTGTGGTTTAAATACGTTTAATTGCACCGATCATTGAATCTAATGAGATCAGTTTGCAATTCGAAACGTGAGTCACGCTTTGTTTATCGTTTCGCAGATGTTAAGACCGTTCCGTTAATATCGTTCTTAACCTTGGTGCGTTCCTTGGGTCTTCCTCGACCCTTCGCGTCCTTGCAATATATTGTATATATTTTTTTTTCTATAATTAAAGTTATTATTATAGATGTTATTAGACACTTTCGTATTGCCTCTCTCGTTGTATCGTCAAGTCAAGAACACAAATTGGGGACATTTTTGAGCCAATGACTTTCAACGTGTATTCTAGTTAAAGCGTTCGGGGAATACCCATATGTAGATTGCAGGTCGAAAATTTGAACCACCTTTTGATCGTTATGGAAACGAAGCTTGTTAATTAGATTCGTTAAAAGTATGACCCAGTCGTGTTCTAAAAAAAAAACATTGCTTATTCATAATGTGAGATAAGAATTGCACATGGTAAATATTCCGCAGAGAAACCACGAATCGAATTCGAATGTTTCGTTGCATGTACCTTCCGGTGTTAAGCAATGGATTATATCGACAAACATCCACTCCTTTCAGGAAGTTTACGGAGAGAGATTGTTGTAAGTCCAGAGCGATAAAATATCTAAAATCGAATACAAATACAATCTTGCATCCGAAATTACGGTTAATTTTCGATTAATCGTAAGGATATTTTCGAACGTTTACCGCGCGATAAGTAAAAGGTTGGTTCAATTTCGTAGGGAGGGCTCTGCATCTTTCGAGTGCATCTCGCGGCAACAAGATTTGAAATTAATATCGAGCAGTCGTCCTTGTCGAATTGTCTTTTAAAGACGATAATAATAGTACCGGCTGGTGCGTTCGAATAGATCGCATAATTAAAATATACATATATTCGTATCGCATATTCCGTGGATCGATCGTCTAAGTTCTTCCGTAATAGTTCCTGCGAAATATTTCATGCGTCATGACGCGAGCACTCGACGCAACTGACTGAAAAGAGGGGACACCGTATCGAGCTGCGCGCGCACGCGTACACAACTACACCGTGCATTGGTTAACCGCGTTCACATGCGATGGTACGGTTGACGTCAGGGAAAGAATTACTCAATGAATGTAGTCAATGGATAACTATGCAATCTTTTTACAACTCCGCCACGATCGAGACGAACGATTCGCCGAACAATTCGCCGCGATGAATCAGCGACAGCGATAACAAACCGCGCGGTTCGCTTCGCCTTCGATTACGTCGCCCTTGCGACGCGATCCATTCGAGAAACCGATCGAATCGATGGAAACGCGCGAGCGACGATCGAAGGTCGAGGTGAACCGAGCGAGTGTAACGATCGTTCGGCGCGCGTCTTTCGAAACGCCCGTACCACGCGTACAGCTTCACTTCCGATCTCTTTGTTCCCCGATAGCCAATCGATTTACAGCTGCTCCCAGTTTTTTTTTTTTTTTTTCTTCCACTTCTCGTTACGTAAGTTGTGCAAACGCTCTTTATCGAACAGCGGTCGTGTTATCGATATCACGAGGTAATTCGTGCGACACGCGTCTAACGCTCGTATCTATATTTGGATCGCACGTCATGCAAACACGCGGCCACGAATTCGTCAGAATTCGAGCAATATTTTTTCTTCTTCTCTTTTCATTCGACCAAAGAAAGCGGTAATAAACGATTCGTCGCGGTAGCGAGCGTGATGTCACGCGATTAACGATACCGGGGCAACTACCATCGGTCGTGTGGAATTCCGTTTGACCCGCTTGGACGCGGGTACCTTTTCGGGTCACAAATAACCGCGGCGAATTTGGAATTCTCGACAAACACACGCCCGCCTAATCTTAAACGAGTCAGTCTATCGGTCGTAAGACGTTCAACGCGTACAACGCGGACTTGCTCGCCAAGCCCGATCGATAAACACAGTGACATAACGCGAGATATCAAAGTTTGCGTCAACCTTTACGGCAGCTGGCACCCATTAAAATTCCGATTACACTTCTAAGTAGATTAGCCAACGATCGGGTTGGATCGTTACCGTAAATTTCGGTGGGAAAGGATCACGGAAGCGCCAGAAGGTTCCCGTATCGATGTAGCGATAAGAGGAAGGATTTGAACCGACTCATACGAACGAATCGAGTGATTCGATATCCAAGTACCTTGTTGGGAGGCGTGAAAAGGTACTCGGTAACCGTAGTAACTGGTCTAGCCGAATACACGATCGAATCTAACATCGAGTAGGCGTTTCTTATTCTAAATGTATTAGCGAACGAGTGGATTCTATTAAATAAATCCAAGGATACACGTATCGTGGAATATCGCGCAACGTAACTTGTTGATTGTCGAGAGATACACTCTTCAACCGATGTATTTGATAGCAGACATACTCCGGTCCTCTAATTGCCAAAATAGAGGACTACAATAGCCTAGAACTATCCTTCGAGATCAAAATGGCAACAGATATTTTTTTGGAACAAAATCAAATGGGTACGAAGCAAATAATTGCGTATTAATTCAACGGCCACAGGCAATTTCGTAAGATTAGATTTTGTTCAATTCTTTCGACATGTTTGCTTGAGTTGATACGAGATCGATATCGACCGGTGTTCGTTATAAAAATACCTATACCAAAAATGCATCCGAGTGCACCGTGCATCGCTATCTGTACTGATCTATACTGATCGATACCGATCCTGTATAATAATAATAATAATAATAATAGTTCAATGACACGAATAGGCAGAATCTTTTCTTTCAAAAAAGTGTCTTAATGGATCGGTATCGGTTATAAAAATACCGATATCCAAAAATGATACTAAAAATGCATCCGAGTGCATCATGCATCGCTATCTATACCAATCGATACGGATACTGTATAATAATAATAATAGTAGTTCATTGACATCAGTGGAACGAACCCTTTGTTAAAGAAAGAGTACGAATCGAATATTTGCACGAAGTTATAAAAATATTTGTGTCCAAAATTCGTACGAAGGATACATACCCCGAATGTATCGAGCATCGCTGCCTATAACTTATAATTATAGCGATGCGTTCGCGATCGGTGGCTGTTTTAAAAATGACTCGATCGGAGAAAAGAGGTTAACATCGTATATTTTTAAGTGGGTGTTGAACGCTTCAGGGCCGAGGGGTTCCGTTTACCGGTAAAAGGAACGGGCCATCGCATAGACACCCCGTTCGATATTCTGGATGCGCTTATTTTTATAGCCGCTCGCGAGAACTCCGCTGGAATGCCCGAGCAGAACATCGAAACGTTCGAATTTCGCTCGATTGTTCGTGAACGCGATTCGATTGCACCGTACGACACGTGTTATCAAATGTAGCCAATCGTATGTAGCCTGTCGAACACGAAGAAACGGTCTTGCAGCGTATGTAACAATAACAGGGAAACGAATCACCGACTCTGATACACTTTTACGAGAAACGATCGATATCGACCGAAAGTTGAATTAAATCGGATTTAATAAAACCGCGACCGTATTCGAGTAACAATAATAGAGAATAATTCTTATCCAGGTCCAATCTCCGATCGTTTTTAAAACGAAAAGCTTCAGACGTCTCTCTGAAGCTTAATTGAAACAACACGAGTATGAAGTACTCTGATATAACAATTTCAACTCGATCTTAACTCAAACGAAGTTTAAGTTAAAGGTTTTCTACCCGTTTAATAAGTAAATAAATAAATTTCAACGTTATTCTTTTTCTTACACTTTAGACGGTAAAATATCGTAGCGTTTATCGATAATCCATCCCATTCTGCAAGCGTTTCGCAAAAATCGTTATTCTTTCGAGTAACAAAACTCAAGATCGACCGATCGTTTTGAATTTCCTTTATTTGAAAACTATCAAAGTGGATCGATAGCGATCTTTGTTTCTTCTCGTTTCTTCTTTTCCCCGATATACAATCGCGAGATCGACGATGTACGAACGATCGATACGATTCGATCGAGGCGGTTCTTTCTCTTCGGCGGAACGCACGGTTCGCCACGTTCGCCTGATTTCGAAAGAAAAAGAAAAACGCGGAACGTCAAATAATCAATCCCGATCCCGTAAAATGTTTGAAATCCCAGACGCTGCGTTTCTTTCGCGATTCGTAATAAACATCGTACGTTTTAATGTCTTGCCTCTCGCGAATACTTCACGCTCCCACTCCTTGTCCTCTCTCTCGCGCGTTTTTCCTCTTCTTTTAATCTGTTTATCGCACGGCGCGCCAATGCTTATACGCGATCTTTCAAATTGTTCGCGCTAAAAATAACGCGAACGTCATATTAACACGTATATGCGCCCGTTGCCCCAAATTCCGCTCGTTCTTCCCGCGTTATGGATATGATACGCGATCGTGACTTGTTTATCCACGATTACGCGCCGGTACCCTGGAAAGTGTATCCGTCACGACCGCGGAAAAACCGTCGCCGGTGCAACAGCGACGCATTCGTTGAATTTTTTTGACACATCTTTGAAATTTTCACGACGCTGCCTCATCACGCGTCTAGATAACGAAACGGATCAACCGCGCGTTCCTTTCCTTCGTTTATCGGGGGCGTCGACGAGATAACGATTATCTTTTGTTCTCTACGTTTGGAAACTAGATTTTTTCACCGACCTTCCAAAAACCGTTTCTTTCGGTGCACGATCACCGTGACTCGATCTGGAGTACGACGACAAAGAATCGGCGCCATTTCGTACGATACAACCGTTCCTCCGCAATGTTTACTCGATCGAGAACCATTCGGATCGGACTTTTATTAGTTCAACGCGAAATGTAATACGAATATGTATTATTATTTATCGAACGAACCACGCATCGTGGTTTATCTTTCACTCGTTTGAAAATTTTATCTAAATCGGTTATTGTGCTCTTCTGATAAATACAATACCGTGTGTTATTTTGTATTTTGATTCAGCTTGGCGTTTGGTGTATCGAATTCGTGGACGACGACTAGGAGCGATTTCTGTTTTAGAAGGTGAAGTAAAGTTCAAGCGAGAGAAGGTCGTCCATCGTGACAATGGTCGTTGACGGAGAAAGAGAAGTAGGGGATGCGGTCGTGAAAATGGAGTTTCGAGTCGTGTCACGATGCACGAGGTATACGAAATGTTGCAAAAGGCTCGTTCGAAACGTGTCCCGAATCGTTCTTGCATTTAAACCGGGTTGAATCCAGGTTGATCGTGTTGCTATCTAGTATGACACAGTAAGAACCTGTCGTGTTAACGGGGGATGAGTTCCAGAGTTCTTCGCGGACAGCTGAAACCACTGATTAGTAGCGAAAACTATATAGATTCATACATGCTGTCTGTACGCACTTGTGTATTTTATTATGTCACGTATTATTCCGCTATACACATATATACGGTACATACTCGTGTATTTTATTATGTCACGCATTATTACGCTATATATTAGGTTGTTCGGGAAGTCGTTTCGTTTTTTTTCTTTTTTTTTTGGTGAAAATGAAATAAGATTTTTTTAGAGCGTATAAACATTTTACTAAATTATACATTCTCCATATTTTGGTAAACGAAACGACTCTCCGAACAACCCGATACGTATATATATACTTGTGTATTTTTATTATGTCACACGATATTCGTCATCATTTATTATTGGTAGTAACGGCAGATGATAAAGTAAAGCAGAATTTATAATACGAGAGAAATGCAGTAATTATAGAAATTATATGTCACTAGATAAGGTAAAAATGTCTATGTCCTTGAGATAAGATAAAATGCATTTTACATACATAGATATGTACATACTTGTGGTATATTTACAGAAGGATCATCAGCTTCGGGCAACAGACGTAGACGACTAACGTTTCGTATAATTTTACATTTTCGACCATTTCTTCCAATTGCGGCCAACCGTTGATAATCGAACGCGGATACGTGGTTCTTACGGTATACGAAATATTGCAAAGGATTGCAAAACTGAAAAACATTTCTGCGTTTGAATCGAGTCGATTACGAATTGATCGTGTTGTTGTCTAAATATGATTCATACGTTGATTGGGTATATTTTGTTGCGATTGCTGTAACCGTGTATACGATACAATTGCACCGTATTTCGAACACCTCTCTCTTCGCAGAAACCGAAACCGAAACCGAAACTTCCGTTCTTTTATTTATCGTAATCTTGTCCCGTACGCATTTCAAAGTCTGAAGAATCGTAAACTCGTTTAATCTCACTTCAGACTGCAGACTCGTCGTATGAAATTTAAAACTCGATCAGATAGAGGTGCCAAACGAAACGTCGAATACGAACGCCACGGCGCGACAAATTTTAACCCTTTGCAACAATTTTCGCAGAAATTGACAATTGTTCTTCATATCCATCGGACAGTGCCGCCTCTCGATCGTGTGACGCGATCCTATCTGAATACGTTCGTGGTGATCTCGGTGTGAAAGAATATCGGAGACACGAACGATAATCGTTCTGCGCGAGAGCGACACAAAAACGAAATAAAAAATTGTTCCACCGTACGAGGTTTTATTTTCGAGAAATACGAGACAGCGATGGATCCCGTTCTCAGCAATATTTAAGCCGATAACGATATCAAAAGTAAGCTAATAAAATAAACCGTGAACGCGCGCGTTTCTCGCGTATCCTTGATCACCGAGCGGCATTAACACGAACGGAAACACAAGTAATTAGGTCAAAATCTGCGTTACAAAGATATGGAGAAAAATTTCAATCTACATTTTCGATTCATTTTTCTCCGATCGCTCCGTCGCGTTACCAAATGAAAAAGTTCAATTCTCCCGGCGGAAACACTTCGCGGTGCGACTTACTCGTGGTCCAGGGTCTGTTGTCGGGGTTTTCCTGACGTCCGAACGAGGGGGACTAGTGTCTTCGAGGAATATCCGCTACCATCTGCCAGGTACGTCCGCGATGCAGAACGTTGGAATAATTCTTCGACGAGCGCGAGATCTCGAGAGGATGCTTACGCGAAGAAGCTCCCGTGTAATTGCGGTGGAAAGATTTTGGTAACGACAAGTCGTGCGAGGAACGAATTTTGGAAACGAAAGGCGGGCGATGAAGTAATTTTTGGAAAGAAATATCGGTGCGAATCTCGCAGAAGAGGAATGAAAAAGATTTCGCGAAAGAGGAGACACGTGGTGAAAAAATGTCTCGAAAGACGACGCGTGATATGGAAATTCTTCTGGAGGTGGAGTCGAGCGCTCTAGAAATCTCAAGCGAGAGAGGAGACGCGTGGTGAATGAAATTTTGTGGAAGAGGAGACGCGCGATGTAAAAATTTGTTTAAAAGTGGAGACGCGCGATATGAAAAATTTGTCGAGAAGAGGAAAAATTTGATGGGAAAGGAGACACGCGAGAGTCGAAAATTCGAAGTCACGGTCGGTTCGCGATCGGCAAAGATTAGAAGAGAAATAAGCCGGTGCTGGCGGCTCGAAAGCACGAGCCTAACTGGTCCGCGAACACGCTAAGTAAACGCGAGGTAAACGCGGGAGTGTCGTACGTATCTCGCGGTTCATCGCGATTCGGTTCTGTTCGGTTCGAAGTATCGCGCATCGCGCGTCGCGTTTCTTTCCCCTCGGCTACCTACCGGATCTCCTTGCTACTTCTTCCGTCGAGATTCGTCATTCCTCGGATATGCAAAGGTCTCCGATTAGACTCATCGTCGAGCTTGTACGATTCGTCTCTGACGTCCGTTTCCATTTCTCATCCGCGAAACAGTCACGATGAATTTCTCTACGAGCGTCGAGTCACCGACTGGGCCTCGCGAAACGAACGAATACGTAATTATTTTAAACAGAACGCTCGCGGTGTCGTTGGATCTTTCGTGCGTTACTTACGTTCAAGTTGTACTCGTTCTCGCTTTCATTTCTCTCGGTTTCCTTCCGTTTCCCCAAATTGAAGAACGATGAAGACGTTTGTTAATATTTTGAACGCTTTCAGTACGTTCGAGTCTTCGTGAGGGAAAGAAGAGCTGTGGAAACAAGACACGTGATTGAAATAACAAAGAGAAAGATGAATGTTTTGTAGAAAGTGAACGGTCGAAATGAGAAATTGGAAATTCATAAGTTGTCGTTCGAAATTATTTCACATCGTACACTTTCAATTTTTAGCTTCGGTTGTTTAAACGACGAATCTTGTACTTCAAAATGAAAAAAAAAAAGTGGGCTCGTCCGGGATTTGAACCCGGGACCTCTCGCACCCTAAGCGAGAATCATACCCCTAGACCAACGAGCCATCGTTGAAAGACTATTCCAAAATTTGGTACACGAACTAATGATTGTGTTACCTTTTAATTATTAAAATTTGTAACGAAACGTATTGCCTTGTCGATAAATTGCGCGCAAAGTAATACGTCGCCCGATGATTTATATTCGTTTAAAGCGATCATTAACTCCCTTATCGTCACACGTAATGGAATTCAATGTTTTTTGTAGCCTTGAATGCATAATGAAATTAACGTGAACCGATGGATTAAGAAATTGTAATTATTTCGTTCAAAATATACGCGTACTAGCGAAGAAACGCGATAGTTTCAATTCTAGAGAAACGTTTCAACAAGATTTATGAATTTCTTATCGTTAAAGTTTGGATAGCATGTCCTGGATGCATTTAGCGTAGATTACACGCTGATTTCGTACGAAATAGAATTCTCTAAACATACGATAACGACCTCTGTAATACTATATATACATTCTATAACAAACCATCATCAACTTGGCGCCGTGGCTTAGTTGGTTAAAGCGCCTGTCTAGTAAACAGGAGATCGAGGGTTCGAATCCCTCCGGGGCCTAGTCCATATTTTTTTTTTTATTGTCTTTTTTATCGGTATTTTTGCTAACTAAAAAAACGTTAATTAGCACGATTAAATGCATTTGTGCTGCTTCTATATATAACTTATAGTCGTGACGACACAACCGAGTACTGAGACGCGATTAATTTCAACTCGAAAGAAACAATTCAAAATCATTGTTGGAGCAAATATTGCAATATTTGGTGTGTCCCTCGTGACGAGTAACGTAGTCATTCGTTTATTTTCCATTAGATCGCTTATGAAATTTTGTCACGATCCCAATGTTTCGCGTAATAATAAAACCGGTTTCGTCACGGAAGCTTTATCAATGTGGTTATTTCCTTGTCATATTAATTTCGTCGTAATCTTTATTTTCCTTTTTTTTTTTTTTGCGGATTTAATTTTTCGAGACTATTAGGGACAATTAAAGACAGGACATCCTTTGGAGAGCAATAAGCGCGTTACCAAATCCTTCCGTTGGGAAATCGTAGGCTTATCTCGCGAGTTGTTGGTCGCGAAGGATTTCCGCTTTTGCAGCGTTGCGACGTAATCGAGCATTGTCATCCTGTGGAAATATACGGCATATTTGCGTGATCGATACCGTAACGACGTCCCATGGTAACGAAGCGTTTGAGAAAATGTTCCAACGTTGAGACTTGGAACGGTTTCGACTGCATTTTGCTCCACGCTGAAACTACTCGTAGATAATTGAAAAGATGGGAAATACGGAGAGCAATGTAGCCAGCGGAGTAAAGAAACAAACAGATGCTGGATCTATCTTGATGTACAACTTGGTAGATTTAAAAGGTACGTACAGTGTCTGACGGTACATGGATACACGGTAGATAAATGGAGCGCGTTGAAAAGGTAGTATTCGAGCTTTTTCCAATGTTACGGCGTTCTTGTAATATATTCTTTTCTCATAATAAAAACGATTACAACACGTTCCACGTTTATCGAACCGCTTCCTCCTAGATATATTTCCTTAGGTCTCTCATTATATTATGAAATTCAAAACACGAGTTTTATACAATTGGACACTTTTCGGTAAAATGTTATTTAGGTGTTATACCTGACAAGTATGTTACGATTTTTTATATTTTTCGTTCCAAATATATATATTAATAACGTGATATTGTATCGTTGAATAAAACCAGTACCTAATAGTTTGGTAATTTTATTTATCTTACGAGACCTTTTCTAACAAACGTTCGAAAATCGTTTGTTTCCATGGAACTTTTACTATACGGATTCGAAACTATCTATTCCACGAGTTCCGTACTCTAATGGCAACGTATTGAAAATAATTCCACACGAACAGGTATTCTCTTGAACGAAACGTACAAGTTCGAATAGAATTTATTCAAAAACGAAAGATAACTGTTTGTTTCGATCCCTGCTGTTTATCCAATTACCTCAAACGGAAGAACGCAAGATTAAGATAGTTCTCTGGGTGTTCTCCAACAGGAGGTGGTTTATTGGTAGACATGATGAAAAGAGCCACGCAAACCAAACAGTACGCCGAGCTTGATCACGCTTTGAGGACAAAAGTGGAACCGTATTTGTACAACAAGGGTAGAGGTAAATGGATTCCAATCGAGAAGCTGGTTTTGCTACGGAACAAAGATCGACCGAAGCATAAAATGGTAAAGGAGAAAATGTACAAAGATCCACGGAACGTTTCTTCTTTTTTACTTCGTCGTGTGTTCGCTTTGTAGCTACCACCGTTAAAGGCTATGGAGAATCCAACCGATTACGACATAGACAAGGACATGGGCGACGATGAAGTCGACGAGACGAGAATAGGTAAGGAAAAATAGAAAAAAAAAAACAATACAGATGGTATCGAACATCAAGGAATGTCCGAGACACCGAAATATATACGTTGTTTCAACGAGTGTCCAGATAAGAGCAAGTACAGAATGGTCTGTTGGAGTTTGAGTCAAAGAGGCGCGGTCGGTGAAACTGCGTTACATTTGTGCATGTTGCACGCAACTGCTATTCACATCGACCTGGCAAAACGTTTGTTGCGCTTTTATCCGAAGCTCATCAACGATATCTACATCAGCGACGAATACTACGGTGAGTCGAGGACCAGAATAATCTTTCTGTGTAACTGAAACCAGACACAGATTTTGCAGTGACAGGGAAAAATTTGAACGACGAAGAAATATTTGTTCGGTACGATGACAATAGAAAAATATTCATTTTTATTAAGACAGACCCCTGATACCGAAACTCGACTTACTATACTACTCGTTGGACTATAAAAATGTGAATGACGAAAAAAACATTTGTTCGGTACGATGAAAATAGAAAAATATTCATTTTTATTAAGGAAGATCCCTGGTACCGAAACTCGACTTACTACAGTAAGTAGTAATTACGAAACTCGTTGGGCTATGATAGACAAAAATATGAATGACAAGAAGAAAATTATTTGGTACGCTGTATAAGAAATAGAAAAAAGTTCATTTTTATTAAGATAGATGGAACCGAAACTCGACTTTGTAACTGTTACCTCGAGGACTCGATTTCGCTTCAACTGTTCAAAGATTATCGTAACTCGTTCTTTTGGAATCTACAGGCGAGAGTGCATTGCACATTGCGATTGTAAATGAAGATCCATCTTTGGTGAAGCTGTTGCTCGACAGCGGAGCGGATGTTCACGAAAGATGCGTGGGGAACTTTATGTGCCCCGAGGATCAAAAAGCGTCGCGTGCCGACAGTGTGGATCACGAGTGGGTGTCCGTGGCTCCTGAAACGAATTACGACGGGTAATACAATGCTTTTGAGCATGATTCGAGGGGTTACACCACTTCTGTCGATACCAACGTACGAGTTACAATCGCAGAAATCGCTACCATTTTTTGTTACATTTTTTTATTTTCGTATACATTAAGATTATGTAAAAGAATTTCCTTTCGAAACTCGTCACACGTTCCACTTACAACGGAAAGTTCACTTCGATCCGTCGAATATTATTCTACATCGACAACACCGATGTCCTCGATCCCTTGCTAATATTATTTCCTCGAATTAGGTTACATTATTACCTCGTAACTTTCATTTCCCGACGCGTAAGCTACTTCTATCGGTGTATATTGTTTCTATTCTCTTTTGTACACGTTTCCGTTTTCTCATTTCTTGGCGCGTAAGCTACTTCTTCTCTTGTATATTATTCCTATCCTCTTTTGTAGACACTTTTGTTCGATCACTTCTGCTGTATATTATTTCTACTCTTCCCTGTACGTGCTCCTGTTCGCTCGATTCTTTTTACACAGTACTGAAAAACTACCGTGGAATAAATAACGATGGCGATAAATTCGTAAGAATACCCGCTAGAATAATTCCATCGTGAAAAAAATCCTGGCTCGAAGAAAAAATTTTTATCGTACCCATCTCCTTATGCAATTAACACTTGAAACTTGGAGCTCGATAAAATTTCGTTATTTCGTTTTCCTAAATGGAGAATATATATATAATTTAATCAAATGTTTATACGCTCCAAACAAATCGTGTTTCATTTTCACCAAAAAAAACGAAATGACTTTCCGAACAACCCAATAATTCAAACATTTTTTTTTTCACACTAATCGATTTTTATTTCAAAACGCAGCCTTTTTGGACCAAGAAGAATGTTACATTTTCTTTTTTTTACATTCATCGATTTTTATTTCAAAACGTCCCCATAAAGAGTGGTGCAACCCCTCGAAGAATTTCCGAAAGAGCTCAAAGTATTTTATTAGCATAGAGATATTAACATAGGTACGTCTATTGGGGGGAGTACCCTTTGAGCTTCGCAGCCTGCTTGGGCCAAGAAGAATGTTACAGATTGGTACTGGCGAGGGGGGCGGATCCCGATAAACAGGACACGAACGGAAACACCGTTTTGCACATGCTGGTGATCTACGAAAAGATGGTAAGAGTATGAGAAACGTATCGTCACGGATCGGTATGACGAGCTCCTTTCGCAACGCAAGGCTACGTTCGACATGGCGTACGAGGTAGGTGCGTCCCTGTCGCTAAGAAACGCTCAACATCTGACGCCCTTGACATTGTCGGCGAAATTGGCCAGGATCGAGCTGTTCTTTCACATTCTGAACATCGAGCGAGAAATCTATTGGCAGATCGGGAGCATCACGTGCGCGGCGTACCCTCTCTCGCAAGTAGACACCATTGACGTCACCACGGGGAACATCAGCCACAATTCCGCCTTGAATCTTGTGGTTTTCGGCGTGAGTGGAACAAGCACAATTGCACCGTGCCCTTCAACTCTTTGACTTGCACGCAAAACATGATACGACGTTAACTCGACGCGTTACGAGCATCCAGTGTAGAATAACATGCTTGTTCGACACTGGAACTACCAAAGTGGTCAAGTCGACCTATTTCTAACTTCTTTTCAAAGTTACTCGTTAACAATGACTCTGTCTACAGTATTCGTGGACGATTATCAAAATGTACAACGAATGGTACTCGTAAATTAATTCGCCCTTTCCCTATCTAACTTCGAAGATACTTATGTGATCCTTATGTGATACGAATAGTAATACGCTCACTGTCGGTGGTTCTAGTGTTACGTTGTAGGTTGTCGATACGAATGAATCGCGATCGATAACTTTTTTCACACCGTATACGCGCTCGTAAGCATTTATCGAGTAATCGTCTGAGCCCTCATGGTCACCGATAGTTGTCAGTCGAGATGATAGAAGTTTCTTCTCGCCTTTCAGGAGACGGAAGAACACTTGGAACTGATGGACGGCATTCTGATCGACCTGTTGAACGCGAAATGGAACACATTCGTTAAATCTCGATTCTATCGTCAATTCTTCCTCTTTTGTTTCTATTTCGTCCTCTCCCTGATCAGCTTCACCCTTCGTCCAGGACCATCGTTGACCTCGTCCACCGAGACGACGAGCACACCCACTGCTACCACCGAATCGTCCACGACGCTCGTACCCGATCTTCTCTCGAATTTTACCACGATCGCGAACGAAATCACGAGCAATCGTCAAAACTTCAGCCTCTCGGAGCTGGTCGGGAGGATCGTGGCCACCAGCTTGATCGCGAACCTCAGATCTACTTTAAACGTAACACCAACCCACATCGAGAAGCTGAAGCTCGACATCGTGGCCGATGTAACGTCCACGTTGAGGAACGTTTTCTCGCTGAACGCCGATGGGAACGAGAATCAATTTTTTAACAGTACCTACGAAACGATCGGGCACGTACACCAACGTAAAAACGATACCGATTATCTCAAAGTCGCGATCAACGAGAGTTTGCTCCTCACGACCAAGTCGTTGCTCGATGGCGTGACGATGACCGGGAGTAACGACAGAAACAACTGGTACGTTGTATTTCGTCGAGGTCGAAAGTCCGAAACGGTAACAAAGTTTCTCTTTTTTTTTTAAGAACCATTCGACGTACCGATTTCCAAACAAAACGCTTTTAAAGTTTAGGCAACGTTGAAGTACACGGGTTTCGTTTACGGATGATTGGACGATTGTTGGCAACCTGTGTTTGTTTTACTCGAAATTACGAATAAAGATAGAAAATTGTACGTAACAATTAGGTGGAACAACCTCACCGAGGAGTGCAGACTGATGCAGCTTTCAACGTTCTCGGGAAAGATTCGACTGATCGCGGAACTGATGATGGAAGTCGCGGCTGGCCTCTACATATTCGCGGCGTTACGGGAGGCCAGGTTTCTGGGCCTGAATATGTTCATCGAGAATCTGGTGAGACGATAACGACGTGAATCGAGAATTACGCGCGTGCAAATTGGTACGATGGAAAAATCGAAACGACCAAGTGACCAATGTATTTTTACTTTTCGTACGAAATATTTCGTCGAGAGTGCTTCAGTTTCTTTCGAGACGTAAAAAGTTTCGAGCGCAAACGATCAAAGATTCTACACGAATGTTTCATTTTTGACCAATATTCTCTGTTAGAGAAACTTTTCAATCCACTCGGTAGATATCATTGAATTCGATCGATGGAAAGGTCGACGCTAACGAGAATTATTTCCAGATGACCGCACCGTCGCGAGTCATGTTCCTCTTCTCCTGCTGCATACTGTTATCCTTCCCGATCCTGAGACTGTCCTGCGCGGACCAGGTCGAGGACATGCTGGCGGTCGTCGTGATGTTAACCACCGCGCCGTATTTCCTGTTCTTCTGCAGAGGTTTCAAGACGGTCGGCCCTTTCGTCGTGATGATCTACAGAATGATCATGGGGGATCTGCTACGTTTCGTGTCCATCTACTCGGTGTTCGTGATGGGATTCTCTCAGGGTAACGAACCGGGAACCGGATCGAAATCGTTCTCCATTTTTCCCGACCGATTTCGTTCCGTTTTTTACGAACGTGGCTCACCTCCTTGGCCTGAAACTTTTGGCACACGATTAAAGATATATCGCGTCTTATTTTATTCGTATCGCGGGTATAAATAGACCACGAGATCGATCGTCTATGAGATCGATCCGGTCGGCCGATCAAACGAAACCGCATCAACCGCCGATACTAAGAGCAGTTAACGATCGATCGACTCAATCGAAATGCCACGGACGTTAACCAGTCCATATGCATGTATATATGTATACACTTCACCGTGCGATCCGCTTCTTTCTTCGCCTTCGTTTTTTTTTTCCCCTCTTTTCTTTTCCTTTCGGAGTCATTAACCAAATTATAACGGCGTCGATGAGACGATACCACTTTACGTTATGACCTAATCGTCTGTTTTGCCGCATCAGAAGCGACATTGACACAGATTATTACACTGGAAGCTCTTCTAATGTGAAACGTTCTACTAAGGACCGAGGCACTACGCCAAGATCTTACTGAGTTAACTACGCCGCGTTATTACGCAATTTCACTTTAACGAGCTTTGTCGTACGGTTCAAATTTCTTCTCAATTTTTGTTTACCATCGATCCGCATTACCCGTGATTTTACCGTCTTCGCGTATCTTGGATCGGTGTCGGCAGAACATGGAACGGACGTTCGTGTGTCCGTCTTCTTTGTTTTCAATTGGAAGAATAAGGAAAACCGTACGATCGTGATACAAAGAGTCGCTCGTTCGATAACGACCTTACCCTTTGTAATTTTTTGCGGTTAAATCGCATCGAAACCTGCAATACCGACCAAATATGCCGGTACGACATTGTATTTCTTTATCATCCATCAATTTCCTCGTCTTTCAGCCTATTACATTATATTTCTATCCTTCGACAATCCTAATACACCGGAAGGGGTCGACGATTCGATAAGCAATCCAATGCCCTCGCCAATGGAGAGCGTGATGGCAATGTTTCTTATGAGCATGACGAACTTTGGTGATTATTATGGCGCGTTCGAGAGAACGCAACACGAGATGGAAGCCAAGGTACATACTCGGTCCGTTAACAATTTCTTGCTGTTTCATGTGTATCTTTTTCTTACAATGTTTAGATGGTTAATATTTACACTCGATCTCGTATATTTACACGTATCGTATATTTCACTGTATTTTCATCGCATTATTTTCGTGACTAGGTTAAGAACAGTATATAGTTGTACCATTCCTTTATACCATAATGTATAACCTTACGTCTATATTCTTTGATTTATTTCAATACTTCTGTATATTTTGTACACAATTCTGGCACAACGAAGGCATATTGTTATTATTATTTTACCGCTTGAATGGGCGAGTAGCGTCGGTAACTCGGCTCATTCTATCGACAGATAGCGACAGTTCACGCGAACACTAATTCTGTTGTAGCTTCTGTTCGTTCTGTACATGGCGATCGTTGCGATTTTGCTCGTAAACATGTTGATCGCTATGATGGGGAACACGTATCAGAAAATCGCCGAAACTAGGAACGAATGGCAGAGACAAGTACTTCTTTCCCTCTCTTTTTTCGTATGTTATTGACGATCACTGTTTTTACAAAGTATGTGTTGCAGTGGGCGCGCATAGTATTGGTAGTAGAAAGAGGAGTAAGTCCGAAGGAAAGGCTGAAAAAATTAATGGACTATTCGCAGCCAATGTCCGATGGTCGGAGAGCGTTGGTACTTCGTTTGAATCAGTCGGTAAATAATAGCTAATCGGCGCGTTAAAATTATAACACGCGGAACGATTAAGCGTCACACATGTTTTAGGAAGAGGATAAAGAAGAAATGAAAGAAATTTTAGAAATGAAGAGGACACATGACAAATTGTACAAGAAAAGGCAGGCAAAAATGGCAAAGGAAAAGGCCGTCGCAACCGAAGATAATGTTCTTTTGTAACAAACGCATCTTTCGATGTACTCCTCAATGTAATCAACGACCGTGGTTGTAAAATATTTATTGAACATCTTTGTGACGAAAAATATAAACGTGTAAATATATGAATTACAAAAACAAGGGACGTATAAATACGTAATAAGTGGCAACCGATTGCCACTTAATACCATTCTGGTATTCTCACTGTTGTTTAAAAAATTGTGACCAATTATAATTTATTATCTTTTACTCGCGATGATTCCCATGTTTCGCATTTTATTAAAACTTTTTAAAGTTATAAAAAAAAGCAGTTAAGATAACGGCGTTTTAAATTTTATAGAAGAAGGAAAAATGGCGTCCTCTATACATGGCACCCTGAACAATTGCACGGATTGCATATCCCTAAAGCCGGCACTACAATGCGAGTCGACTAATGAATGATACTATGGACATAACGTAAAAGCAATAGACCCATGGTGGTAACTATAACGACCCTTTACTATAGCTAATAATAACAAGTTTGTTGCTTCGAGTTGTAGTTTCTTTGAAAGATAAACATCCTGAAAAAAAACCTGAACATTTACAGATATATATATATACATATTTATAAAAATGAGTAAATTAAAATCGCCGATCGATTATAAAAGTTTGGAGCTAGAACTTGCTGAGGCTCTTAAAGTCGACGAAACGTACAGATTACAGAATGAAGCGAAACTCAGAGCGATAGAACAGAATGTTCCTACATACGAAGACTTTAGACAAATGGTAACGATATGATGCGTTTATCTCAAGAACCTACCTTAACCTAAGTATGATTCACTCTTAGGTGAATGCTGCGCATTTGAGACCCTTGGAACGTGTCGACGTTACATCTAAAGTAAAGAGATCATGGAATCCTGTCGCTAATAATAATAAGTCGAATACGACAATGGCACATGACAAGTTTGAAGACAAACGACTCGACAAAGACAAAAGAAGCAACGGCGAATCTATTGAAGCTTGATGTACAAACAAAGAATACGAAGCCAATTTTAAATATCTTAGAAGTTTAAGGTATACCATATGCGAATCTTAATGTTAGATGACTCGTCTATTTGAATGTAAATGCATACGCTTTGAAACGTTATGTCAGAGATATCTTAGGAGAGAAAATTTTTGTTGAAATCCTTTTGAGATTGGTTCCCGAGCTAATAGATGTTTATCTTCATCACTTTGTTGTGATTACGAACGGTATCGAGTCCGTCGTTGAAATTCCATTATAAGTGAATACAACAGATTCTCCAATGCAATGTTTTTTTTCAACAGACAAAAATAGTGCAACGCGCAGACAGCTATTCCATGAGTTGTTTGCCAAAGCAGAATGTCAAGGCGGGCTTCTCAAAAACACAATCAACATTGGTATTAACTTATTGCGTCAAAATTGATTCGACAAACGAGAATTTGTGAGAAAAATAAATTATAAAAAATCAAGTAAAAAAATAAAAATAAATTCTTGATTTTCGTAACGTCAAATGTAAAGGTTGAAATAATTTTGAAAGAGTGTAAGCATGCGTACTGACCAACATCGAGAAAATCACGTGATCGTCGAATGCTCAATATGGCCGCGTATACCGTAACATTAGTTCGAAGTACCGTGATTGTAGCCGATTAATGTCTAGTTTGAAGATTGATCGAAATTCCGAGAAATTCGAGTCTATTCTTCTTTTAATCCGAAATGATTCGAAAACTTAGTACTGAATCCTCTTGTTATCGTCGTCCGAAAGGCATCTCGCGATGCGTACACGTATGTACGTGGAATGACCCAATGTTGTATGTGTGTGCATATATGTCGTACGTCCGCACGCATTCAGTAAACAAACAGAACCGTTGAATCGTCCGATAGAATGTCAAATTATAGTGCTCCTTGAAATTCCGTTAGAGAGAAATTAGCAAATACATGCGGAACATTAACTGTCAAAAACCGCGATACCATCTAATCGAAAACGTTTCGATAAGATATTAGGCATGTAACGTATGTATGGAACTATATACGTACAGTTCATTTAGCTGGTGTAACACTTTGATATCACGTGACGCGAATAATATATCGTAATAAGCAAAACGAGTAATATCTATAGCAACTGCAAGTTCTGTAGTCGGAAGGAATATACATACACGTCGTACAATTATTTAGCATCCTATAAAGATAGAAATAATAGTCGTGTATCCGTGGTAAACGATAAACAGAATTTACCGAGTGTCTTGTCGAGAATATGCGGTTAGAAGAGATGCCATTGCGTTTGAGCTCGGACGAGCGGGATTTTGAAATGGACGAGGAAACTGACTATCTTCTTCAGCCCTCTGAAGACAGTATACGACTTTTAACTTCAAGAAGACGACGAATTAACGATTGTTCTATATTTCTCAGGAATTTTCTTTGTGGGTGAGTATTATCTATGTTTAATATTTCCGAAAAGAAACATATAAAAAAGAATAAGTACATAATCTTCGATCAACGTTTTATATTAAGCTAATTACAATGGTAGCCAACGTGACGAATAATAAAAGTCTATCGAATTAGCACAGGAAGTGTAACATTTAAACATATAAATGGATATCCAAGAAAATTAAGGCTTGCTTGTGTTTGAAAATTGCCGCGATATGTAACTAACAGTGCGGATATGTGATTCTAAAAAAATACACAGACGATAAGATTGTGCAACATTTTTAATAACACGCATTTGAAGGAGTATTAATAACATAGTTTTACACAATAAGTATTAAAATTTAAATTACGTGAAATGTTTTAATTTCTAATTTTTACGAAATTTATATTGCCTAATGTTGCATTACTATTTGTTATTGGTAAATAGTAAGTATGGTGAAAATTCTTTAATAAATAGTTCCAATTTTTAATAAATCCTTATACGATCGATTACAATGAAAATTAATAAGAATTCTTAATTTTTGAAACTATTACCGAATGTTTATATTTACAAACTTAAATACATTTCGCAAAAACTTTAGAAAAATGCAAAAAATATTCTACTGTAAATGAAGTATGTACGGGCATAATTCGATTCACTGTGGCAAGTAAGCGAATTCGTCTTGTAAGTGCGTGCTTCGTGGATGTTATGATGTCACAACAGAGTCGTGTTGAACGTCGAAATATATTTCCGAGACAATTTTTCTTAACGAGAGAATAAATAATACTGTTTTCTTATATGGTTTGTAACGAAGAAATATCTAAATGGAGACGCAGAGCAATGTTATAAGGCTATCGAAAGAAGATATCCCGTTAATATCTAAGCCGCGAAATGACAACTCGTGGACAAGGTGACGTACATTTTGCTGTGTCCAAGAAATTTCGATTTCCCAACAATTTTAATCCTTCTAAAACTGTTAATTAGATATTGTCAACTATTTTTATGATATTTAGCTCGATTTTGATTATGTTTTGCAAAAAGTATCGATAAATTTGTTTCCTGTTCCATTCCATATTAAATAAGTACGTGCGTCTCGCATTACAATCGTTAAGTACAAACTTTCGATGCCTTTTCGTTTTCCATAATTTTTCATCTGAATAATTAGCTCACAATTAATTCGATAATAATGTTGTTGATACATTATAATAAAAATAATATAAAATTAGTCAGAGAACAAATAGTTTCTTCTCTGCCTACTTATTCATCATTTTACCCTCATAGGTGTTGTACCTGGATGTGGAGGAGGTGTTGTAGAAAACGTGAATTAAGAGCTAGAGTTATTCACATTGGTCAACCAATGCAAGAAAAATTTCCTACTAATGTTATACGAAATCAAAAGTATAATTTTGTTACATTTCTGCCCTTGGTAAGATTTGATACCAAGCACTAAAATATAATCTAACATAGAACAAGAAAAGTAATGATTGTTTTTTTGTTTCTTAGGTTCTTTTTCAACAATTCAAATTTTTCTTGAATTTATATTTTTTGCTTATGGCTATATCTCAGTTCATACCAGACATACGAATAGGATATTTATATACATATTGGGGACCATTATGTTTTGTGTTAACTGTTACAATTTGTCGAGAGGCGATCGATGATTTTAGACGATACAAAAGAGACAAAGAAGTTAATGCCCAAAAATATTACAGACTGGTAAAAGGTTTTGATACACCAGAATTAGTACCAAGCTCCAAGTTGCGAGTAGGTGATCTGGTAAGCAATTGAATAAAATAGTTAAAAAGCACCAGTCAAAATAAAATATAATGTAGAACAAACAATAAATACTCTCTTCTTATATTCCAAGGTAATTGTGGAAAAAGGTCAAAGAGTACCAGCTGATTTGGTTTTATTGCGTACAACAGAAAAATCTGGAGCATGTTTTGTGAGAACTGATCAATTAGATGGAGAAACAGATTGGAAACTACGACTGGCTGTGCCAGCTACTCAAAAATTGGAAAATGATTCACAGTTGTTTGATATCAAAGCAAGCCTATATGTTGAAAAACCACAAAAAGACATACACAGCTTTATTGGAACATTCACAAGAGTGAGTCTTCAAATGTTCAATTTGTTTTTAAAAGTTATTTATAATGTGGAATAAATTGTATTGTACTTTGTTTCAGTATGATGGTTACAGTAGTGAAGAAAGTTTAGGTGTAGATAATACTTTATGGGCAAATACGGCTGTTGCTTCAGGTTCAGCTCTTGGTATTGTTGTATACACAGGACAAGAAACCAGGTCTCTTATGAATCACTCTGCTCCACGATCAAAAGTTGGCTTACTAGATCAAGAAATAAATCAATTGACAAAGGTATTGTACAACTATGAAAATTGTGTAACTTGAACTATAATTGTGTTTATTATTTTATTACATCATTTATTCTAAATTTTAATTTTATAGGTATTGTTTTGTGCTGTGATCGGTCTTGCATTAGTAATGATGTCTTTAAAAGGATTTAGTGGGCCATGGTACCGTTATATGTTTCGTTTCGTTTTACTATTTTCGTATATAATACCAATCAGTTTAAGAGTAAACTTGGATATGGGAAAAGCTTTTTATGCATGGTGCATACAGAGAGACAAGGAAATTGTTGGAACAGTCGTAAGAACGACTACTATCCCGGAAGAACTTGGTCGCATTTCGTATTTGCTAAGTGACAAAACCGGCACATTAACGCAGAATAAAATGGTTTTCAAAAAGTTACACTTGGGCATGATATCTTATGGTCAAGAAACATTTGACGAAGTTATGTCCGTGCTGAGAACATGTTACTCTTCTGTCTCCAAAACTTCGCCGGTAAAACCAGCGGCATCCTTACACAGCGGAAAAGTTAGAAGGTCTGAAAGTACTAGGATATACGATGCTGTGCATGCTTTGGCATTATGCCACAATGTAACACCGGTTTACGATGAAATAAACAAATCTACTAATTTGGACACGGTCAGTGTACAAACAGGAAAAACAGAAGATTCAGGTTCCATTCAAAGGTAATTTTCGCAAAATTAATAATAATGTTATAATATGTAATGCGTGTGTTTACATTACTTTTATTTTAGTCAAACTGAAGCAGATCAACATTATTATTTGCCAGAGCAAAAACGTAATTATCAAGCCTCTAGCCCAGATGAAGTAGCTTTGGTTAAATGGACAGAAGAAATGGGATTAGCTTTAGTTAAGCGCGATTTAAATATTATGCAGTTGAAAGCTCCAAGTGGCAAAATTTTGAACTACACAATTCTACAAATATTTCCATTTACATCGGAAACCAAAAGAATGGGAATAATAGTGAAAGAGGAATCTAGTTCTGAAATAGTATTTTATTTGAAGGGAGCAGATGTAGTAATGTCCGGAATAGTACAATATAACGATTGGCTGGAAGAAGTTTGTGGTAATATGGCTCGAGAAGGTTTGAGAACGCTAGTTGTTGCAAAAAAAAATTTAACGGAAGAACAGTATCTCGATTTTGAAGCAAGGTATGCTTGTGTATGTTCTGTGATAAAATGATTAAAAATCGTTTATTACTTCGGAAATATTTTCCTTTTAGATATAATTCAGCAAGGATGAGCGTCAGTGATCGTGTTCCAAGAGTTGCCGCAGTTATCGAAAGTTTAGAAAGGGAGATGGAATTACTGTGTGTAACTGGTGTTGAAGATAGATTACAAGATAGTGTAAGACCAACGTTGGAAGTATTAAGGAATGCTGGAATTAAAGTAAGCGCCTTACATAGAATTCAGTTATCTTTTTCTTTTGTCAGTAGATTTAACTTTTTATGATTTTTAGATTTGGATGCTAACAGGGGACAAATTAGAAACGGCAACTTGTATAGCGAAATCTTCGTGTTTAGTTTCACGAACGCAGGGTCTTTACGTTTTTAAATCTGTGGTAACTCGTACAGATGCTCATTTGGAGTTAAACACATTTCGTAAAAAGCAAGATTGTGCCTTAGTTATCAACGGAGATTCTCTAGAGGTGTGTTTACAGTGCTATGAACAAGAATTTTTGGAACTAGCGTGCGGCTCGCCTGCTGTTGTTTGCTGTCGATGTTCCCCTACACAAAAAGCCGAAGTTGTCAGTCTTATCCAAAGACATACAGGTAAAAGAACCGCGGCTGTCGGAGATGGTGGAAACGATGTATCTATGATACAAGCAGCAGACGCTGGTAAATACTGTTTTCATGGTGTCCTATTAAAATGAATTATAAAGTAACAGATGACAAGTTTCGTTTTGTAGGTATAGGTCTTGAAGGTCTTGAAGGAAGACAGGCCTCTTTGGCTGCAGATTTCTCCATCTCTCAGTTTAGCCATTTGGCTAATCTTTTGTTGGTTCACGGACGGAGGAGTTATAAACGTTCTGCTGCTTTAAGTCAATTCGTTATTCATCGTGGTTTAATTATTTCGACCATGCAAGCTGTATTTTCTGCAGTTTTTTATTTATCATCGGTATCCTTGTATCAGGGATTTTTAATGGTGGGGTAAGAAAAGATTAGATAATCTCAAACCAATTGTTTACACTCGATAAAAATAATGGATAATCAAATTTCGAGAATAATAATAATTACAATTACTATTACTTTGCAGTTATGGAACAATATATACAATGTTTCCAGTATTTTCTTTGGTATTAGACAAAGATGTATCTGGAAAAATTGCGCTCACTTATCCAGAACTTTATAAAGAACTTAGTAAAGGTCGGTCATTGTCTTACAAGACATTTTTCATGTGGATTTTAATAAGCATATACCAGGGTAAATATACGTCTTAGAAATTTGTGTTGATCATTTGTATTTCAAGAATATATTAATCATTCGAATCGTGTATTTTCCAGGTGGAGTTATAATGTACGGTGCGCTTATAATGTTTGAAGATGAATTCATACATATAGTGGCCATCAGTTTCACAGCGCTTGTTTTAACAGAATTAATTATGGTGGCTTTAACAATCAGAACATGGCATCACATTATGATACTTGCAGAGATTTTCTCCTTGGCTCTTTATTTGTTATCTCTAGTCGTTCTTAAAGACTATTTCGGTATGTTAATGTACAGATTTAGTGGTGCATTAGAATTAGTTAAAGAAATTTAATTAATCGTTTCTGTTTAACACAGATGCTGAATTCATCAAAACTACAGACTTCTTGTGGAAAGTATTGCTGATAACTTTAATTTCTTGCATGCCATTGTATATCTTGAAATTCTTACGGAAAAAATTTTCGCCTCCTAGTTACACCAAGTTATCTTAAATTTTGATTACAATAATCTCACTTTGCAAAAGTAGCTCATATGGTGAATTAAAGAAGTCTGCTTTGTATCGAATGGTACGAAAAAGTATTTGCAAAGTAATTATCTTTGATTCCTGATTTGAGTCCTTTGCTCAGTATGAAATAAATAAACACCCATTTTGTAAATCTCCTCACTATTTTTCTAACTATGCTTCAAGTAATCAATAAATACAAAGTTTACAATTTAACATTAAAATGCAACTGTTACCGAAGTTTTCGAATTTCCTGTGCTATTAATATTATACTGAGCGTTCCAACTGGACCAACATAATGAGTCAAATCAGGCTTATTTTCATTCAAATTTTTAATTAAAGATAAATTATTTCATTATTCTATTAACGTATAAAATTATTGTGGATTGTTCTCTATTTATTCAATTTAGGTTAAAACGCTTTAAAATTATGATAATTGTAAATAGGGACTTTACCCTAAAATTGAGCTGTTTAATTGTGTTTTGTTAATGTTCATTTATGAAAATAATTAACACGAATGTTTCTTCCATAAAATGTGTTGGCACAACATATAGCATTTAATTCAGTTACACGTAATATTTACCGTTTATATTCGATCGTACCATTTACAGTATTTTTTATATTAAGTTTATAAACTCGGACGTTTAACTAACTAAAAGCATATATTGCCTTACTTGACGTTTTCTTCATGTATTTAATAAATATGTGAAAATATTCGAAATGAAATCTTCATTTTTATAAATTAAGCACTGAGAGATCTATTTACTATCGTTTTTCTTTAACGAAATACTTTTCTTTTATGTTTTAAATATAAGCTATATTTTCAAATACAATGTTATTCACTGCAATTTATTTCTTGTGAATACACAGCATTATAATAAAAGGAAATCGATTTTTATATTCGTGCGTAAATTATAAGCATGTAGAGCTAGTTGTAACTGTTATTAGTTATAATGTTGATGAAATGTATTGTACTATAGATGACATAGTTATTTCTAGGTAAATATTATTTGATTTAATGACATATTTGTAATTAATTTATGCGCAAATAAAATAATATATTCCTTTGTCTGATTAATTCTTTATTTCATTTTTTCCTTTAATTGCTTACGCAAGGAAATGTGTGATATTTAAAAACTAACAGTAGCCAATGGTTTATATTTTAAAGTAATCTGTTCCAATTTATCTAACTGTAACGTGTAGTTTCTCTGCAGCATATTTTCCTATTTGACTATGAATATTGTTTACTTCTATTTTTAATAATGTACGTTCCATATGTCTATACACTATAGTATAACAATGTGACACTCTTTTAGTGACAGGATGAGTATATACATCATTTAATATAATTTGTTCTACTCTGTCACCACCGATATACCGTGCTAAATCACAAAAATCTTTCATTGAATAAGATTCATTTTCAGGTAACCAAAAACTTATGTCATTTTTGCACTGAGGAAAAACGCTAATAGGCTGTAAAGAATACATTTTACTATTCACTAAGTTTTCATAAAATATTGATTATATTTTTATTACTTAATTATATTTCTCTACCTTATATTCTATTGCTGCATTAGGATCTTCAACTTTGAACTGGGACAAAAAACCAGTGTCTACACTCCAAAATAATCTGATATCAGGTATATTGTATAAACACATAGCTAATCTTTCTAGACCAAGTCCAAATGCCCATCCAATGCGTTCTCCTGCTCCAGAATTTTGTAGGATTTCTTGACGCATTATACCACATCCCAAAATTTCAAGCCACTGATCTTTATAATAGATTTCCAATTCCCATGACGGATGGGTAAAAGGAAAATATTCCTCAACCCATCTGAATTTTATTTCTGAAATAAAAATTTATAATTTTGAGTTTCATTAAAGTTCTGTTTATTTGTTTGAATACATTACCTGTTCCAAAAAGTGATTGTGCTAAACCTGTCAAAGTATTTTTTAATTCATGTTCCATTATTTTCACAGATTCCAAAGTATGACAACCTTGTTTGTCATTACTTTCTACACCTCTGTGTTCAAACAGTTTTAGGTCGTCTGAGCTTGTATTTTGAAACACTTCTTCTAATGTACATAGCCTGACAGCATCCACTTGATGGAAAACAGGATAATGAGTAGAATCTATTTGGTCTTTACGATAAACATCTCCAATTATAAGGAAATTGTTCAAACCCATAGATATTAGTTCTGTTTGGTGTGCAGTTGTATGTGCACGCAACAGAGTATTTTTATTTATATAATAACAATCACTTGTTTTCCTACTTGGATGGTCATTTGATACAAGAAGAGAGTCAAAATTTTGAGCAACGGTTACTATAGGCGATATGTTCTCGTACACACTGAATATTGGATTACCAATGCGATTATGAAATTGCATATAAAAATAATTAATAATACGTTGACGTATATGAGATAAAGGATGGTATGGAGTAATATACAGATTTCTTCCTACTTTGGAAATAATATTTTTAGTAATATTTGTCCAATCATCTGTTGGATACTTGTGACCAAACAATATTATTTCATTGCTTGATTGAGTTTCTGTAACTGTAGATAAGGCTTTATGTAGTGGTGACGTTAGTATCTTGTGCCCAAAATTTGTATACAGCCTATACCTACAAAAGTATACTTTAAATTCACTTAATTATTTACATTGTTGCAGTGCGATATATATTGTAAATAACCTAACCATCTTAGAATCATTGTGATAAAATAATTCTACGTATTTTAGAATCGCAGGTACTGTTTATCATCAATATTATTAACAGAAAATATATTTTACATAAACTTTCTGTATCTAAATTTTCTAATCACAAAGTAAAAAAGTTTATTAAAGAACGCGTATGTATGAATTTAAACAACATTCAAGGAGAATTTACAATATGATGATTCTTAGAGATAAAGCTATTCAATTGTTTCTTTTTGTAAAATTATGTATAAATTACAATTGAAATATTAACACTTAAGAGATCAAATTTGTATAAATTTGGATTTATGTAAACGATCAAAATTTAAAGTCGTGAACAAAAACACTATGCCAATACGAACATACGTTAGAAAATCTACATTCATACTTTATCTATGATGTACTTGAAATGATGGCTAGTAATCGAAATATGATTCGGAGCCTTTACCGAAGTCTTATTCGAGAGAGCAAAAAATGGAATTCTTACAATTACCGGTAAGTTTAAACTATTAAACTTACTTATAAATTTAAGATATCATTTATTTTTCATAATTATGAATATTGAATTGGTAACGTTACATAGAAAATATCCAAGCTATACATATGTTCAACACGTTCATATGTATCTTTTTCTATTTATTATAGAATGTATGCTCTGCGGAGAATTCGACACGAATTTCAAGAAAATAAGACACTTCGAGATCCGGAAAAGATTAATAAGTATTACGAAGAAGGACAAAAATTGCTTGAAGTTATTAAAAGACAAGTAATCATTGGAAATCTTTACGCCACTAGACCATTAATTATTGAAACTATCTCAAGTAAATCTAATTTCAATTAAAAAGTACACAAAGTTAATATCCAGTAAGTGTTTGTAAAAAGAATTGTAATGAGTGTGGGATATGAAAAAGTTATTATTATTAAGAACATAAGAAAGTTGGAACTCGAAATGTTAAAAGATTCATTATAATTTTAAGGATTCTGTAAATTTGTATTATGTTGAATGAGGTAAAATATTTGTTATCATGAATAAAACATAGATAGAATATAATGTGTATACTATTTCTAGATCATTCTTTAGAAAAAATGTAATTATTGATAATACGACAGGTTTTCAAATTCAAATGTATAAGTTCTTTATGATAGTAGAATCTGTATTTATCTGTACTTATATATGTACAAATTATTTATAATTTGTACAAAAATAACGATTTCACAGTAATGTATCAATCATATTTTATGTCTGCATTACATTGTGCATGCGCAACAATATACATATATATATATATATATATATATATATATATATATATATATATATATATATATATATATATATATATATATATATATATATATATAATATTATACATACATGTATGATATCATTTAATAAATAAAGTGAAAAACTTTTGCTTAATATCACTTTTTTTTAAATACATTAATTCGGTAAACAAATATAAAGTATACTACCAACAATTTTATGATAAATATTTTTAGTGAAAATATGCTTAGTAATAAGAAAAAAAAGTTCCAGATCTGAATTTGGTAGTACTGACGAATCAGCTGTTTCACGATGACAGATGGAGCACACTACGATAACAGAATTCGTCTACTTGAAGGCGACTATGATGAGTAGTATAATATTGTGAATTTTTTAACAAGTAAATTAAGTTAATAAAAATGGCTATGAGAAATTTAACGGAACCGTTCATTTTGATGCGAAATAATGCATTACAAAGCAAACACATATATGCCGAGCAGGTGTGACAGACATAACCTTTAATTAATGGAAAATTTGCGATATGAAATTTTTACACGATTATAAAATTTACAAAATCAAACATATATTTTCAGAATCTGTCCGATCGAATGGCACTAGTAGCTCCAGAGGCTGGCAGTTCTGACAACGTGGAATTAAGAAATATTAATTTGGAGAGTAATGCACCACCTGTTTGGATAGATTTCTTGGAAGAGACACAGTATATTTTAAGTAGATTACGTGTGAAGATAGACAGCTTAGTAGAGTTACAAGCTAAACAGTTAACTAGACCAACATTAGATGATACGTCACAGGTTCGTCTATGGCTTTAATGCAATACTAGTTATCGTGAAAATTAACGAATTATTGTATATACATTAATCTCAAAGAACCATACAATCGTTTTGATTTATTTCGATTACTTAATTGTTAGAGAGCAAATCGTTAAAAACATGTCTACAGGAAGAAAGACAAATGGAACAATTGACGCGAGAAATAGGACGTGCATTTTCTAGTGGTTACCGTCAAGTGCAAAGTATAAAAACTGCAGCCAGACACGATAATAAATCTATAGAGCGTCAGTTAGCTACAAGTGCAGTAATGGCTCTTTCAACTGCTTTGCAAGAGCTGGGTCTTCGATATAGAACAGCTCAGAATCACTACTTAACACGTACGATTTCTACAATTTTTAGAAATTATAAATGTACCAAGCAAATCCTTTGAAACAATTTTTATGATTTTAGAAATAAAATCAAGAGAAGAAAGAAGCAATCAATTTTTTACTGAAGATCAATCAATATTTTTAAACAACAGTGTGACAGACACATGGTTAGTGGAATCTAATGAAACAAACACAGAGACTTGGTATAACAACGAACAACGACAGGACTCTATACTTTTACAGTTGGAAGAAACAGAAGATAGAATGAAAGTAGCTGTGGAAAGAGAAGAACAAATTGGCAATATAGTTCAAAGTATAGCAGATCTTCGACATATATTCAAAGTAAGAAACTCCAACAGTATCTTTACTATAGTAGAAAATTTTATGCTATGATTGTATTTAAAAATTTTAAGTAAGAAATTTTATCTGAACAGGATTTAGCAAATATGGTGCAGGATCAGGGTACTATTTTGGATAGAATCGATTATAATATTGAACAAACGCAAGTACAAGTGCAAGAAGGTTATAAACAATTGAAAAAGGCAGACTCTTATCAAAGAGCTAATAAAAAATTGTATTGTATAGTTGTTCTTGCTGGAGCTATTATTCTAGTTAGTTTTCTTTTCATCGTATTTAGAACATAAGAACAATATATGAATCGGGCAAATACATTCTTAATATACAAACAGATGTTATTCATTGTTGTTTCTTGAAGGGAAACATATTCGTAGCACATATTCTGCGCGGGAAACAATATTTTTTGATGAGATTCATAAGTATAATAATAAGTGAGATAAGCAGGAGAATAGTGCTGCACTGTTAATTCAAACTCGTTACAAACGCAATCGTCTCCACGAATATGATGGATACGATTACATCGACATATTAATGTTGTCTTTAAATAACTAGTAACAATGCATGGTACTTATTTTTAAAAATAATAAGTAGAGTTGAAAAGTATTTATCATAAAACTCATCATAAATTCGTCGTATGAAATCTTTTTTTTTATAAGATTTTGAACATTATATTCATGTTTTTAGCCAGTTGACTACATAAACTGTTCTCCTGTTGTTAACTAAAATCATTCCAGTTAATAATGAGATGATGCGCATGTGGTATTGCTTTTTTTTGTAATCGTACCCGTCGTATTTAACTGTATTTTAAGTATGATTGTAACATATATTTATACCAGAAACATAAGTACGCGTATATAGCTTTTAAACGAGCTCGTACTCTCCAATAAATGAGAAAGAGAAATCTAACGTGTTCATATATCAAACCAAATTTATGAAGTGAATACCAAGAATACCTGTGGATAAATTATATATATATATATATATATACACCATTTAGGCATTTCACTGTTTTAGAAAGCGTTTATTAACGTTATAGTACGCGAAGATTAACGTTATAGTCAAGCTTAATACTTCTATGTAACGTTATTTTTTCTCTAATAAAAGAATTATATAACCAAAGTCAATAACATTTTGGTTTAGACAGTGTGTAATTCATTCTATACTTAATGATACCGGGTAATCTTTTTTTAGAATATTGCACTTTTATCTCAGACTGAGCGATACGTATATTTATATGCAATATCTACATGATTTATCTAACTTTATATGTCTAGCAAACATGTTATTTAATCTTTTAAAAACCTTGTACACAAGTTGAGTTTAAAACAAAATATTACCCTTATAAAGACGATTTTCTTATTTACATATATCTGTATACACTTTTATATCCAAATATCTATACATTTTATCGGCACGCGTGTATGACGTAACATAGCTTTTTTACGATTCTTACGTTATGAATTACAAATTAAGGATCAATGGATAAAATTCAAAGAAATTCGAGAAAAGAATCGATACAAATTTAAACGTGTTCAAATTAATTCAAGACACAACTTCGCTCAAAGTACCGCAATAACGTTTATTTTAATAAATGGAATGCACTAAATCCTGTTAGCAACGTCGTGCCAATTTTATTGTATCACATTAACTACACATGACAGGATTTCCCTCTTTCAAATTTAAAGCAGAAAATGTCGCAATTACAAAATCTCTTATCCTTTTCCCCGAGCACGGTACACATCTTTATCTAAACGAGGAACTGACGGAAGAATTACGTTCGACGTAATAGAGTAACTGAAATTTCGTTTCAATTTCGAGAAAGCGAGACATTCTTGAATTTGTATACAGGAACGCGTACCGATTCTTTATAAACAATGTAAAAAAAAGGAAAAGAAAATAGAACACTTATGACAGTGACTTTTGAACTGTGACGTACGCGTAGTGCATACTAGTTACCTTGTTATACGTTCGCTATCGACGATTTCTGAACGTGAAACAACCGAGACCGAGAAGTTACGCGAATTTAAATTGTAAAATTCGAAAACACGCTTCAGGTCGTGGACATATTCAAAATATGAGCTAAAATTCCGAACGCTCCTCCGAGTATGTAACGTACAAAGTTATCACCGACCAACGGACCTAGAGCGTACAGACCGGTTCTCGGTGCTTTAGTCACCTCGTATGTAAAATCATCGACCTCGATTGGATTCGATTTACTGTTTATAGGTTTGTTGGGGTGCCTTCCGAGGCTGATACCACCGGCTTCTAGATAGGACAGGTCAGGCTTATACCCTGTGAATAAAGTATTTCTTTGTAATTTTCTAGAACCATAATTAAGTACTCGCATAAATAATCGCGTAGATGATCGCGTAAGGTATTCACGCAAGACGTACCGATGAGTATCACTACGATTGAAACTCGAAACAATTTTAGTTGTCCATCCGGGGCTAAAAGTGTGACCACTCGTCTGTCGGGTTCATCGATATTCATACCATTGTTTTCATTTCCATTGAACCCGACCAGCGTGTATCCTTGTAGTGCTCTGTACAATGGATAGTTGGTACCACCATCGGCCATCATCTCGTAAACCTTATGATATTCAGGATACATGGAACTGGGAAGCTCCTGCAATCTATCATACTTGGTGTGATGTATTCGTTGAGCCTTCGGTTTGTCCTGTTCGGTCGACGAGTCTTGGAATACGTGTAATACGGGTATGCCTCGAAAACGTGCTGCTATTATTGCATCTGCGGCGCTTAGTCCGGCACCGATTACCAAGACGGGCTCGACTCGTTCCGCAAGTTCGTCTATAATCGAACCAATCGATCGCTCAGGGGAGTCAGTTCAGGTTAGGTCGTTACTATTGTTACGATTGCAACACATCGAATGTGTTCGGTGAAAAATGACGAAAAAAAAATGTGCGTTTGGATACCATGGTGCTGATCAACCAGACGATCCAATCTCGATTCCAAATCGTTCAGGTCGTGTGTCACCCATTCGAATCCCGAATCTTCGCCCGGTATTCCCAGTCGGTTGGACAAATCCGTAGTACCAGTAGCAAGAACAACTTGTTTACATCGATACCTGAACAGCTTCTCAGTCTTGTTCTCGAATCCCTTCACCATCCATCCGTAACGATTGTCCGCCTCGTCTGCATTCGAAACGCGGACTGGTCGCACCGAAGTAACCGTGGTCCCACTGCAAAACAATGTTCATCGCGCGATGTCAACACAAGTAAAAATCGTGCACGCGGTGCCCGTACAGGGTGTTCTTTTGGAAACTTTACATTTCAATATTTAGAAAACATCGTATTTTCTGCTAAAAAAAAAAAGAAAAAATATCAAATACGAAAGTTCCTCGGTTTCAATGGGAAAATATAATATATAAATACGTGCCCTAAAAATACATCGCGATACGAACCATCGAAAGAATTTCTCCAGTCCTTTTCTGCGTACGTAGTCTTTGTAATAGGCGGCCACTGTACCAATGGAAATTCTGCTGATCGGTTTACACGCGTTCAGATTCTCTTGGAACGCGTGCGGTCTACCCTCCGTTGAATTCGTTATTCGTAGTTGTTCGAATTCGATTAACATCTCCCACTGCCTTATCTCCAAATCGGGAAGCGACATCCATCGATTCAAACTGATGGTCAATACGTTTGGATCCATCGCCTACAAACAAACGGTGGTCATACATCGAATGGATTCGTAAATACGAAAACGAAACTTGACACGAGATAAAGGATACGCACGCATTGAATGTTTCTGTACTAAACTCGATACCGAATGGATTGTCATTCGTCGGAACAGGAATCACGATCGATAGTCGATAAATGTCTCGTTACCTGCCAAGCGCCACCTGGTTGATCCTTGCCGAGTACAACGTGATCGATCACTTTGTGTTCGGGATGTTGATCGGCAGATTCCCATGTTAGAAGAGATGGCACATCAAGGCCGGCATCCACGCAGGGATGTTGAAGTTGGTCCATGAGAAGAGCCAATGGTCGTGCCCCGACTCTACCCTCCAGCCCAGAAGAGAGACACTCAAGTTTGTAACGTGTGCTGCGCGCTAATCCTCTTCCCGGACTTTTCGTTCCGCATTGTTCCGATTTTTTTTGATGCTGCCATCGGTTACTCGTTCCATTTCTAATCTCCCCGTCCGTTGTTGTGTGGCTGCACTCCTCGTTTCCGGATCTTGTGCTGAAGTGCAATCTTGCAGTGAGCATCTCGTCTCCGGGATGCGGTTCGCCAGTGTAATACGGCCAATTTCCGGCAAGCATGTAAGAGAGGCATATTCCACTGGGTCCATTTCCTAAACCAAACACACCGTGTAACAGTGGCGCTTGAATCAGTTCCTGTCCTTACTTTCTTTCTCTCTCTCCCCCCCACCTTGTTGGAACTTTTTAGCGCGTCTATTTTATGCCATTAAACGCTTATTTTATCTGCGAATCGGATCACGAAGGGAGAAAGAATCCGGTCACAGGGATTTCTCAGAACGCGTGATCGCAATGGTTCCAACCTGCTCGATCATTCGAATCGTCGGTGCCAGATTCCTTCTTCCTATTAACGCGTTAACTATTGTTTCCCAAATGCGATGAAACTTAACCCCTTTTGATGCCGAATACTTACGAACGAGTGTGCGCGCACGGAATGTGCTTTGTTACCGGCGGTGAATACATTCTAATACATAAAATCAACTGTTTCTAAACTCGAGTGACTTTCTGTTATGTTCCCACGCTCCGTTTACGTATTTTTACTCGTTTCGAAGATTACCTCCCGTCCTTCACGCGTGTTCGATTGTTTTGTCTTTTCGGATGAAAAGCACTCCTCTCCGCGGTAAAGCCACCAGTTGCATCGAAAAGGTTAACGTACTTTCGCACGATAAACGAATATTCGAATAAAACGATACAACTAAGGAGGCAAACCTGAATCCTGACATCTTTAATTTCTGAGAAACAGAAGGTAGAGGAAACGTAGAAGGAGGATGGGGAGAAGAAGGAGGAGGAAGAGAGAAATCGTCTCTCTTGTTATTGATCGTAACGCTTGTACCGACGATGCATGAATGGAATTTTAACGACGACTTAGGCGAATTAACGTAATTGGTTCACGATGCGTTAGAATTGCACATCATCGAGCGCGTTTCGATATTAAACGAACCATACCTATAACAACCACATCCTTATAGACGACGTCGTTATCGTCGTCGTCGTCGTCGTAATAATTTTGCATCGTTTCTCCGATTTCAAGGTCTGCAACAAACGATTAAAAACTTCCGATTAAATTGACTCGTGAATAAGAACCAACCAACCGCGTTACAAAAGCAGTTAATACACCTCGTTGTCGTACTCAACGTAAACGAGCAAAAAAAGAAAAAAGAAAAAAAATAACACGCGGAAGGGCGGGAATAACACGTTATTTGTCGTTGCAAGGAACGACGTACAGCGGTACAGAAACTTACGTTATCTTCTCGATAAAAAAATAATAGCAACAATCTAGCGTGGCCGTTATGTAAAGCTGGTATAATGTTCTTATTGTATTATAGAAGTACGATCGTTGGAATATACGTTAAATTTCATAATTTACCGTAGGTGGATACTCACGAAACAGGAAAAGGTAGTTTAGTAAATAAAGGATACCGCGCGATTGTACAGCGCGAACGAAACTCGATACTGTTGTTACAGTTACTCTTTAACGTTATTTTATTTCTATTGGACATAGATATCCGAGGAAAGATAACGACTTAATTAATGACGTTCAGTACACTTTACACCTTGACTACCGGTGTTTGCAATCGGTGTGAAGGTAATCTTACTATAAGAACTACATCGTTTCTGTTGCGACGTCTCAATGTCGTCACATTGCGCAACAGACCTTGCTGATACACTGTAACTTGATACAAATTATTGCGCAAAAATTGTGTTTTTATCCTGAATTGTGCAATTCATCGTGCAACACGTTTGAACCGTCCGCACGCATGAGACAACGGATTTCCACTATCTATGGCAATTCGACGAACTATCTTCGATCGTCGTTTATGCACAGTCATTTTAAAGTACTATGCAATCGATTCGATCGAACCGGTCTATCGATTGTTTACGTTCCCCGATGATTCGAGACGTATCAGGTTTCACCCTAAAGCGGTAAAAGCATCGTGTACAGATGTTATCGATTGTTTACGTTCCCCGATGATTCGAGACGTATCAGGTTTCACCCTAAAGCGGTAAAAGCATCGTGTACAGATGTTATCGTTTATTATCTTTAAATTCGAGATGGTTAGATTAATCCGAAATGCTTTGTGATCTCGATGAGACGCAAAGTGAGACGCAATCTTGGAAAAATTTCTGAAATACATCGATGCATCGATGGACTTTCGTTCGTTCACCAGGTTGAATCACTTCCGCGTATAAATGTATGCGTGTTGTAACACACATTGCAAATAAATGTATGTATGTTTCGAGTTTCATTCACTAAAAGTTGCATAAAATTAACGAATACCAGAAATATAAATTCTCTTTGTAACTCCGATGTTTATCGATTACGAAGCAACTTGTACAATTCTCTGTGATCGTTGCGCACTCGATGTACATTATAAAACGACTAGGAAAAGCTCGAATGCAAAAGAAAGCAACTTGAATGGTGAAACGTTGAAAACGTTCGGTACAATTAGACTCGATTGTTCCAGAATTAACACGCGAGTTACAATCGATATTAATCGATCGTATCAAACGAAAGCTCGCTCGAATGATCAATACAATGACTTATGCAGCTGGGTGACGGACTCGAATTACGTATTTTCAAGCGTTGGGTGAACGCATCTATGGATCCATCTGCTATGCATAAACGATAAAATGTCTATCTAGATAGTTTTTCAGTAACGTGCGGCGAACTAGCGAAGCGTACTAAAATATGTACGTTAACGATTGATAGAAATGCGTACGCTAGTCACGATCAAGGTTAGCTAGGGTTAAAGGGAACTTCTTGCCGTTTCTCCATTTATTTCCTCACGACATAACACATTCTGTGCTCGAGACTGTGCACAAAAAACAAATTCGTGTAGGACGAAAGGTCAAAAAACTCGGCCTTTCTGTTTTTTTTTTTCACGAACAGGAAACACGCACAATAAACGACAGCCTATGCACACGTATGAGTGGACTCCGTAGCGTCCTTGCGAGGAGAGGCTCGACGAGTTCCTTTCCAGGAAACGATAGAATGGATCTACAATCTGCACGCGTCGCTGCAACACGCGATAACTCGAATCGTTCGTTCTTCACTGGCAGAATTGCCAACGATTTTTGAACGACGTTCGATTCCTATCGATTGATGGGCAAAACATTCGAGAAAATGAAAATCGATTCGCAACAAAAGTGGATACAATGCACTCTCGATCAGAACACATTTGAAACTTTTGTAATAGATTCCGTTTAAAGAGTTTAGTAAGTTATACTCGATAGTTTCTACGAGAACCGATAATTCAATTTCTTGAAAATACAAATTCTAATTTAAACAATTAATCGATTATTCATTACGGTTACGTGTTTAAATGTTCTCAAACTCAAGGACATTTAATCATGTTATATTTACACGAGTAAAGGCAGAGATCTTTGGCTGAATAAATAAAGAATCGAACGAATATCGAAAGACATAAACGAGTACACATGTTGAGCTAATCCGACTCTCCTGGTTAACAGGTTAAAGGCAAATACCGAACAATGCGGAAAGGTCGATTTCGAAGAACGATCGATATTCGAGTACAGACCAGTCGACCAAGAATTATACACCGCGTTCGGTCTAATGTATCATTTGAGTCCGAATAACCTCGTTCTAGACGATTATTTTTCTTTGAAAAATAATTTGAACAATCTTTGACTTGTACCGTTTAAAGTCAGCATGATTTTTCAAACATGAACTATTTGGAAATCGATAGAGTTCTAGAACAACAAACTGTTGCCAGAACATCGCGTGTTGCTGCTGTTAAAAAATAATTCTTAGTGTCCGACCACATAGTCTTGCATCACGTTCTTCTAATGCGATGAATTTGGCGGGATATCTGTGGAACGTTATAGTCGATATTCGCTAGTAGAACGAACAATTATATCTAAGAGCCATGTAATGGCAATAATTTACATGACGGTCAATTGTTAGCTGTTAACAGTATGAAGATATGGGTGTCTATAATTTTCAGCTAATCTATTTTTTATCGTCATAATTATTTCTTATATCTCGTTGAAATTACCACAATATTGTAAACCAAAATGCTTCATTATTTGAAGTATTATTCATTGATTTGATTTTCTTATTTTAACGACTATAGCTTTCTTACTGTGAAAGAGTAACAAAAATTCTTTCATAAACGATATTGCAACATGGATGATATTGCACAATTTATCGTACGATACGATTATGTTAAAGATAGAGATGGGTGAAATATGTATGTAGATAAATATTATGAACGCCGAAAGAATGATAAACGACTGTTTTTTCCGTTACTCGTCCAACCAAAATTAGACTTTTAATACATCGCTATACGTTAGTTTTTACTTATTTATGAATCGAATAAAATTTTGAAAAATGAACCGTTATATTCGTATATGGCTCCAGCGAGGTCATGACACCCGTATGACAACGTGTTATATCGGGCATGTTATACACGCGGCCCGATCCATTAAAATTTGTGGCCCGTTTAACCTTTCAAATATAAGCATTGTTATTTGCTCTGGGCATTAATCTTTTAATGGCACGATGTGAAAGAAAGTTTTTTTTTTAAATATGTACAACTATATTCTTCGAAAACAAGAAATAATATTATGCGAGATCAAAAATTTCTTTTCATGTAGCCAAGTCTTTTTATAAACGAATATATCCTTTTGCTTCTTTCCGTGGAAAATGTCTTTACAATTCTTTACACATTTGTCTGTAATATGACAATGCAATTACTGGTTGGTACAAGAAAAAAATGACCCTCAAACTATTTTTGACCGCCATAAAATACTTGTACATTTACAAAATGTAAATTGACCATTGGATTAAAATTTATTCGACATGCCTGCTTCATACTGTAAGAACGAGTCATTCTACCGCTACCACTTGGTTACTAGTACTGGTACCGATACCATGACAATTGGTATCCTTCTAATCCAGGCATAATATTTAAAATTCACTGAATTTTCGAGCTCGTGTCGAAGTACAGCAACTACGTACTATATAGACGCAAATGTGTGTAATTCGTAACCACGATCTTACATTTTGCGAAAAATAAATATTTACCTCGTCGTGGATGATCGTAAAGAGAATCAAGTCCCAAGCACTGTAATCCGTGATCCGATGTTGTTCGCGTTTATCGAAAAAACAAAATACTCACAGGATCTAAATCGAAACCAACCGTGATGAAGCTACTCGAACGATTGACGTCGTACTAAAGCGCCAGCGAAACGCGCGCTTCCCTTTTCCGCGGAAGGTCGCGGTATACACCGGCAGCGACACCTAATTCTTTCTTCGATAAATTTACGCCCTCTAACGAATTACGCGCACACTTTGACGCGGATTAATGATCAACAATCGTGGAAACTAAACGCGGTAAATAGCTACAGCCAACTTTTCAGACCATTTAAATTCGTACGTTGCACGTTTTGTCTGTATCGAAATTCAAGAAGTTTCAGAAACAATGATAAATGTGTGCGATCTAGACACCGGCGCACGTGCCACACCATTTCATTTATCTCGTATTTAGAACGAGTGAATTTGTATTTGTATTATTATTCGTATTTCTATTCGCGTTACGATCGATTATGTGGCGTTATGTACAACATTAATGAGAGTAACTTTTATGTCTGCGAATCGAGACAAAACCGGTCGAAGGTCGGGCGTCAAATCGCGCGTCAAATCGCGCGTCAAATCGCGCACACTTTTTCTTCTTTTTTTGAAATCCGCTAGCCGGTAAAAAACCGGTTATACCTTTCACCATTCAGTTATTCAACAAATACACGTGTACGAAACCGAAACTTTTATCAGGTACTTTTTCATTTCAGTATCGCGGCAATTTGCACAGAATAACCTTTATAAATTTACAACCAAAGATCTGGACTTTTTTTTTTTAAATCTCGATTGGAATATATTTTTTCGTAAAATCTGATACACTGACGCAACACGCAATCCTTGAAGCGTTACCATGGTGTTACGCGTCCTTACACGTCTAATTAAATTTGGGTGTATCAAAATTGAAAAGACTGGTACGCACTTGTACTAAAACTGTATCTATAAGGAAGAGATAATTAAACTATATAAAAGTGAATCTGTTATGCTTGAGTATTTATTAAATTCTATATGTCTGGTCTGCACTGTGTAAGATTTGATTTATTAAAATTTTTGATCGGTAAGAGTGTGCGAGAGTTAGTCGACTAAGGGAGAAGATGCACGCGACGCTTGTGAAGCTTCAACATACATATTAATCCATTTATGATAAAAGTAAAAGTATTTCTTTATATTTTAAAAAATTTAATAATAACGTGGAACGAAGCCATCGGTACTGATTAATTTTCTAGGAATAAACATTTTCTATTAATAGAAAAAATATTGTTCAAAGATGGACTATATATGGAATGTAAGGTTTAAATGGGTTATTTTTTACGCGGTTTAAAGTATATCCATGTCGTTGACCAATTACAAAGAACATTTTTTCAATTTAGTAAACGAAATAAATAAATATTGTTTGTCGATTTTCGTTTGTGCTAAGTACTTGTGCATATTCGATTATATATCTGTTTTAAAGAATAATTTTCCATTGACCGACCGTCGCTGGGTCCTCGTCGATAAAAGGACACGCCTTGGTAGACACAATCGCAGAATGAGCAGCTGCGCTCGATAATATTTCGCATAGCACGTATAAAAATGAGAGACGAACGTAAAAAAATGATAGACATTTTTTAGTCGACATCGTCAATCCATCGTATCTTCGTACAGTTAGAAAAAGAAATTTGCCGCACAATTAAAAAAATCGAAAGAATATATGGTTCATGGTAACCACTTACCCTACACAATTGTCGTTTATCATTAAACTCGTTTGTCCAACGATAACGAAACACGAATATTTAAAAACTTTACAGAATACTTCGATATAATAATGACGCGGAAAACACAACTGATCGTGTTACTAATTTTCTCGATAACTTTTCACACTTAAGTTCAGTGTCATAAGAAATACTATTTAGATATATGATATATAACGCGATGTTTCTAGAATTATCGTGACTGGACAAATTTTGTCGGCTCAATAAGAATTACGTAATTCATGCCAAACGTCATTTTGGAAACACGATGGTATGTACTAAAAATAGGGTACGCGCGTTGAATGTGTCGAGTAGTACATACATGCCTATCAAACCAGACCACATTTACATAAGACTTATTAACGTTATCCTTATTTCCAGTAACCGCAACAGTACATATCTTCCGTAAGTTTATACAGAAAAGTTAGGAAAATAATGATAACGTGTAGCGTGACATCAGGACAAAGTTAGTTGCATGGAATTGATATTCGGAAAATAAAATTATAGTAACGAATAAAGTTGATCCTTCGATCGACGATATCAACTCACATATTTAAAGAACGAAAAAATGAATGAAATAACAGGTTTAATTACCTACTTCTCCTTTATGTGTTCACGGCATCTTGTCTAATCTGGATTGCGCACTTTAATCCGATGCATCACGTCGAAATTTTGTTGAACGACATTTTGCACAGAACCTCGATCATCAGCTATTTTCTGTCGATTACTATCACTCTCAAGAATCATTTCCGACTTGTTTTCATTTAGTCCACACGTAATTTCTGCTTAAAATTGTTTTGTTTTTTGAACCAAATTTATTGATTCTTACTCTGTATTTAACTAGTATTTTCAACCGAAAATTTGCCTTAGGTTGACCAATATTCTTCCCATCAAAATCGCGAAAAGTAACGTCAATTTAACTTAGAATTAGATGTTCAGATTTTCCGTACCGACATACCTCGTAGCGTATTGATTTTGTTTTACACGAGGTTAGGTTTTGTTGCACGCATATAGTATATCGCCATATTATTACATATGTGGCGACACCTCCTTGACTATTTACAATATCAAAAGATTGCGAATCACGATCGGTTATTGTTTTTTAAAAGTTATCGGTCTATGTTAATGTTCTAAACACAAGAAAAACGAAATGTTTAAACATCAAAGGTAGGGTTTATTAGACATGTGTTAATGACGTGCATGTATTACGGACTTAGGACAAAACACTATTCTCTTTTATATTACAGGTCACTTTTTACTAATATCACACCCGCCACAGTTGACAAATACTATATAGCTAGATTTAAGCAGAAATGAATTACAGAATACCTCGTACGTAATGTAAGCATGCGTTTGAACGAAAGGAGCCTTGAAGTGTGCAACCGGCAAAATTTTTGTATAAGTACTCTACATACCTACATATCTAAAGGAGCCCAACTAGTTTATGTATGATGTCACTAGATGGACATAGCTTCCAAAACTATACAGAACCTAATGCTGAATCAAATATAGCAACTAACAAATATATTACACAGTACCACCGAAATAAAGTATGGACAATGAATAGAATACACAGATGAGATATTAAATAGGTGGTTGAAGTTACAGAAAGTGAGTCACGCAAAATGGAATATTGACTTTATAAAGTATTAATAGTTTTCAAGTGCCTTTTCGTTTAAGAAAAGTAATTTTACGGACTATATTGAACTATACCATCGAAGTCGGTAATGCTGGTAATGTAGAAAACTTGTCTCTGTATGCGATATGAGGTCCTACCAATCCTGCCGGTCATAAATATTCATTCCCATAGATGAAATTTGAAAAACCTTAACAACATGGAACTAAAAATATTTTCAAAGCTTTAGCTACATTTTTATCTATAGCTAAATAAAATTTTCTAAGCCAAACTTTTCTTAAACTTTACTTCGTAATACCTCATATTCTAAATAACATAAACAAAAAATCGCGAGTAATACCGATTACCAGGTTTGTAATTAAACTATGGTCCTACGACGATTGTTAATAATTATGATAAATAAACATGAAGATATTGCAAAATCTGTGAAGGTGAACCATTTTAACGAATATTTGTTCCTTTACACGATTGTTATTAACGTTTATGCATGTGTTAAATATTAATGTTATAATAAGCGTATTAATTATACATTATAAATGATTAATTTGTCTACAGAAATTAATTTTAACCAAGATTTGAGGTAAGAAATGGTTCTTGACACGTTTTCTAATAAGTTAAGTTTTAAAACGTGTAGAACAATAATTGTTTATTAGATATCATTTTTACAAAGGTGCAAACATAATAAATTATTTTTAAATTTAAACAAATGTCTTATAATGCATTTCTCGCATAATCATAATATCTACATACACAACTTTTTACTATTACCCACAGATAATGTTTACAATTTAGGAGTCTATTTCTTAATAAACCTCTCCTTTTGAAAAATACATTATACACACAAGTAGTTCCATTTTTAGAATTCTTGGTTTTATTAGTAAGGCTGTTAAGTACTTTAAAAACTCAAACACAATGTGTTATCTATAAAATACTTTGGAACATTTCAAATTAAAATATGCATGCCAAATTTGATTGTATTATTATCATTACCAAACGCACACACTTGAAAGGTCCAATATAAGTTTCTGCGGCTAACAGTTTGTCATTTAATAACACCTATAACAGTAACCAATCATGACTTCTCCAAAATACAAATACAATTAAACATACTGGCATTGGAATATCAATACATTAAACTAGATCTTCTACTCAATTATAAACTTCTAAATGGTATGATTATGTCTCCCAACTTACTTTCTTCAATTAATATATCTATACTTAGGTTTGCGAGCAACTAAATTTTTTCTCTTCTTATATCAACTTTTTGTAAAAGTTAAATAATAGATAAAGATTTCTATAATTCTGTGAAAGATTTGTTATTTTATATTGTTTTATTTTATTTTATTTTATCTTAATATATTTTGTGATATATTCTTAGACTATTTTATTTATATACCTGCTCTGTACATTATTTTAATTGTATACAAAGAGATATCAAACCCATTAATAAACTAACTAATAACAAAAACAAAAAATCAGTTTCAGTATATTGGCAAAAGTTGTAAGTTTAAGTTAATGGACATTATTCTTATTGCGATGTAAAATGAAATGTATATAGTTCGGTTTATTTCCCGTTACTTGAATATGTATATCATTTCATCACGTGCTTTTTTTTTTTATCAAGCACCAAGGGCTTAAACTATTATTTAATTTAAATATGCAACATTACATTATAAGAATAAATTTCGATACATCTAACCTAAGACGAATCCCTTTAATCACTGTGAAATGGCAAACTCTGACAATTGCTGGGCGATATTTAAAATCTGTTATAAAAATCAGTATCAATCCAAGTATTATACTAGTATTTATTAAACATTTAATATTGCGTTTTAAAAATAAATTTTGGTATTTAAAATAAAAATTTGGCATACTTTATTTAAATGACAAATACACGAATGTATTCAAATGAAATGATATATTATGAATAAATTACGTCATCTCGAGTTTTAATCATGCAACAACTAGAAATGTACCATGAAGAAGGGTTGATAGAATTTTGTGACGTTCGTCTCACTTGGCACGAATCCGTGCCACTGGGAGTATATTATTTACCCTAAATTTTTAACGAATGTCTTGCGTTATTTGTTTGTTTTTAACTATTAATGTAATTAAAATTTTGTTTCTATTTTCAGTGCTTTCTGGGTATTAAAACCTATTCATTTCTGCAGGGTGTACAATTGATGATACGAGTTAGGTAACTGTCAATGTTCCTTAAATATTATAAAAGCAAAATGAGAAAAGTAACTATCTAATGCGCACTTTAAATTTGAAAATTCATAAGTTTATTTACAATAAGTAATTTTACATACTGATTTATGTTTTAAAAGTTATTGTAAAATGATCTTTTTTAGGTAATGTATATCTTTAACTAGGGACTTTAACCTTACAATTGCAGCGCCACTAGCCACCGAAGTTGAGACAACGTTCCCGCGCAAACCAGCGCCGACCTAACTGTCGCCGCCAAAATATCTGTCGTTCATACGCATAACCGTCGTCGTTCAGGGTAGAGGTTCATTCGCTGTTTGATATTCTGAGGAGAAAGTTCTTTCGTTGCTCGTGTTCGAGAAAAATTTCGAGGAAATATTATAAAAGATGTCAGGCCGTGGTAAAGGTGGTAAGTATAATGTCTCATTTGCGACGATATGACGCTACGAGCCGCTGGAAAACCCGAAAATCGTTTACGTTCTTCCAGGAAAGACCAAGGGAAAGGCGAAGACCCGCAGTAGTAGGGCAGGGCTCCAGTTCCCTGTGGGAAGAATCCATCGACTTTTGAGGAAAGGAAATTACGCAGAACGAGTTGGAGCTGGTGCACCGGTCTATTTAGCTGCCGTAATGGAATATTTGGCGGCTGAAGTACTCGAGTTAGCCGGGAATGCCGCGAGAGACAACAAGAAGACGAGGTTGGTTGAGCAAGCCTTCCCTTCTGCCCCCCTTTTCCTTGCCCTTTCTTTTCCTGCCATTGTATATATATTTAATTTTTTCCACGTTTAAATAAATATATTTTTATAAATATTTATTTACGAAAATTTTATTTGTTAAAAATTTCTTGATACTTTAACTTGTTAAATAATTGTATTTAACATGAAATCTTATTAGTTTCTACTGTTATGTCAACTGTATTAGCAGTTACATGTATTTTGTATTACAGTTACAAAACATTCATAAGCTTAGTGATATAAATTTGTTTACCATTGTTTATAAGACAAAAAAAATGTATCTGTAGTTAAACATATATATATATATACACACACACACACACGCACACACATCAATACATACATTTAGGGTTAACCAATGACCTTTAGATACAATATGAATTTTCAAATGTACTAACTAAATGTACCTGTTTCCTGTTTTAGGATAATTCCACGTCATTTGCAGCTAGCTATCCGCAATGACGAAGAGTTAAACAAATTGCTGTCGGGTGTAACTATCGCCCAAGGTGGTGTCCTCCCTAATATTCAAGCAGTTCTGTTGCCGAAGAAGACTAGTACCGGTGGATCTGGAAAAGGCGACAAAGCATCTCAAGAATATTAGATTGACCTTTCTAACTTAACAGTACTTTAGGAATATATCCTTATTTCATCAATCTTAAAAGAACAAAATATCTAGAATGTATGAGATTACAATCCTTATCCAACCACATACATTGTAGAATTATCTGAGTTAACAATGCGATTTACTGGTCCATTACTAAATTTTTTATTTCGGTAATGTAGTAGTATGTTGCATTATAGCTTAAGATAAGTATCTGATGTACCTATGCATAAGTTTTATTATTTAAGTTCTAATTTCCATTAATGTATCCATTTCGTTTTCTTTCGACTGATTCTATATTGAATTCTCAATGATATTTTATGAATTGTAAGAAAGAATGGTAATTACAACTGGTTAAATGTTTTTGTTGACGGTAAACGATATTTAGAGTGAAAATAAAGGATGATTAAATCTTCACTTTAGATTGCCTTTTGTACATTTTAATATTTTTCGTGTACCCATATTCTTTATACTATTGCTACATTTAATGAAAGGAAATGTTTATATTCGATCTCAAATAATTATACTTTTAAAATTCAGAACGTAAAGAACTTCCGGTAGAACGTCTCCCGGTAGGAGTTTTGTAACGTATAAATTGGTGTAGGTAGCGCGTCGGTTCAACGTGACGTTTAATTTTTGATCGCTTGGTATCGAATAGTATTTTTTTCACGAAAAGTATTCATTAATTTAAAAACACAAAACGTTATAAAATGTCGTCGACTGACATAAATATGCTCGTCGACATGGGTTTCAACTTGCCTAATGCGTAAGAGTCTTTAACGATTCGTTGACGAGTATTTATAACCTTTAATATTTTGTCGTGTATTTTATTTCAGGGAAAAGGCCTTAGAGATCACTGGAAACAAGGGTGTTGTTCCAGCAATGGAATGGTATGAGAAAGGCTGTGACTCTGTTTTTCATCATTAGGTGCCAATCATAATTTTTATTTTAGGCTCTTGGCTCATTCAGATGATGCAGAACTATCGCCTGAACAACCTACTGCAGAAAGTTCGACAACGTCAATTGCTCAAATACCAGCAGAAGATAGCAGTGCTAGTGCCAGTGGTCAGGTATCAACAACTGAAGTTGCTAAATCTATGAAATGCGATGTGTAAGTAATTAGATTTGTTTGCATTGTTTCTCAAACAATCTCCAGTTTATTGTAACAGTAACTAATGCGTATATCTAGTTGCGGAAAACTGTTTAAATCTAATTTAGAAGTTGAATACCATGCAACAAAGACTGGACATGATAGATTCTCAGAGAGTACAGAAGAAAAGAAGCCACTCACAGAAGAGGAAAAAAGAGAGCAATTACGAATATTAACAGAAAAGTTAAAACAAAAGAATAAAGAACGGGAAGAACAAGATAGAATAGATACATTTGCAAGGGAAAGGGATAGGATACGGGTAGGAAAACAAATGGCTCAAGCTAGAAGAAAGTAAGTTACTTGTTTCTTACAAAATACGAGTATTGAACATATTTACTTCTGCATTTTAAACACAGATGGGAGGAATTAGAAACAAAAAAGATGATGGAACAAAGGAGGCAAGAGAAAGAAGACGAAAAACAAGCACGACAAAAGGTAAGAGCACAAATTGAAGCTGATAAAATTGCTAGACGTGCCAGAGCTAATGCCAAAGAAGAACCTAGGACACCTCCTTCCGCACCTTCATCATCTACAACGCTTTATAGCAAAAATTATAGTGAAACAAAGCTACAGGTAATAAGTTGTATATTTATTTATCCCAATGCATGCTTTTCTTATTGGTATATAGTTAAAACAGTAATATTCAACATTTTAGATTAGACTTACTAATGGACAAACATTGATGCACAATTTTGGACATAAAGAACAGTTATCTGCTGTGGTATTGTTTATTGAAATGAATAGGACAGATGATTCTGCTCCATTTAGTTTAATGACAAACTTTCCAAAAAAAATTTTTACAGAAGATGATTATGACACACCATTAGATGTTTTAGGTACGTTATGGATCTGGTTGAACTGTTTCGACAGAGAAATGTGTATAGTATCGATATCATTTTTGCTACTAATCTCATTTGAAGGAAAAAAAGTCCACTTAGCTGAATAATATGATTGATTGCTTTCAGGCCTAGTACCATCCTCAGTTTTAATTGTTAAGAAGAAAGTGCAGCAATTGTCATAAACATCAGTTATTATTTGCTATGAAATGGGTAATACAACTTGTAAGCTAATATATCAGTGTACAATGTTCTACAAAGTGTTTATTAAGAAGGCAGCATTTTTAATTCCAAGCATTCTCAATTAATAATTTATAAGGAATACAAGTTTTTGTGACAATTGTTATTCCAGAATAACATAATTTATAAAAATTAACGGAAAAAGAAAAATATACACTTAAAAATAATGGGGAACTTCAAATTTTTTACCTATTTAAGAACAAGAGGTATATTTTATGGTATGCACTAATTTATTATGATTGTCAACATTTTTATCACTCTTTACATCTGTACAGTTCCATTTAATAATGGCAATTAGATCTTGCAATACGTAAAATATTAATTTACAAAATAATTCTTATTATACTTGTATTACATGATAATCTTGTGGTACTTTACTCGGATATATCACGCTTGCATGATCACAGTTTGTAGGATATCCATGAACACCATTGCAATTAATTAGTTCGAACATCTTATTGAAACAGATTTCTATTTCATATAAGTATGATTTTCCCGTGTTCTAAAACAATTATATTATTAACTACATATATTTAATACTAGTTTATTATTATAAAGTTAAACAAATTCGTACCTTATCTTTCCTACACACTACTACGCCCCGTTTGCCCAATACTCGTTCAACCGCATTGAGAATATCAGTTGCTGCATATTTCTTTCCAGGCATAATATTTGCTTTCCCTAGTACATGTTTCATATCGTACTGTGATAATAAAGAAAGACCTTCTTTGAAATATTTCAGCTCTGTATTCACTTTTGGCAGCACTGCAGCGCAAGTGCCGTGTTTGTTCCACTCATGTTGCCAAAGGCCATAAGATGCTCTTCCTTGTTCTACGTCTAACCATTTCTCTTGTAGCTCATGCTCCAATGATTTTAAAGCAGTTTTATTAAACGGCAAATTACTGTTACAGTAATTTGGGCCCAGTGCATTATACACAGAAGGCCAAAGACCATGTATCGTCCACTCATGATTATCTCTTGGGAATGTACAAGTATGAGACGTTGACTCCTCTTTCCACATAAGGCACACAGATTGTGGCCAATATTGAGTAAAGATTAAAACATCAAAATGATTTGATTTTCCTATTGCATGCCTACAATAACATTTGTTTTTTATTAAAACAAAGAAGAGTTACAAGTAATATTAAACCATTTTCATTATGAACCAATACTTTAGGTTTGCGATTTTCGTTTAAAACAAAAAAATAGAATATGTTAAAAAAATAAAAAATTCTTTACTTACCCATTCAGAACAGCGAGAAAAAATAAAAATATGTTTCTTCTATAGTAAAACATCTTTGAAAAGCTAAGGTCTTTGTAGATAATGAGAATCCGAACTGATGTACGTTCCGTGGTTGTTGGACGGTTTAGAAAAATTTTATGCTTTCACCGCTTTTTATACGTATAGCCCCACCATTCCTATGCCCCGTAGAGCACTCCTTGTATCGTAGCTTTTGCTGAGTATACATTTAACAGATGTTTAACAGATGCCTATCTTTATTGTGTATAGATAAAAGATCAAAAGTATCGTTTATCTCGTCTCGCTGCATTATATTATTTCCACAAAAGTGAAAGTAGATAACATTTATCTGTTAGTAAAGGCGATAATTTGTTGATTTTTTCAGAAAGAATTTTGATCTGCTCTAGCTTATCTTTTATTAATTACTATAATTTATTTTGTTTAAATTTACGTTATTAAAAAATATACATTTTATTTAGTAATATTTAAATTTAGATATAAATAAAACTTTGTTAGGTGGTATATTTCAAGAAGCTATCTGTTTAATATTCAAATTTAACGATATGTCTGATTTATTTTTCCACATGATTAGAGTTTACATTTGAATGGATTAACTACTGGTACGTTACATAACATTTATTACTAAAATGTCTGCATTTTATATTTTTTATCCATTAAATAATGTTATTATGGTTACTCTAATAGATGTTTATTTTACACATGTAAACAGAATCTTGTATGGATAATTTATCACAAACATACTTTCCTTATTAGATTAAACAAGGTTAAACGAATTTGTACTGCGTTTAGCCTTCCTAAATGCAACCCATTATACTTATTTGTAATGCAGCTGTATGCAGTTTCATCTTTAGCCGTTAAGCGTCGCCACATATACCGTTCGACAATCGAAATTGAAAATTTGAAAACTTCGATTCGATAGTTCAGTATAATCAGTTTTCAGATTGAGAGTGCTTGAGCGAAAAAGTCGTGCAGTATTATTGCACTAAATTAACAGTAATCTATTTATATTTGAACAAAGATTGCAATACGGTAATAGAATGCAGCCATTAAATTGTATTTTATAACATATAAGCTTGTAACATTTTTGTTAATGATTTCAGATCATTTTACACGCGGCGATGATAGAGGTACTGTTTCAATGAAAAGTTATATTTGAAATATTAAGTTTTTTTTGCCAATTTTGACCTGTATCGTTGATGTTGAGAAAATTGTTCAATAATTTATCAGATACAAACAAGATGTACATAACCATTAATATCTGTTTAGTATCATGGGACGTGTAATAAATCGATATCGAATCTTTTTCCAGGAGATTACTTCGATCGTTAGACGTTACGCGTCGCCACTACAGCGCCATTCGATAATCGCAATTGAAAATTCGAATACCGTACTTCGATTTTCCATCGCGTGCTCGGTGCAACTGCTTTTTATTTCGACGTGAAATCGCAAAGAAGTTATGTGGTATTATCGTGTTGATTTAATAGTGATTCAGTGGCACCTGTACGAAGATTGCAATACGGTAATATATTAAAATGCTGTGAAAAAGTTTTTTTAACAATACTTTAGGGTTTTACATTATTTTCGTGAACGCTTTCTGATCATCCTATACTCAATGCTATCGAAAGTATTATTCATTACTATGATATTGATACTCAAATTGTTCTTTTTAGATGACTGGTTCGATGGGTAAATAACGGAATGGAAAAAAGACACTGGAGTTGCGGATTCACGTTGACGATTACTTCACGTACAAGTAAGAAGTTAAGTAAATAACCTTCAAAATGATCTATATAATTTGAACGTTGTTTATATATACAATTTTTATCAACGATTCGAATTATGAATATTGTTTTTATATTTTATTATGGGACAATATATTTTCATTTCCATGAAATGAAAATGGTAATATTGTAGTTGATTAGGGTTTTTTTATATATATATATATATTATGTTCCAATTTTCTTGATTTATTATAGTCTAGTCAAAACGTAGGTATATATATCTGATTAAAATAAAATAATTTTTCCAAAAAGGTCTTACAGAAGAATTGAAATCGAAATTGTAATGTATTTGCTTTATTTAGTAAGATTATTTTATATACTTCCGACTAAATTATCTATTACAAGAGCAGCATAATACTGTTGGTGAACAAATTGTGGAAGAAAAAAATAAATAATTTGCACGTCTTGGTCGAACTATAAATTACAATATTATTCTAACAAAAGTATAATGTTCCATTGAAACGCACATCGATAATCTAGAAATGAAAAAAAAATGTCTTTGTTTAACATAATACTCGATGCTCGTTTTTTTTTTTCATTATAAAAAGTAACGAAAACATTGTGCAATCAAGCTAGGTGAAATAATCTGTACACGATACAACCGAAACGTAACTTATTTTCAATACCTTGAAAATCTTTTTATTTGCGTTCAATTATTTGGTACTATTATCACATCAAGGAAGTATAAAAAGATCAGTTTTCGCTGATACTAGTATCTTACACGCGATTGTCGTAAAACTAAATGTAAGTTTTAGGTATTGATATTAAAGTGACTCTTTATTAACCGTCCTATGAGATGAAGCGCCCGGAATGTTTTATTCGGTTTGAGCCTCTGTCGCAATAAATAATAAGTAAGGACCTTCAGTAGAACAAGGATAATTATCAAGGCGAGGAAGTCCACCCAGAAGACCACGTTTTCCATTTCTGAAATTAAAAACATCTACATTGCTACCGGCTCGGTAACTACTCGGGTACTTTGTCCAAAAAAAAAAGGAAAAAAAATGTTGAAAATTATTTTCAGAAGTCTTACGCATCGTTAGCAACATTTGTCGAGGGGCCTTAAATTCGCAGAATATTTCCGAGGGCGGGCAGTATAGTTGTTCTCTGTTGAAACCGTAGAGAGCAGTTATGAGACCTTCCAAGCCGTAACGAATGTAGCTCAGATACATTATCAATTTACGATAAATGGGCAGAGTTTGCGTTTCGCCCAAACCTTGTACCGCTAACAACATTAGGGGTACACTGATCGCGGGTCCGACGAACGTACCGTTCTAGAAGGAAACGAAACAAATTTTTACGCTGAGAAATATCTTCAACGAACATTAACCGACGAGTGTAAACGCAAGAAGATGATAAAATGGTAGAATGAACGTGGAACGTACCACGATGTTCAGAGTGCTGGCTATAGCCAGGGCCATACTCTCCGCTATGAACATGCACATAAAGCAAATACTGAAGAACATCGTGCATCTGAAGAGTTCCAAGGGTTGTCCCGTGATCACGTAGACCATCGATAGATAAATCGTCGACACCAATACCTACGTATCGGATGAAACGTATCAACGAATTGTCCACGAGGATGTTAAATGTTAAAGAAAATTCGTTCTGGTACGACCTGCACGGGTATGTTCACTACAGTGAAAGCACAGTAATAGGGACTCAGGTTGTACCACATATTGAAATACTCTCGTTTAACCAGTTGCACTTCGGAGGGAACTGTAATTTCAAGATTAGTCGAGAAACAAAGGAAAGTATACGATCGGGTCGCGAGAATAAACGGTACCGTTCGGTTAAAAATCTAAACGACGATCGGAGGTATTGTTTCGCGACGTTGTACATTTATCGATCAAAAATCCGAGCCTCCTTCGATGTTCGAATCCCGTTAATGTTTAATCTCCACATTCGATGATCCGTTAAAGGTTAAGTGGTAAAAATACCACTACGTAATCATTTGTAACGCGGTGGTGGCCTACGAGGGACCGTTCTCGATTTTTTCCCCGTATAACGATCATTTCTCTTACAGTGTAGCAATACTGGAAGCATAGGCACGTAGAGGAGTAGTATCAAACAGGCGAAGCAAAAGCCGAAATTGAACAGGGCCTTCGATCCGTCGTTACCAACGTTCAAGAACAATCCACCGATTATGAAGCCGAGGAACACGTGTAGACTTATTTTCAGATACATATAATTCTGTGAAACAACAAGTACTCGTTAAGTAGTCTCGCGGGACACTCGCGGTGTTTCGTTATTACGCGTATCAATTGGTCCTACCCTGTTTCTACGTAACTGTAACATCATCCTTTTCGACAGAACGACGAATTGATCGTACCAGGAGATCTTCGGCATCACTTTCGCCAGCTCGAGTTCCTGCAGCGTCGTACGACTGATCGGTACGATCGGTAACTCGGTGTCCACCGTGGTTATCATACGACCGATCCACTCTGGGCCGTATTCACCGGACGAGACTTCTATCACTGAAACGAAATTCGAATCGTCTTACCGCGTGGATCGGGACTCGAGCGGTCCACGTGGACGTAATTTACTCACCGAAATCGGCAGGATTGTAATGTTTCGGGCACTCGATGCCAACGTGACGTAGAAACGGCACCAAGTTGTCCACGGTGCTTCTGTAAACGCATTGGCCGTCCGCCACCACGTACGTGTGGTCGAACTTCGCGAATATACTCGCGCTCGGTGTATGCACGGAGCAAATCACGGTCCTCCCTAATCGCGCCAAACTTTTAAGCAAGTCGACGCACTGCGCGGCCGATATTTCGTCCAATCCTCTGGAATCGTTCGAACGATTTTGTACAAAATGTGAGTTTGAATCGTTGAGAAGTGTCGCTTGGGAGTTTCGATCACGGGGATCGTGTACTCGAGGTACACCGATCGGTGTAAATTCTTTTTGACAATCGTTTATTTAAATTTGTCGGTCGGTATAGGGATCTTTGATCGCGAACGAAGGTACTCACGATGTCGGTTCGTCGAGAAATATAACCGGTGGATTGTTCACGAGTTCCAGAGCGATCGAGAGCCTTTTCCTCTCGCCGCCCGATAGACGCTCGGTGATGGTGTCCTTTGCCCGTTTCAGTCGTAAAATTTCAAGGACTTCTTCTATCTGAAACCATGTACGGATCGTAAAATCCATTTACGTGAAAAATTCATGGAAATTACCGCGGGACATTATTATTACGCGGAAGAGAATTTTTTCCTTTTCTCTTACTCGTCGAGCATTCAAAGAATTGTTATTATCGAGTATTATGACGGAATTGCGTAATTACTGTACTGCGATCATGTTGTTTTCCGTAATTAGAAGTTAATCTAGATACGTGTCAGGCTCTTTCGAGGTCGATTCTTTCTTCGCCGACGGCGTTGTTCTCCGATGCTGAGGTACGCGTTCCAACGTTCGCGTTACCAAAGTAATTTTCTAAACGAGGCGAGACTTTGAAAGATTTAACGGACGCGTATCCCTCGACGACTCTCGGATACCAGAGAATACTTTTTTTTTTTTTATTCGAATGCGCGCTCTTTACGCAACCGTATTACCAGAAGCTTCTCAACGTCGGTAAACGTTCACAGAGTAGGTAAATTTGTAAACGAAGACGCGAGTTCTTTTAAAATGTTTCAAGTCTAAGCGGTACATTTTATTTATCGACTCAGAGATATTAGAAATGGAATACTTTCGAAAGCAACTGAAGGTTCTAAGAGTTACCCGAGTAATTCCGTAAACGAAGCATCCGAGTATCCCAAGAGTTATCGAAACAATCCTGTAAATTACCAAGTTGTGAAACTTCCAATTCGAAAGGGTGTATTTTATTTATCGACGACTCAGAAATATTAGAAATGGAATACTTTCGAAAGCAACTGAAGGTTCTAAGAGTTACCCGAGTAATTCCGTAAACGAAGCATCCGAATATCCCAAGAGTTGTCGAAGCAATCCCCTAAATTACCAAGTTGAGAAACTTCCAATTCGAAAGGGTGTATTTTATTTATCGACGACTCTAGAATATTAAAATTCGATTACTCTCCACTCGCGACTCGTTCCAGACACCAGTGTATCCCGAGAGCGCGAAAGAGATTCTTTGAAACCCGATGTAAATATCTTCGAGCGCGTTTCCCTCCCTTTACGAGCGGCAGCGTTCCTCGAGCGCGCGCCTCGAATACGAAATAGAGCCACGCGATGCAATTTGAGTACATATTCATGCATTTCTGAGAACACGGTGGTTCGGCGTGATTTCGTTCAACTCTCGTGTACCAAACGTGCTCACAGCGGCCTGTTTCGTCTCCCTCGATACATTCCCGAGCTTCAAATCCACGGCGAATCTGAGCGCCTCGAGGATCGTCAGCCTCGGTTGTAGGAGGTCCTCTTGCATGATGTAGCACGATAGTTTCTTCAAACGTTTTGCGTCTCGTGTCTGGCCGTTCACGTTTACGTGCCCGGTGACCCCCGTCGATCTGAAAACGTCTGCTTTGAGTTTCGACACCGTTCCACGGCGAACAAGTACTCTATCGATCGTCTCGATTCGCGTTAACTTCGGCTTAGGTATAACTTCCGTTTGCTCGGCACGGGGTCGCGAGGTCGGTGATCTTTGATATCGTTGAGTCGTTCTTTCGGGGGTGGGGGAAAGAAATGGTGCTGTCGACTCATCGCGAGTCACGTTGATCGGTAATTTTTTTTTTTTTTTTTTTTTCTTTTTGACAAATTCGCGACGTCGATGTACTTTCGAAACCCTCGTCGCGACGGGGAAGTTTCCAATTTATCGAAATTTATTAAAAAATGAAAACAAAAAAAAAATGAAGAAATTCCAGCGAGTATCTTGAATATCTACTGAAATTTTCTATCAGGTGTACGCAATTTTCTCGATACATTGGCCACGTTCGATTACTTTCGAAACCCTCGTCGCGACGGGAGGCGTTTGTAATTTATACAAAATTATTTATAAATGGAGAAATATGTAGAAAGGAAAGAGGGATGGTAATTTTTAGAATGGAGAGTACTCGGTCAAATGAAGCAGAAAAGTTTTGGTAAACGTGGCTCGGGAAATTAACATTTACAAAGTTACGTAACTTTTTTCGGTTCGGGAGCTATTGTACCGTACTGGAAACAATGGGGTATCTCGTTTCTCGTTTTTCTGGATGCAACGTCCCATAATAAGATAATCCTCTGTTACGATACGTGTGTGGAGTGTAAAGACAGCTTATCGATTCTCGAAAAGAAGCGACGCGTAAGCGAAATTCTTCGGAATCTTGGTACTTGCATTTAATTTGGACTATTGGATAACTTTTCTTTGTTGTTCGTTAATCGTTCGATTAATCTCCAATATTCTTACATTTTTTTTTCTTATATAGAGAAATATATGAGATATTCTATATAGAAAAATGTATAGGATATTTTATATAGAAAAATGTATAAGATATTTTACTATATAGATATTTACTAGATACATATATTTGTGTAGATATTTAACGAACAGGAAATCGACGTTTTCTCTTTTTATTCTTCCTCTTCGTGTAATAATAATGTTACACAATACTTGAAGATAAACGTGTAAATGCAACGTTTCAAAACGAACGTCCAACGATAATGCTATGCAATATTTAGTGAAAAATATGAAGATATTTTTAAACGATTACAGCTGCTTACTTTTACGTTTATCGTTTATCGTTGTCGAACGTGAACCAATGATACAAACAAGATGTTGCTTTTGTTCGAATTGAATCTTTCTGTGTCCAAACTGATAATATAAATCGATCTTAACACGTTCCGTGAGCTTGTTTGGGAGTGGCACAAATTTCAGGGGAGATTAGTTACATCTTGAGAGGAAAATAAAGTGAAATTCAGGTTCGATGGAAATAAAGTAAAATTCAGGTTCGATGGAAATAAAGAAAAATTCAGGTTCGAGGAAAATAAAGTGAAATCCAGGTTCGAGGAAAATGAAGTAAAATTCAGGTTCGATGGAAATAAAGAAAAATTCAGGTTCGAGGAAAATAAAGTGAAATCCAGGTTCGAGGAAAATAGAGTAAAATCCAGGTTCGAGGAAAATAAAGTAAAATTCAGGTTCAATGGAAATAATGTAAAATTCAGGTTCGATAGAAATAAAGTGAAATACAGGTTTGAGGGAAATAAAGTGAAATACAGGTTTGAGGGAAATAAAGTGAAATCCAGGTTCGAGGAAAATAAAGTAAAATTCAGGTTCGAGGAAAATAAAGTAAAATTCAGGTTCGAGGAAAATAAAGTAAAATTCAGATTCGATGGAAATAATGTAAAATTCAGGTTCGAGGAAAATAAAGTAAAATGAAGGTTCGATGAAGATAAAATTGAGACGGGTTTGGTCAAAGTGAAACAACGAGAAAGGATCGTCTCGTTCTTGTATCTCTTACTTGTATCCCGCGAGGATGTTCAACAAGCTGGATTTCCCAGCGCCGGACGGGCCCAGAATCGCGGTCAGTTCCCCAGATTTGAATTGTCCGGACACTCCGCTTAATATTACCTTCGATCCTGCGACACACGAACATGGACAAATCTATTTAGCCGTGGACTAACGCGCGTTGAAAACCTGAAAACAAACAACGTTCGTCATTCGTCCCGGAGAGTCGCGAAACCCGCGTGATCGTTCGACGAAAGTTTCGCGCGTTAGACGGTACAATTTGATAAACCGCTTTCGTTCGCGGACAAATTCACGCTCGTTGTGAACTGAAAAGGTTTCAAACGGAAGCACTATTGCGACTTTGTCGTCGGTTCGCATTGCGATCGGCTCGTTAACGCACAGCGCCGAACAAATGTATTCGAACGGATACTTTGGCGATGTACCGAGTAATTTCATTCGACAGTTTTCGAATTACGCGTAGAAACGAGAAATGGATAAATCGAGAGTAGATTTACAGCGAAACGTAAAAATTGTTAACGCGTGAAAACGCGAAGGACGATAATTATTTGGTCGGTATCGAATCGGATACAGTAACGATAAATGGATAAACCGAGAGTGGATTTTCACCGAGACCTAGATTTTCTAACGTTGTGGTATATCAAAAGACAAGTTTGTACTGCATTTGAATGTGTTCGTCACTGTACACAGATAATTTTGCATAGACACACAACGGTGTATTTTTAATCTCCGCGGTGATGCAGCGACGGACGTGGACTTTAAAGCGGGATACTATCGTGCGTTACACGATCGAGTCGTGTCAATTATTCGAGAACTAATTTCCCTTTACGAAACGTGACCGCTCGATCTGTGTGGGAGTTACATTCTACTTTCGTTCTGGCCGTAGGTATCTATCTAAATTAAAAGCACTGCAATCCATCGTACCAGGAACACGGTTGCATTGCTGTAGTCGTTGCATCGTGCGCGCGTAAAGATCCTAGAATTCAAAGAAAAAAAATCGAATAAATTAAACGTCCAGCGTGTCAGATGAGACACAGGATTAGAAAATTGCCCGAGCAACCTAGCTGAGAAACTGTATGTAGAAATCTAGCTAGAAAAATCCGCAGAAAACATTCAAACGACCTTCTTCCCTAACATACATGTCGCAAGGTTGTGACCGGTATGCAGATACTCCCTAATAGGGAATCATCTACGCGATACAGATACTCGATATCGGTGAAACAATTTATCGAACTCTCGATTGGATAAATAGTGAAACATCTAAGAGATAGGAGTATAAAGAAACTTCTATTCCCTCCAATATTCAAAGAACCACTATTTTGTAACAACCACTATACAGATTCTTCCCAATAGAAATGCATCTGTATGCAATACAGATGCACAATACCTGTTTCACAATGTGAAACGATCTATCGAACTCTTCGTTGGATACAAGTGGTGAAATGATTAGAATTCTATGAAATATCCACGAGATAAAGAGAGAAAGGGAGTTTTCTTCGTCGTAGGCTCGTAGAACCGCTGTCTTCGATCGCGTTCGTACGAAGCACGTTTTCTTCCACGCTGGAAAGCACGTAATTGCTACCATGATGAGCGGAACAAGTCTGAAACGTTCACTGAAGTGTCTTCTGGCTGTCCGCGAGGAGAAAGGTTGAAGACATCACGGAGAAGCATAGAAAGCGAAACCCCGAGAAATTGTAACGGTTTCGAAATGATTAAGGTCATGGTTCCAGCGGAACTGTAGGGCTTTTCACGCGCGAAACCTCCCACGGATCGCGCGAAATTGCAATTTTTTCGAAATAGAAAGCGAATGGAACCGTTTAGGGCTTTTCACGCGCGAAACCTACCACGGATCGCGCGAAATTGCAATTTTTTCGAAATAGAAAGCGAATGGAACCGTTTAGGGCTTTTCACGCGCGAAACCTACCACGGATCGCGCGAAATTGCAATTTTTTCGAAATAGAAAGCGAATGGAACCGTTTAGGGCTTTTCACGCGCGAAACCTCCCACGGATCGCGCGAAATTGCAATTTTTTCGAAATAGAAAGCGAATGGAACCGTTTCGCGGTCTACGCGAAACGTTCGACGGGTATCCACGATTTCGTGGTTGAATTCTCGTTTTCGTGGTTGAAGGAACTTTCCATTTTACCCTCCAATCTGTTTCCAAGGTACCGTTGTTTTATACACGAACGATAACGAGACCGAACCCGGTCAATTTCGTTTCACGAGCGTTTCGTTTTACATTTCGATTCACCGATGCGACTCGCTTCTAAACCGTGACCGAATGCACGGTTTCAGCCATTGAGCAACACGTGGGAGAGGCACGGACGAATCGAATCGCATCAGAAACAGAAACAATCGCGTTGTTGTTGTTTTTTTCGGTGCTGTTTCCTCGATCGTCGAATATAAATCACCGCGACTCGTTCCTCACGACTCGAGGTGAAACTTTCAGACGAGCGAGTACAGTATACGCGATACTTATCTTCGCGATACTTCTCCGTGCATCTTGATCTTCGAGGTGATGCTGATCGAAGAAAAAAATAATATACCGCGTGGGTTCGACGAGTTGAGATCGATCAATGACGAACAACGAAAAAATTGATTCGGAACGTCACCGTGACACAGTTGTTCGTCGCTGTTCACTCGGTTCGTTGGTGCCTTTTTGCAGACGGTCTTAAACTTCGCGAGAAAATACAATCTTGCAACATTTTCGATCGCATACCGTGACGATTTCAATTTACATAAGATTATTCAACATTGCCTCGCCTACGAACTGTGTAACGGCCTTGTCCCGAACGATCGAAAGAAAGGAATTCGACGAGAGTCGATCGTTGCAATTTATTACCGGGAAGTCGATAATTGATGATTCAATGGAAGACGCGAAATAAAGTACGCTTCTCATTTTTTTTCTTCCCCCCCTCCCCCTTCGTTGTTTTATAATATGCAAATAGACCGCGACGGCTGCACGGGAGAACGCGTACGTCGATTTGGTTTGCTAATTGCTGCATTACGCGTACTCGATGGATAAGATTTATATATTCCATAAACGACACTTGTTCGGGACAGTATTTATCGATCGACATTAATTGCATCGCTCTAATACGCGCCGATTAACATTGCTGCGCGAGACTACGAAAAAAAAAAAAAAAAATGGATTTACGATTTTAGTTGCGAATCTATTTCAAGAGCGAACGATTGAATAGTACGGGGCCTCGTTGCGCAATTTAGCGCACAACAATCGTGGAAAAGGAACGACGCGCAACTTGGAAATTTCTCGCGATTTCTTTCATCGAAAAAACCATTAAGAAATCATTCCCCGTCGAGGGCATCGTTGGAAAATTATTTTCCATTCGAGACATTGTTCGAAAGCGATCTCTCGATCGAGAAATTATTTTTCATACAAGGTACCATTAAGATGCTATTCTCCGTTCGAAACATCACGAGGAAACGATTTCCCATTCGCGATATTATTAAGAAGTTACTTCTCGTTCAGGATTTTCTCAAGAAATTATTCTCCATTCAAGCATATCGGCTACGCGATTATTCTCCGTTGGAAACATTATCGCGTAATTAATCTCCGTTCAAGAAAATTGTTACAAAATAATCCTACGAATATTCAAAACCGTTCTATCGATCGTTTCTCATCTCGACGATAAACGGCTCCGTTGGACCGAGTTCTCATCCCGGTACAATCGAGTCTTAGTTCAACGAAGATTTCCATTGGGAATCTCTTTCTCGCGAATCGTTTGTACTTATAATTATCGTACCTTTTCTACTGTAAGGTATCGTGTACGTCAGCTCGTTAAATTCGATGTCGATCGGTGCCATTTTTTTCAAGTGCGACAGCGTTATCGTTGCATCGTGCGTGGGCGCGAGTTTTGAGCAGTCGATGACCCCGTCGTCGTTGCTCTCCTCCGCGTTGGACTCCGATTTCAACGACATGGCTGATCCCTGCTTCCAAGAGTTTATCTACGCTCGTTTCGCCGAAGATCCATTACCCGCGATACTTTCTTTCGTCTCACGACCGGCTCACCGCGCTGAAAACCCCAAAGAGAATTACCAACACCGATTTCCTTCCATCGAGCGACAATCGTTCGCTTTCGATCGTTTGTCACTTATTTCCACGTCTTGCAACTGCAATTACTCGAGCATCGACCGATGCGCTATTTCGCGCGTATTATTTCACTTGGACGTGATTTGTACGTCAATCGTACGCACGGTGTACTAAAATAATACACAAAGCTCTCGTTCGTACGCGACGCGTTTCGCGCGTATTTTTTCACTCGTACGTTCTTTATATCCCAATCGTGCGTACAGCGTATTAAGATAATAATACAAAGCTCTCGCTCGTACGCGACGCGTAGTTTTCAATTTCGACGTACGCGATACTCGAATCGTGCGTACGGTGTATTTAGAACAATGCGTAAAGTTATTGTCCCCGCGCGTTGAATAATTACTCGACCGATGCGCTTCGCGTGTATTTTTCACGCGAACGTTCTTTATCTTTCGATTGTTCGCGCAACGTGTTAGAATAATGTGCAAAGTTCTTATCCGTACGTGATAAATAGTTACTCGAACCACGTGTAATATTCACCATGGGGAATTCGTTTACGAAAATCTTTCGATTGTTCGCGCACCGTGTTAGAATAATGTGCAAAGTTCTTATCCGTACGTGATAAATAGTTACTCGAACCACGTGTAATATTCACCATTGGGAATTCGTTTACGAAAATCTTTCGATTGTTCGCGCACCGTGTTAGAATAATGTGCAAAGTTCTTATCCGTACGTGATAAATAGTTACTCGAACCACGTGTAATATTCACCATTGGGAATTCGTTTACGAAAATCTTTCGATTGTTCGCGCACCGTGTTAGAATAATGTGCAAAGTTCTTATCCGTACGTGATAAATAATTACTCGAACCACGTGTAATATCCACCGTGAGGAATTCGTTTAGGAAAATTCTCTTGTAGCGATTATCGATGGTGAACGAAACAACGCAAACGTTCGTCCGTAGGCTCTATCATATAGTGACAAAGTATCACCGAATTCGAGCGTTTATCGAGTATATTATTCCCGTATGAATAATCAACGGACACCAGCTCCGTTTATCGGAGACTGGAGAGTTAACAAAACGACACGACCGAACGGATTCACCTAACAAAGAACCGACGTGAGTTTCGTTTCGTTAAAGGGGTTGAGAACGAACGACACGATGCATAGAAACGATCGGAAAGCTCAGCACACGACAGATCGCGGTGGAAGACTGACGTTCGAGTAAGTTTGTGGGGCTCCCTATTCTCTACGACGTTGTACACAGAGACACAGCCGAGCAATTGCGTTGGTAGCTTGCGCGTGTTTTTCACCAACGCCACGGTACACACAGAGACACACACATAGAGAGAACGTTGATAGCGGGTATCGTGACGCGCAGTCGTTGCAATTGTACGTATACGTGTTCGACAGAATATTTGTTTCTTTTTTTTACTATCGAGAATCGTACAGAGACGTTTGCAATTTATTTGAAATTCGAGAGAAACTATGGAACGAACATCCAACATTGTCAAACTCACGGTACGATAGAACGATAGAATGTATAAAAATGTAGAATCTTTGGTTTAGGATCGGCCACGAGGAACATAATTAAACAAAGAATTGATGCATTCTCTCGTATCGAGAGTTTTCGGTAGAAAAATTTTCTTTTATTGTAGATACGAGATGTGTAAATACCACCGAAGCGAAAGGGCTCTGGAAGAAAGGGCTTCGTCGAGTGTGGATAGGTCGCGGTGAGAAAGTCGAGACGCGTGGAGCGAAGAGTTTCATTCTTTAAATATACTTTGTATCTTTATTAGGAAGATGATACTTTCTCTGGTGATTTTCTTCGACGAATTCCCGACTCAATTATAGACACAATTGTCAATAAACGAAATATATGAAGAAATTCCAGCGAGTATCTCGTACATCGTCCAAACGATTTTCCATTACGATTACTCAATTTTCTCGTTAACGTCCAAGTACTTTCGAAACCCTCGACACGAATCAATCGTTTGCAATTCGTTTGAAATATTCGGCGAGCATCTCTGCACTAGAAATACTATCGTAAAGATTCACTTTTCCACATTCTCTGTAAATTTGCAATCTCGAAACACTTTTGAGCCTCTCGAAAGAACGCGACGCGACCAAATTTCGAAAACAACCCTCGGGCGCGGAGTCTCGCGCTCGAACTTCGCAAGCGTTCGAATGGAAACGCTCGCACACCACGCACGTAAATACGTGTATCGCTTTAACCATCCAAGAAGTGAAAAAACAGACCATCGAGACCGTTTCATCGATTAGGCCCGTTACACGCGTCTTCCGCGCAAAAACAACGATAGAATTTCGCGATAAACGGTTCCGCGTAAAACCGCGATTACGACGCGTTAGGTCACGGTTAGAAAATCGTTTCGACGATACCCGCGACACGAGAATCTCGCTGGGATCTGTTCAATTTTTATCCATTTATTTGTCAATAATTCGGAATGAATTACGAGTGTCTCCGTCGTTTGATTCTATCGCTGAAAAACGATTCTTTCAATATTTTCGAATAGTTTCAAACTTTGTATTACTCGCGATTGTTTCGATTCGTCGTTATTACGATCGTCGATTGCTTGCTCATTTTTCAAATCAACGTCGTTTGATTCTATCGCTGAAAAACGATTCTTTCAATATTTTCGAATCGTTTGAAACTTTGTATTACTCGCGATTGTTTCGATTCGTCGTTATTACGATCGTCGATTGCTTGCTCACTTTTCAAATCAACGTCGTTTGATTCTATCGCTGAAAAACGATTCTTTCAATATTTTCGAATCGTTTGAAACTTTGTATTACTCGCGATTGTTTCGATACGTCGTTATTACGATCGTCGATTGCTTGCTCACTTTTCAAATCAACGTCGTTTGATTCTATCGCTGAAAAACGATTCTTTCGATTCAATGTTTTCGAATCGTTTCAAATATTTGCATTACTCGCGATTGTTTCGATTCGTCGGTTGTTTGCTCACTTTTCAAATCAACGGATGATAGATCGTCCATTCAACGTGCGACGCATCTCGCCAGTTTACGCGTTCTAAAATAGAAACGCAGTACGACGAGTCCGTTCTATTTTTCCAATACACACGCACGTGGTCCCGATAAACCTGCAACGCGAACTGCACTCGCGAACTGCACTCGCGAACTGCACTCGCGGTTCTACGGAATTTAACAGCTCAGAATTTTATCAATTAACGTTCTAACGTGCGATACGATAGCTTGTCGTTAAATGTGGCAAATGGCGAGTCGCGACCATTCCGTTCCGACCAAACCAGACTCGTGCTCGACGAGTTACAAAAGCGGACTGACTGACGCCGATTTACTTCGCCCTACGCGCCGATTATGTTTGTGTACGTCTATACGCCTCGTAAATCTACACGCATGCTCCGATATCCGAAACGCGCGGGGTTGTTTCCTCGAGATTTCCTTTCGCACTGTTCCCTCGCGGAATGAATTATATATATACGTGTATTAAATTATATATATATATATAGGTGTGTATGAAATTATGTACATGTGTGCATCACGATGTGCATTGTTCGGGCCACTAGATTCACGGAAACACTTTACCAGAGCGTGTGAACGCCCTTTGTTCAAATTCCATTCGCGATCGTTCGGCTTCTTCCGTTAATTTCTCAGTACGTTGGTTCGTGGAGTTGAAAATTTACACGAGATTTTTCTCTTAATGTTTACCCGGGACATCAAACCTTCCTTGACCGAATCGATACAATTACGAGACGAAGAAACGATTGATTTTTATTCATTGTCTATAGGATTTATTTTTCGCTCTGACTTTCGTTCGTGAAATTGAATACGATTTTCAGCCGTGAAATAATAAATATAAATCGATACGATAGTTTTTCGACCGTTGTTGATCAAATTACGAGACGAAAGAACGATAAGTAAATTAGTTAAATTGAATAGCTTTTAATAAAAATATCCTCCCCGTACAATTATAACTTTCATCTGATATCGTAATTGAGCAATACTCGATGCTCAGGAAAGATTTTCGGTAAAAAATTTGCCCCCGTTTAAAAAAGGTCCTTGTTTCAAAGATTGAAAGAAGCTCCCCCTGCAAAATATGCAAACATTTGAACAATTGTCCAAAGAATTGATGGATAAATACTTTGCGAAATGCATCGATAGATTCTCTAAAGTTTTTCGATACATTGTATCTCAATTCGTACATCGATACATTGTACAGTCTTATTCAACGTTTCCCAACAAGAATGCAAAAATGCTATCGGTATTCGAGTAACACGCGGCGTGTTATCGAGGCGTTGGCGTTCGATACTGAGAACGCAATTATTTGTTGCTGTTTGTGAAAGTAACGAAAATTCAACGACACGGGTCGCAACGAAAAATATACAAATAGCACAAGCACGCCGTAAAATGTATACGTTGACGAGCTCCTTTCCCCTGTAATAACTTGCCGAACATTGTACTTTCCCGTTTGTTTAACTAGGAAGAGACGAAAATAGAACTGCAAGAATTATACGAACGCCACCGCCGGCGTAAAATACGAGTACGTTGAACTTTCCCGGTAGATGATAGAAAAACGTGCCCACGACTCGTGTTTCGAGTCTCCGTTAAGTTGCAGTTGCATTATCCGCACTTGCTCGAAGTGCAACGCTGCATCCTGGGGACGCGCGTACTACGATCGATGCAATCTGGACGATTCGTGCGTATCTGGGCGCATCTGATCGATCTCGTGACACAAATGGTCGTGTTTCACGGGGTTTGAACACCGTATGCGGACAACGTGTATTAAGGTTTGCTTTATGCAAAAAAAAAAAAAAAAGAACGGTGAAAGAAAGATCTTCTCGACCAGCTGGAGAAAAATCATCGAATATTCACAATTGTGAGAATTATTCACGAACGCGTGCAATTTGTTTTGTGTTTTGCGCAAGGAGATAATTAAATTTGCCGCGTCGAAATTGTGCCAGTGTTTCTAGCACATTTTTGCAGGGAGATCGCGTTAAGGAACGCAGGACCGAGGGAAACCTTTCACTTTGAATGAACGATTCGTGTATTACGATCGAACGATTATACGGAAGATACTTCGTATTGGGCAATAGTGGAACAATTCAACGTCAAATGATGTAATTGGGAAAAAATCGATTCGAATGAAAACGGTCGTGAGAGTTTCTGGTATCGCGGTTAATTAATTAACGGCGCGAAACCGTCGATATATCATGGCACGCGATAGTTACATAAAATCAAAGTGGTAAAATTATGAAAGGCATACTTTTATTCGTAAGAAACATACGCTATAAAATACAACGAAGATTATGCCAATGCAACACAGAGACACGTGTACACGCGTACACGATGCTTTATAAAAGTATATATGTATATCAATCGGTAACGATCGCGCTAATCTTTTACATATAAACATCTATAATTTATCCCGTGTAAATAGATACAAACATATTTTCCCGTTAAAGTACATTTGTCGTGTCGGTATTGTGTATAAACGAAAACGACGAGAACAATTCGATTATTTCTCACGATTATTCTTCAATTGTCGATAACGAGCGATTCCGCGATTTAACAATCGGTCGGTTCAATCATTTTCGTGGATCGTGTGTTGTCGCGTTCGGTGTTTTCTTTTTTTTTTCTTTCTTTCGTGAATTTTTCATTGTGCTTCGTTCGTGTAAAGTTCCGCAAACGTTTGCTCGAGTATACCAAAATATATGGGAAAGCAATAACGATAATGGGAAATCGGTAAGTTCATCGTTTCCCATCGCGACGAGAACGAAAACAGGAAACGGATGAAGTGACTATGGATAGAGTCGTTATATGTACACTCCTCCGGTTCGTAGGTCGTAAAACAATACCTACTGATCGGTAACAATTTGTATAAATAGAGTACCGATAGAGTTCGATTTCAACTCCGTTCGAACGAAACGGAACGGACGATTATCAACAATTCGAAAAAAACATTTACACACGAAGACGTATTTGGAAACGGATATACAAACAACGTGTACCGTGTCGAACACCAAAGAAACACGTACCGAGAAAGTGCAAGAGCACAATGTTCTTAGTGGAAGTGGGAGCGAGAACCGACGATAAATTGTTTCTTTTTTTTTTTTTTTTAAAGCTTTTCAGAGTGTCGCGCTCCCACCGTATCTTTCGCGCGCACGGTGAATTATTTTTGTTCATTTCTCTTTACAAAAGTAGGCTCGCTTACAAAATAGAAATCGGTTAGTATATGATTGGACTCTACGTATAAGAGACACATTAATTGGAAGAGTTACGACGAACGTAAGATTTTTCGATGCGAATCGTGGGTGCGAATTCTCGCTTGAAACCGGAACAACGAGATGAAAATTCGACGATTCGCGATACACCTGGTAAACCTGGCAAGATTCACGTTCGCCACGAGCGTTGCTCTTAATCGAACGCGGAGCAAACGCGCGTTGCGTACGATGCTTGGAAATTTCAACACACTCGCGCGCGTTCATCGTTCGTAACTCTCCTGCATCGTCAAACTCACAGCCATAGGTGGATAGAAAAAGAAAAAAAAATATGTGATCGCTCGCGAAACGTTGTCAATTAAGGCCTCTTATTCCTTCCAGAGAATAAAGTTGCAGAGCTTCGATGTTCGTTCGATAAGCTGCTCCATTTGGCTCGAGATCCCGAGAATCTCTTCTTTGCTTTGCTTATCCCCTTCGAGGAGCATTAATACACACGATACATACATATACACATGATGCATACATACACGCACACACACATACGCTCTCGCAGTCGATTCGAGATCAAGCTGCGTACTTACTACTGCATAGAAAGTTGTGCTACCGTGTAATAAAAAAAAAAAGAAAAAGAAAAGAATAATAATAAGAAGATGACGAAAAAATATACCCTGAACAAGTGTGTCGTGTTAGTTTGCTACAGAGTAATCGTTTTGTCGTTGTAAAACTAAGAGAAACGAATAAATTACGTTAGTTTAGACCGTATGGAATCAACGTGTATTACAAGTATGAATTACGGGGTAGGAGAGGTTGCTGCGTGTCTCTCCGTTCTTTCGGTGCAACTTTTTCGACTATCAGGGCTGGGTTGATTATCGTCGGAAAAATTGAAACCGATGTGCGTGGAGAGCCCGCGAGAAATGAAATGATCGATCGATCGAGCGCGCCTACGTTGTTACCGCGATGATAAAACGCGGATTTTCGCGTCATCGTTCGTTACGTATTGTACGCTTGGACTTTGTCAAATTTCCTCGAAAAAAAATTGTGCACGCGGTTCTACCGCGCAGTCTTTAGTTTCCAACGGAGGAACAGATAGGCAGCGATTCGAAGAACGACGAATATCAAAAGCAGGGCAAGAATATCGAGGGTGAAATCGGCGTCGAGCATGTCCAGTTCCTCCAAAGTGGTTTCCGGATTTTTGAAGTGGCAGTAGACCTGCGAACAAGTTCAACGATGGATAAGATACTAGATGAAACGTCATCGAGAACTTTGACGATCGTTTACGAGGAAATACCGTACCTGGAAACACTTTAGTTTCTCCCGACCGAACGAGTAAGTCGCCAACGCAGTTCCTTCGAAACCGTACCTGATGTAGCTCAGATAGGTGATCCATCTGAGGTACACAGGTATGGCGTCGAAGCTGACGAAGAAGCCCGAGAACAGGAGGAACGGTACCGACATCACCGGTGCCAGGAATACACCGTTTTGCACGTTCATGGCAGCTCCAACGACCAGTCCGACCGATTGAGCGACGAACGAAATCAACAAACAAGTCCCCAAGAACATATTGAACCGCATCGTGTCCGTTGGTTGGCTCGTCAGGAAGTAGACAATCGTGACGTATATTATGCAAAATATTGCCTGCAAAGGAGAGATCATAAACGAGTGATCGTTCGTGCACGATAAGTACGGTGTGTGTTTTCGTTTGGAACGTGTACGAGTTCTTTCGATCGTTACCTGAAACGGTATATCGGACACGGTGATCGCTAAATAGTAGGACTTGAGGGAATACCACCTGTTGAAGTTCTCTTTCAGAAGCACCGGCAGCTCCAACGGAACTACAAAGGAATATGCGTTCAATTAACCCGTAATTACGAAGGTACCGAGGTAGTGGACACGCAAGTGTATACGTACAAGATAGAATCGTGATGGTCATGGACGTGTACATAAGAAACAGCATATTGAAGAAGAGGAACCCAAGGTTGCTAAGTACTTTAGCGCCGTCGTTTCCAATGTCGTAGTAAAGCGCACCGATCAACAATCCGACCAGGATGTGAGCGAACAGTCGAAGGTACATGAGAGTCTGAAAAATTGGAAATATAACGATCGAGTTTCTACGATACGGTGGAACCAGGACGATAGACTCACCCAATCTCTGCGACTGAAGAGCAAAGTCCTCTTCAGGATGATCCAGAATTGTTGACACTCCGAAGTGGGGTATCTTTCGGGCAGGACACTGATCGTGTCGTCGAGCAAGGCCACGTCGGCGTTATCTCTCTTCTCCAAGTCCATCGATATCACTACGTCCACCGTTACTGCCGAAAAATACGGTATATAATATTATTCAAACTTTTCTTCCTTTTTACCAACCTCTCGCCAGCTACTCGTTTAATTCTCCCTTCGTATCTCGTTTCGGGATATCGCGATACGTTTCGAGAGACATTCGTTCGTTATCTACGCGTCGATATCTCTCTCTTTTTTCACATTTTTCATATTCCGATACACGAAACGTGTCGAGAGTTCTATTTACAAACTATTCACCGCCTACGCGCCGATATCTCTCTCTTTTTATCTTCTTTTCCATCCCGATGTACAAAATGTGTCGAAAGTTTTGTTTACAAACCGTTCGCTATCTACTCGTCGATAACTCTCTTTTCTTACCATTTTTTTTCTATCCTGGTATAAAAAATGTACCGGAATGTTTCTTATGAACTTTTCATCGTCTATTCGTCGATATCTTTCTCTTTTCACCTTTTCTATAGTCCAATATAAACTATCTATCGGCATTTTTGTTTTACTAATTTTACACCATCCACTCCCTCTTTTTACATTTAATTTCGCGATACAAAACCCGTCTCGATTTTATTTCCCTGCTGTCTTTTCATCACCCGCTCCGATTTCACTCTTTTTACCTTGTTTCGCGATATCGTTGGTCGCGTAGGAAGGTATGGCCGTTTTGGCGTTGGTCTCTTTCGACGTGTTCACTTGGAACTTCTCCTCCAAATTCTTCACGTCGTTTTTGTCCTTCGTCTCCATCGTTTCACCACCGTCGACTCCTTTCTGAAGCGTTTCGCTGAGACTGTTGTTCATCCCCTCGGATCTATTCTCCGGGAACGGATATCCTTCCCGTATATCGTACTTTCCATTCTTTATAGCGTTCACCAGATTCTTAATGTTGTCCCCGTATTCCCCGCATGACACTTCGATAACTGAAAAATAGAAGGAAATCGGGGCGATTAGTATTATGTGCAAGATACGTTGCTGGTAGATAATCGAGACTCACTGAAGGAGGCCGGATTGTGGTAACTCGGACAGTTTAGGCCAATGTTTCTAAGGAAAGGCACCAACTGCGCCGTGGATCCCTGATAGACGCATTGTCCTTCGGCCAACGTGTACAAAGCGTCGAACATTTCAAAGAGTCTGGCGCTGGGCTGATGAATGGTGCAAATTATTGTCCTCCCACCACGGGCCAGAGTCTTCAACAGCGAGATACATTGAAAGCAAGACGACGAGTCCAAACCACTGCGAACAAACCAAACGAAACACGGTGTTCATTGTTCATCGTTCATGGATCTCGTTCCTGGTTTTCTTTTTTTCTTTTCGAACGTTTACGAATGATATCCAAACAATTACAAAAGAAGAATGTTGAATAATGTCAATTTTCGATGTATGGAAACGAGAAATTCACACAGGATCCTTCGTGGTGTTTCCTAAAGAAGAAGAATGAACTTCTACGAAAAACGATGGGAAAGTTGTTAAGGACATTCTTTGTTCTTCGTGGGGATACTCCTAGAGCTCTTGCATGAATTTTTCATTTCCAAAATCGATCAATTTCTAAATCAGAATTGCTTATTTTTCAATCGAATACGGTTCGTCGTAACTCGAATGCGGGTGTTTTTAAATTTAAAGTCGACCATTTTTAAATTTAAAATCGACTATTTTTAAATTCGAAGTCGACTAATTTTAAATTTAAAATTGCTCACTTTTTCAACGTTCTTCTTTGTCCATCGAGCTTCCTTTCCCCGGACAAGGTCCGATCGTTCCACAAACGCGGACCTTGAGCCGGCTGGTCATTGATCGCGGTTGTACACTCGTGTCTTTTATCACCGCAAAGAAAAATAAACGCTACGAGGATCCCGAGGAACCGGTTGAACGCGTATTTTCAAAACTTTCGGCGCGGACTTTAACCGATACGAGCTCGTAAACAGAAATTCGTAACGACGAAACGGTCGAAGCGTGTCTCGTGACGTCGGACGAATAATAAAAGAAAAAAAAAGGAAAAAGCAAGAAAAGAGACACCCGCGCTCGATTACGGTGAAAGCGGGGAAGAAAAGAGCTTCGCAAAACTTGGACATTGATCGCGTATACTTTCTCCCGTCTGTTATTATGCGCGTTCATCCTTTCATTTCGCTGTCCAAGGAAACCTCGGTCGCACCCTGTGATTTCGTACACGTGTAATTATATTGCACAACGAAAAATCACGGTACCGTTAGCTCGATACCTGAGCATTAACGTGCAGCTACGTGTACACAAGCCACGTGTAAAATAATCGTAGACGGGAAAATCTTGTTATTAACGAGCGCGGGAAAAAATCGTCAAGATGGTCGATCGTTTACGTCGTTAACGTAACTTTGTAATTTCGTCCAGGTTTCTTTGGTCGAGATTTCTTCGTCGATGAAAATCAAAGCGGGGAAAATATTCTCGTTAACTATCATAAGAAAAAAAATCGTCAAGATCGGTCAATCGTGTACGTTAACACGACTTCGTAATTTCGTTCATGTTTCTTTACTCGAGAAGATTTCCTCGTCGATGAAAATCAAAGTAAGGAAGATATTCTCGTTAACTATCATAAGAAAAAAAATCGTCAAGATCGGTCAATCGTGTACGTTAACACAACTCCGTAATTTCGTCCATGTTTCTTTACTCGAGAAGATTTCCTCGTCGATGAAAATCAAAGTGAGGAAGATATTCTCGTTAACTATCATAAGAAAAAAAATCGTCAAGATCGGTCAATCGTGTACGTTAACACGACTTCGTAATTTCGTCCATGTTTCTTTACTCGAGAAGATTTCCTCGTCGATGAAAATCAAAGTAAGGAAGATATTCTCGTTAACTATCATAAGAAAAAAAATCATCAAGATCGGTCAATCGTGTACGTTAACACGACTCCGTAATTTCGTCCATGTTTCTTTACTAGAGAAGAATTTCCTCGTCGATGGAAATCAAAGTGGGGAAAATATTCTCGTTAACTATCATGAAAAAAAAAATCGTCAAGATCGGTCAATCGTGTACGTTAACACGACTTCGTAATTTCGTCCATGTTTCTTTGCTCGAGATTTCTTCGTCGATGAAAATCTTCTCGTTGTTAACTATCACGAGAAAAAAAATTGTCAAGATCGGTTAATCGTGTACGTTAACACGATTTCGTAATTTCGTCCACGTTTCTTTACTCGAGAAGATTTCCTCGTCGATGAAAATCAAAGTGGGGAAAATATTCTCGTTAACTATCACGAGAAAAAAAATCGTCAAGATCGGTCATTTGTGTACGTTAACACAACTCCGTAATTTCGTCCACGTTTCTTTACTCGAGAAGTGATTTCCTCGTCGATGAAAACTGAAGTGCGACGATCGTCCGCTGACACTGACCGTGTGTCTTCGTTAAATCGTTATATAAAAAGCAGACAGGTTTCTCCGGTGCTAATAGCGGTGAAAGTGAAAGTATTCGTAATAAGAAAAAACATCTCCCGACTTTACACCCATCGTCGATTTCACGTCTTCGGAATCGATATCGCGGCGCTTCCAAACCTGTTTACTTTTCTTTTTTGCATCCCGCTTAGGTAGGTGCACATGCACTCGCGAAACTAACGGCACCACCTGTTGGGCTCGTCGTATATCGTTCGGGTGCAATGCACCGTACGTGTAAACAACGCTCGCGACGTCTAATCGGTTCAACGATTCAACGTTTAGGGGTGGTGTGTCGTTGATTAACGTGCACGAAAGACCATTCGAGCGAATACGTTGCATTGTACCTGTGTGTACAATATATATATATACACTGCTGGATACAACTAAGGTTTAACGAGTTCCTTGGAGTACATTTCTTTTTTTACCTCACCTGGTTGGCTCGTCGAAGAACATTACAGGGGGGTTATTGACTAATTCGAGGGCGATGGAGAGCCTCTTTTTCTGACCACCGCTCAAATTCATGGTCATGGTCCGAATATGCTCCGACAGACCGAGCGTCTCGAGGATCTCCTGAATCTGGAAAAATCGCAACGAAAACGTTCCATTAGCGTGTCGTTAATCGTATTTACAAACTCAAGATCGGGCAGCCAGGTCAGCGGAATTCTTCGGAAACATCGAAAGACCGTAACCCTAAGCGATGCCCGCGCACACGCGAGCTATTTAACTCGAATACACGTACCACTTCCTCCTTTTCCGCATTGGTAGCGTGCGAACCGAGTTTAAGGTTCGAGGCGACTTTCATTGCTTCGGCCACGGTTAAATTCGCATGAAGTTGATTGTCTTGCATGATGTAGCAGGAGAGCTTTCTGAAGTCGCTGAGGATCCTCTCGTGCCCGTTCATCGTGATACTTCCTTCCACGCCCATCGACCTAAACACACCGAGGACTCGTGATGCTTTCACGTAAATGACTTTCGTGTACAGTGAGCGAAACGTTCACCCTTTGAACTCGAAAGGTGGTCACACAATTCGGTGAACTTTTCCCAAGTTGGAACATTTTCGAGCTTGGAATTTAAACGTTACGTTTTTGTGAAATGTTGAAATAATAATCTGCACTTCCGGATTAATTTTACGGTTCAATGGATTTTAACGAGGTACCTGTTTCTGATAGCAGAAACAAAGTTTCCAGTGCAAAAGGTTAAAACGCATATGGCCTTTGGATCGACCGAGGCTTGGGAAGTTTCGCTGGAAATTTTCCCGTTGAGATATTTCACGGATCGCAGATGTTAGCACATTGACCCATGGTATGTATTTTTAAAACGAAACGATCTACCAAACACATTGGAAAAGTTTTTCGGTACGGATTCAAAACACTCTGTATCTTGATCCTTCGCACTCGAGAGACGACCGAGAGTCACTAACCGATGCGTTGGAATTTTTAAAAAAATTTTTTCTTCATTTTTTCAACTTCCAAGGAAAACTTCCTTCGTGGCTCGAGATGAAGAAAGTGCCTCGCGAAATATACGAAATACCTCGATAAGATCACATCCAAGTTTATTCAACAATTTATTCTTATACTTTCGATCTGGAGGATTTCTTCGAGGTTTGGAGTTTCATGCGTGGAAAAATGGTTCGAGCGACCTGGGTCCGAACAGACCCGTGATTTCACCCCGTACAAATATTTCGTGCAAAAAATTCTATTACTCCATATCGAATATGGAAAAGCACAACGTGTGACTATCGAGCGTTGTAATATGCAAATGAGAATATTTATTAAAAGACGTTATCGTTACGAAATTCAAGTTATATATATACAGATCCCGAACAAAGTGAAAGACTTTTTTATTTTTCTTTCTGTGTACCAGTGCCAAGAACGTTTAACCATTTGATACATATATACATACATTTTCATTTTTGCTGCAATAAAAGTCAAAATTCGACATTTTATCGTACCTTTCTTAATTCCCAAGGAAAGTGTCCTACACGCGTTATCGATACAAGGTACCCCTGGGTCAGGAAAGACCCAGGGTCGGTTAGAAACGAGGTTAAAACTTTCCGCGCCCACCGAGGTGTTTTTCGCGCGCATAATTCGCCGATGCGTTACGTCAACATCATTGTGACGTCCGCAAACGAAATGGAATAATACCGAGCGATAGAATGCAACATGTCGTCGCTCGTGGCTCGAATTATTAACGTACCATCGAATTCGTTCGCGCGTAAGAAAATACCGGTTTTCATTTACGAGACGTTGAACGTGCGATTATAGTTGCATGCTTGTCGAGCACGTGTCCCTGGAGAAATGGATCCTTTCTTTCTTTCTTTCTTTCGTTCGTTCTCGGCCCCGATACACGAACGGATTCGCGGCGTTACGTAGAAAGTACCAGTCGAAAATTTCTCGAGAAACAATTGCGTAACGCTCGATCCGCGAAGAAAGCGAAATTTCGTCGCAGAAAGAAAGTGAAATCGCGACCGACGAAAACACACCTGAGCTTCTTTGCTCCGTTTTGGTACGATCGGTTCGCAGAATCGGCGAAATAAATAAATCGATGCGAACATCTACGGGGAAGGAACGATTTAATCGATGATTTTACCGGTCAATAACGCTCGCGTTAATGAACATGCATAAACATAATGACTCACTTGTATCCGGTCAGGATGTTTAAAAGAGTAGACTTTCCCGCACCGGATGGCCCCATAATAGCCGTCAGTTCTCGGGACCGTAGTCTTCCACTGACCGATTGTAGAATTGTTTTCACATCTGAAAATCGGTTGCATATATTGTACACGTGTATACGTAAATATATTCCTCGACGCGTTAAACGTCACGGTGGTCTCTGAGGATTGGCGCTTCGAGGTTACAGTAATTTTCTAAAGTGCTTACAGGACACTAATACTCGTGAATTTTTAAAGGGCGTTACTTTCGTTATAAAGTAACAAGCACGAATTGTCGAATATTTCTTCTTTTTGCGCTACAGTTTGAGGAAATATCATGGACATCCTTAACGCGTCGAACGTCACGGTGGTCACCGGTGAACGTTGCTCCGAAGTCACAACGATTCCCTGAAGTGTTCACGAGTCGCGAACTCTGATACTCGTGAACTTTCAAAGAGCGTTACCCTCGTTACAGATAAAGTAACAAGTACGGCGTAAAATTATCGAATAATTTCAACTTTTTGCACCAAGGTTCGAGGAAATATGGAAAACCGACGTGGCGCTTAACGCGTGAAACGGATAATCGAATGAATATCGGGCGGAAGAGAGAGGACGGGAGAGAACGTAACAACCGGTTCGTTCGTCGATGTTGCGTCCTCGTTTACAAATTACAATTAATCTTGGCGAACGTCAACGACCGTGAGTCGTCCGCGTAGTCTCGTTCCTTCGTTCCGGAGAAACAGAAACAAAGAAAATTACGCTTCGAAGTAGCGGCAACCATGCATGCAGAGTGTATCGTTTGCCATATTGTTGATTATACTTTGCCCCGACAGTGGATATCGCGAAATAACGAGGCCCGTCCTATCGTTCGTTAGTTAAGAACATTTCTGGAATATGCTCGTGGGCGTGTGTATCGAACGTGCCGGACGATAAACGATGTTCGACACGTCGAACGTCACAGTGGTGACCGGTGAACGTCCATTGAACGTCCATCCGGAGTCACAAAGATTCTCTAGAGCGTTTGCAAACTCTTACACGGACTCTAACACTCGCAAACTTTTAAACAGCTCTCGTTAGCGATACTGTAAAATAACATGGACAAATTACTGAATATTTTGACTGTTTACGTTACGGTTTGAACAAATACCGTGGACATCCTTAACACGGACGCCACGGTGGTCACAGGTGAACGTCCCTCCGGAGTCATAACGATTCTCTAAAGCGTTTACAAGTTCTTACACGTTGTAAATGATTATGTAGCATTACTCTCGTTAATGATATTACAAAATAACAAGTAGCATCGACAAAATTACCGAATATTGCTACATGAACACTACGGTGGTCACAGGTGAACATCCCTTCGGAGTCACAACGATTCTCTAGAGCGTTTACACGTTCTTACACGTTGTAAATGATTATGTAACATTACTCTCGTTAATGATACCATAAAATAACAAGTAGCATCGACAAAATTACCGTATATTGCTACTTTTTACAGTTTAGACAAATATCGTGGCCATTCTTAATACGAACGTCACAGTGGTCACAGGTGAACATCCCTCTGGAGTCATAACGATTCTCTAGAGCGTTTACAAGTTCTTACACATTGTAAGTGACTAAGCAGCATTACTCTCGTTAATGATACTATAAAATAACAACTAGCATCGACAAAATTACTGTATATCGTTACTTTTTACAGTTTGAACAAATACCGTGGACATTCTTAACACGAACGCCATGGTGACCACTGGTGAACGTCCCTCTGGAGTCACAACGATTCTCTAGAGCGTTTACAAGTTCTCACACATCGCAAACGACTAAGTAGCATTACCCTCGTTCGTGATATCGTAAAATAACGAGCACGGTCGACAAATTACCGAAAATCTCTACTTTTTGCACCACGATTCGATCGGACATCGTAGAGATCTTTAAACGCGGGAAACTAGCGTGGCCGGTGAACACGGTGAACGTGTTAACGAGCGTCTGGTTGTGATTAACGTTACTCGTGACAATTTTTCTCGTAGCTCCCGGGCATATTGAAAACAAACGGCGGCGTTCGCTCGATTACCGTATCGTTTTTCATCGCGTTTTATTATGCGTTGCGTGTCGCTCACGATAATTGATAAGTCCGATATTACGATAGAACTTCTATTATGTCACACGTTAAATGTGTGCGTACGTGTGCCGCGGATTGCGTGACACCGAATGTTTTTCCCCCCCCGTTTGCAAATGTAACACGCTCGCCATTCGAGAAAACTAGAACTTGATCCAAGAGGGTTCGAAAGAACCCAACGACAAAGCTGACCGACCAGGTTACGTGACGATCGCGGTACGTTCAACATTACCATTCGATCGAATCCAATTGTTGATAATTAACGGAGATAAGCGTTATCGTTGCTCGGTCGTTCTGTAATTAATCGCGATAGGATCGTCGGTCGGTGTTTACGCGATGGAATTGTTTCGTTGCCGCGAAATTCGGTGCCACGCGAGATTTCCTCGAATTAAAAACTCGACTCAAAGAAACCACGGTACCGTGAATGTGAAAGGAAGTAGGGTGCGTGAACTCCGTTCCTGTTAACTGGGACACGAAATAAGTTGGCGATCTTTCCTGCCGAGTAATCGTTCGCGATACATTCAATCCTGTTTAATGCTTCACCGCGATCGAGAATCCACGTAATCGAGCAAGGTGGATACCACGTTCCCGCAAACTGTCGTTTAAATTATTTTACTCGACAACGATATCCAATTGTTGCGAATAAGGGACGAATCGCGAGTAAAATGATTCCAGTATGTACAATTCGAACTTGGTATTTACACGTAAGATGGACATCGATTGATACTTGAAAATAAATATTTGCTTCACCGTTTGTGTACGAGAAAGTACACTAATGCGAGTAGAAGGCACGTAAGTTTATTTTTCAAGAATCGTTTCCGTACCAGTGACAACGTTTCGAACGATACCCTAGCAGGGTCGTTGGATTTCCCTCCGGATTATCGTTAATTGGTGATCGATTCATCGCATTCGACGCAAGGAAAACAATTTTCACAAACAAAAGAAACGTTGAGCAATTGTTATGCTCCGATCTGGAACGATTGTTGGGTTACGCAACTTCTAAAATAATTAAACCAAGTTACGCGATAAGCTTCAAGTGGCTGTAATTGAGACATTTACCCCGCCGAAGGAAACAACGACTTTTGGAACGTCAAAGATCCGAGGTAACACTTGGAATTTCTGAGGTTCAGCGATGTGGTTTTCATTGGCGCGTAAACGCGGCTTGCAAATGAAGAGAGAGAGAAAAAAAAAGAAGAAATAGGATGACGAGTAAATTACGCGACACGAAGGACACGCGTTGTGTATAATTCGTACAGAATCGGTGATTAATTCAATTGCGTTATTAAGCGGAATAATCTCCACATAATTGCTTTTAATTGTTATGTGTATCGGTGCGTCGGTCGATATAGTTGAGCGACACGTAGGTGATTTAATATCGAAAGAGGAGTCGAGCGAATAAATAATAAATCACTTTTGGTCGTTGTTTCATCGTCGAGCGTGGTATAACGCGCCTCACATTTAGAGCAAAGATGGAAATGGGTTGAAGGCAACATGGCGGCCGATATCCGCAATCGCGCGGAAGAATCTCGCCGGACGTTCGCGTCAAGAGCGTCGAAGAGGTTTTACCGAGTGTTGCGCAAAATACGGATTGCAAAAATGTTGTCAGAACGTATGCGTTCACTTTCTATGCGCGATGGTGTTACGCCGATGGCTCTGTTCGCGCAAAATGTAAACCGAGCGGGGAAAAAAACGAGGAAAAATTACATCGGTAACTGGTGAAGTACGAGGAGAATTTAGTTATCGTCAACGATCGAATAATTTAACGAAAGTCGGATTATATTGTCTCAAAAAGGTTTAGAAATATTTAAACGATTATACAGGGTAGTATGGACGCCATTGGTTGAGGTGGAAGGGTCGAGTGAAATGTTACAATAAATATACAATTTTTTTCTTTTTTTTTTTTCTTAATCGGAATTTCTCGACCTTTTGCGAAGTAATTGCAGAAAACTTCTAGAACGGCGTGTATCATCGTTAATTAAAATTTTTTAAACACGATTCATGTTTACACAATACGTAGATCCATTACGAGGTGTAATTGATCATGTTTTATTCCAGAACGGCGTAAAAAGATTGTCGTAAAACCGGTAAAATGGATTCCATTTCCACGAAGAGGTTGCAACATTACTCCTCCCGGTGGTTTTCCGTGACATTTGTTTCCCATTGGGTTAGGTCTGCGCTCGTCGAGGAGCGTTTGTAATACGAACACGATGGGAGGGTCCGAAGCAACGTAAATTATCGGTAACGCCCTACAAGTGCAGGCCAAAGAACCCAACGTTCGCTCCGATTCTGCACGCGTCTTCCTTCTCGAGATAATCTTCTAATAGAATTATCCAAGAACGCGATGTCGCCGTGTCTACGAAATCTGTGAAACGTCGTGACAAATTCTCGCGATCGATCCATGAAAGAACACACCGTAGTTTGACTAGAACTACCGATAGATCTCGGTGTATTGTCCCTTGTACGTGTCGCAAGAAAATCGAGGAAAATAGTAACTTACGAAATGTAACGAATGTATAGAATAGAAAAAGTCGTAACGTCGTTTGAAAGTACACTACGGAATTTAAAGTAAATTTATTCGTAAGGTAATTTGAAACCAGTCGTTTGGACTGGTTGGTAAATCCAGTGTTAATAAACGCGAACTGGGTTACAATTATTGCGAGGTAAGGACAATTGTAACGAATTGTCGGGATCGTAGAAAAAAAAAGAACAATACACCGGATCCGAATGATCGATAAACGGGCACCGGTTTGCAATTATCTCGAGATGAGGACAATTGATCAACGCTCGAAAACACGCTATTTTTACCCCTATACGCGGTAAGGTTAGGTACGAACCTTTAACACGGAATTGTAAATTGCGTTACGCAACACCGAGACTTCTTCGTAACGCGCGGCGCGCTCGCTCGATCGGAAAGTGAATCAACGAAACGATCGGGTACACGTTTTTCGTGCACTCGAAGCGAAATAGGCGCGAGGATAACGTAAGAAACGAAGCTTTATCGCGCGCAGCTGCCCGCAATTGGAACACCACGCTCCGTGTATAAATGAACGATAAGTGGGAACAAAGACCGATCTTTTCGAATTGCTCCTCGTCGGGCGTCACGTTTACCGCGTCGTGCGTGTCTTCGAACCGGTGGAAAATTCTCTCGAAACAAACACGGGTTCACGACGATCGCTCCGTTTCGTTACCAGAGTACCGAACGTTTTCACGAAGCACTTTGGAAATCGTGTGTCCGAAGTCTCGTGCCGTAACCGGTCTTCTTACAAAATCTCGGTCACTAATTCCATTCGCTTTAGCGACTCGACGACTACGCTCTACAAAACCTGTGTAGAAAGTTATTTTTTCGTAAGATGTATGGACGAAATTATCCTCTTCCAGGAAATACGAACAAAATTGTAGGATTTTTTTTGTAGGAAATACTGACTAAATTATTTTTTTGTAGGAAGTACGAGCTAAATTATTTTTTTATAGGAAATACTAATAAAATTATTTTTTTGTGGGAAGTACGAGCTAAATTATTTTTTTGTAGGAAATACGAAGAAAATTATTTTTTTGTAAAAAATACGGACAAGGTTATTGTTCCTATTATTCCTTCTGTAGGAAATACGAAGAAAATTATTTTTTCGTTGTAAACACGAAGAAAATTATTTTTCGTATGAAATACGGATAAAGGTATTTTTCAGTAGAAATTAGGAAGAATCTCAGCACTTTCAACGCAAGCGAAAATGTGTGCGCTCGATCGTCGAAAGACTCCGTGAGATATTCCCGTACGTCGTCGATCGTTGGGCGTACTTTTTACAAAAATTCCGTGTCCCGTTGTCTCTTTGTTTTGGTGGCGTTATCTCGATTATACTACCGCTCGATAAGAGTCTATCACAAAATGTGCAGTTGCCACAGCACGCGAACCACGTCACCGCGAGATATGTCCCTCTTTGAGCGTTTACTTTCACTTTGTGGTCAATGTCATCGAAAACCAGTTTCTCGAACGTTTCGATTCATACGATCGTGGAGCGAGACGATACATTCGACACCCGAATCTACCCCTCTTGGGACAATTCCGCGATCCGAGCGACAATTTTCGAACACGATTTCTCAACAAGGGGCGAAACACCGCGAGAAGTTTCAACGCCCGTGGTCAAAGATCAAAAGTATCGTTCGAGATACAACAATGGTTCTTGCACCGATAACATTATCCCGACCCTCTCAATTTCAAGAATATCTCACTCCATTTACTCTTTCCCCGTTCGCTTATCGTAGGTTCCCGTACGATGCGTGTTTATCGATTCGCCTCTATTAACAGTCGAATGCAATCGTGATCTGGCGACCTCTTTCCTCGGTAAATCCGTAGTTTAAAGTATGTTCGTGTAAACTGGCCGAAGGCGTCGATGTTTTCCCGATTTTTTCCCCGTGCGGTCAACGAATCGATCGACTCATAGCGATTATCGCCGATACGAGAAGTTGAAGTTCATTATCGGTACGGTTCCCCGAGTATCGATACGCTGGCGACTCGATACGACGCGAATCGCAATCGTACACCGCTTTTCACGAAAAGAACACAACGTTCCTACGATCACGTGTAACGAACGTACCCGTGAACTACATAGATTAGAAAACGTGGAAGCAACAGGGGATACTTGTTCCTCGATAGCGAACACATAAATAAATAATAATCACTTACTGTTCTTGCGTCCCTCTCGCACCTTATACGTAAGATCGGTGAACGCCAGATCGACCGGCGGCCTCTTCGGCAGGTGGGTGATCGTTTTCGGTTGCGTGGGCACAATTTGCAACCGGGTCCCCGAACCCTTCCTGGGTTGCAATAAAATTTCATTGGTGTTATCCTCTTGCGAACAGTTTCCCTCGAGCTTCATCTTTTATCGTGGTTTCTCTCGCGCGATATCAGGCTCGATCTTGACCCGTACACGGACCCGAAGCTCTCTTCTTTTCTCGTACACTTATTCTCGATCGAGTTTTTCGTTCAAACGATCCGACGGCCGTTTCCTAGCGCAGCGTTCTCGTTAGCGGTTAAACGTGCAATCCCTCTCATCGCCTGGAAAAATGATATCGGAAAATTGGACTCGGGAATACGAGCTGTGCACGAGCGAGAACCCGATACGCGAATCGACACGACCGACCCCGGAAACCGGACGATTGTTCGCCTACGTGTGTTAAAATAACACGCGGTGTCACGGTTTCCCATTAACCTTTTTCAAACGCGAGAACGACGGCGACCGACGGTACCGACCGCCGCGTGTATTTACTTGTCCCAACGGAACGGAGCACGTCGAAAAATATTTCGAACCGTCACCACCGTTCCATTTTTCTAACTTCGTACACGGTTTCGTATCACGGCGAATCGAGCGACCGACGGATACGCGCGAAGCCGAACGTTCGTCCTCGGGCGAGATTTCGAATTAAAGCGCGGTTCTTACATGGTCACGGCGCGTGGGGCGTCGCGTACCAAAACCGACAACACGGTAGACGCAACAATTGGTGAACTCGGCCCTCGCGATCTAACGGGTGAGCATCGCCGGTCCACCGCGGGATTCGGAGCTCTCCTTTCGTTCGCGCGGTATCTCGTTTATTGTACCAGCGATCGAACTGAACACGTACGCAAGATCGCGGCGATAACGCAGCGCTGGATCCAACGCGAGCGCGGTGAGTCGATCGGATGCCCCCGCCGCCGTCCAAACACGATGCTCGCACCTCGGCGTCTCGAGACTGACTGACTGACTCTGCCGCCGTTTAGCTGCACTGCGGCCATCACCATTGACCGTCATCGCTTTCCAGAGTGCTCTTTCTCCCTCTGCCTCCTCCCTTTCCTTCCCACTCCGTGGTAACCGGCGCGCGGTTCTCCTCTGTCTTTTCAACGACGCGACAAAGACGGGATCGTACGAACAAACGGAACGAAAATTGGCCGAGCGACGCGTCGTTAACCCAGACTAAAGTCTACGACGCCGCGGAGCTTTTCGGTTGCGAATCGTCCAGTGACAATTACCCTTTTTAGAGCGTTCCGACTCACCCGTACCCGACCGCGATTATTTCAGCTTGTCACGATTTACCCGCGCCCGCTACCGTCTCTCCCCCCACCGCACACACCCGTTCCGAGTTTCTTCCTGTACGTATCGGTCGGTCTAATAACTTTCAACGAGGACGTCGTTGCCGGCCGCGCTGTTAACCAATGATCATTAAAGGTTCGCTAAGTGAGCAATTTCTCGACCACGTGTTCCTTTCTCGTCGAGCGTGTAGGGACGATGCGTTCTCCTCCGCGCTTAATGGTATTCTACTATTTCGGTCGTCCCTCGTAACCGTTACGAGGACGACCCACAGACGAGAACGCGTCGATGTAACAAAAATTCGTCTCTGCGTTTCGATTCACGCGGCGTGCGTTTACACCGAGTCTGTCTTCACCGGTGTTCCACGATTGGTAATTCATGAGCGCGAGTGGCGACGGATTTAGAAAAGACCGTGGACGACCTCCCCGGTATCGGAGGAGTTCGAACGTCGCGACGTTTCGCATCGACTTTACACAGTCGCGGTGTATTCCAGGAAAAAAAAAGAATTACAGACCTCAACGACCTTGATCGATTTTTACCCCGAGATTCTAGCTTGGATTGTACGCGCGAAGGTTGTGTTTTTCCTGTGGGTGTGCGCGCGCGTGTACACGTGCACGCGTAGAGATGACAAACGTACGGCGAAGAAGAAACAGCAGAATCATCGCGATGTATCGAACGCGATCGAATTACAGGAAATATCACGTCGATTATTTCGTAATTAACTCGTAACAAGTACGACGTATTCTGCGTACGAGGGGAGACCGGGGTTCGATCCGAGTTTACCTCGCGAATTCTCTCCGTAAATATCTCCTCCGTTATAGGCACGACGTGTTAGCAAACGTTTGCGTTTCTCGCGCGATTTCGCGGGAAACAATGGATCGTCGCGTCGTTGAAAACACGTCGTTTCGACGCGTGTCTGTCCGTCCGTCCGTCCGTCCGTCTCGTCACGTTTCGTCGGCGTCACATCGTACGCGTTGGACTTAAGAACGAGCGAAGTGGTCCGCTACGGGACTGTATAAAGGCAACACGGTCTCTGCTCGAGACTATAGAGCGCCTCCGGCGACGCAACACGGAAAACGGTGGCCCGTCGTTCGTGGTGTCGATTATACGCGATTTCGATCGGTGAGGCGTCCCTAACCGAGCCCAACACCTCGATCGGCAAATTACCGATGACGCGCGCTCAGTTTTCCACGAGTTTCCAAGGCGTGTGGGTCGCACGGATCGCGACGGTGCTGTTAGTACTTTCCGATCGAAACGTGCGAAGAGTCCACGAACACGCACAGATATTCCCGGTACGATGAATCGACAGCTTCTACCAACGACTGCGGCACCGTTTATGCAAATCCCGCTTTAATGATCGGAACGTGTAACGAGTCGTCCCATCGACGGACGCAGCATTCTGTGAAACGTTTCGTGTACGGTATCTACGTTGAAAAAAAAAAGAAGAAAAGAAAAAAGAAACGACGAAAACAATGCGTACCGGTCGCGTCGATAACGATGCTTGCTTATCTTGTTCGCGCGCGACAAAGGAGAATGCTAACGACTGCTCGCCTAATTTTCCAACAACCGCGTCAGTGGGAAGCGTTGTTCGATTGTTAGTTTCTTCGCGCGATTCGCATGCTAAAAGTCACGTAGAGCCCCGTGACAAAATCAGTGCTCGTTTGCGGACCGAGTGCGTTCAGAAGGACACTAGTCATCGCTACGACACGTGCTTGTGTTCCACGAGCGTCGACGACCCGGCCAATTCGATAAGTTCGTTACACACGGTATACAACATTCTTTTATCTTGATCGACTCGGTCCAAGATAATGTTTACAAACATTGTTTATCGCGTGGTTAAAGCGGTGCAATAATTTTTTCATTCTTATTGCTACTATCTAGTGCAATACGGTACAATATTGCAAGTACCGTTGAAAATGTTCCCTTTGTTGCATCGTTTTTTAATTTCTCGAATTTAAATTCGATACGCAATATTTGAAATAATATACTCAATCGAATCGTTCGCAAAGTTGAACGAACTTTAAAATCGATTTTCTCCGATACGAAGTATTGTTGAAAATGTCCTCCTCGTTATTACATCATTTTATTTAATTTCTCCAATTCCTCCCTGATGCTACGAACGTGCAATATTTGAAATAATATACTCGACCGAATCGTTCGCAAAGTTGAACGAACTTTAAAATCGATTTTCTCGGAAACGAAGCTCCGGTTAAAAATGTGTTATAATTTTTTAAATTTCTTCGCCTAGAGTCACTCTCTGCTCGGTCGTACCGCGTGTAATAATATCGAGATACAGCACCGGACGATCCAAGGACTTGAGAACGTCCACCGTTCCGTGAACCAGGCGAGAAGAAATTTCAAAGGAAGCGATACGCGGCTAAAACACGCGAGAAATTGAGAAGCGTGTCGCGTGCGTGTAGATATTCCCGCAACGGACGTTTCGTTCCGGTGAAATACCGTAATACGATCGACCCACGCGTTCGCGCGAATTTCAAAGTCGAAGAGGAGTTTTTCCGTACCGTGAGCGCAAATATCACGCACGTCGAATCGAGTAAAGAAAAAAAAAAAAAAAATTATTAACCAGAGTGACTCGTCATCGTCGAACGTACGCATTCGAAAAGCGTGTACGCCGCTATTGCTAATGATTCGGTCGTGAGATGCTTTACGAAGCTACCCGGAATAAAGGTCGCTTACACAACCGGGAGCGCAAAGTCCGCTCCGCGCGAGCGGTTGTCGTTGTTTAGCAGCTACGATAAGACTATAATTACTGTGCTCTAACCGAGAATTTCATATCGACCTCTCTTCTATTTCCACTACGATCTGCACAGTCGTGATTCTCGTACGCTCGAAATCCCGCGACGCTTAGCAACATTTCTCGATCGATTTTCCAAACTGACGAATCAATTCAAGAACAATAGGTACCAAAGTATTCGCGAGACCGAACGATTTCGATTTATTTAAATATTAATTTTTCATCTGGTATTTTTCAAGCGCGGTAAATAACACACGTAACGACGCACGATAATCTCGTCACTCGTGCTCACCTCAATCGTGTTCTAATTGAACCAGATCGGATGTAGGACGAACGGTGGTAGCGTTTAAATATGCAAATCAGTCGCCGCAACGATGTTCAATAAGCATCGGTGGCTTTCAGCGACAATAACGTTGAAGGAACAAAAGAGATCACGGCGAGAGTAGACGATACCTCGAAACTCGACTCCGTACGTACAGTATCTCGATAATCGATTCCAGACATAATATTAAATTTCTGCAACACGGCTCGAAGTCCATCGGAGCATCTTAAAATTTCAGAGATGTGCGCAGTGGGTTCTTATCGAACAATTTATCGATATCGAATCAACTTTATCGAGAGTTGTTTCAAACACTTTGGTCAAGGTTCCGTTACATTCCACGCGTATCAACGAAAATATACAGCAAAATTTTTCGAAAACGCCGCATCACCTCGCGTAACGAATAATCGACGAACGCGAATGATTCTACGCCGAATGAATCGTGTTATTTAAGTCTTTCTGCGATCAAACTCGACGTTAATGAGACGCAGCTGGCTCGGTCGGTCGGTTCATTCGAAATCATCCGACTGAGTTGATCACTGGTGCAGAATAACGAGCACAGATCCAAATAAGGACACCGAAGATATAGAAACGTTGGCATACATTGTAGTATCGGGCACACCTTGTACTAAAAAACCAACCACTAGCGTTAAATAGAATAATTTAATGCTCCGATGAATCACGCCGAATTACCATCGCGAGAATTAAAAGTAAAAAAATTTTAAATATCGTGTTTTTGTATCGTCGGTGAATCCGCTCGAGGATCTCGAGACCTCGAGGAACTGAAGGAAATCGTTGAGACTTCTTAAAAGTTGCATCACGCATGTGCATCATGGTGCACCGACACGACGTTGTCACGAGGCCATTGCAATCCACGTATCATCGTATGCCCTTTGCCCGCTTAAACACTCGTCAATTTTTTAACGACGAGAAGAAGTGAATTTACTGTTGTAATTTTCGCTTTTTTTTTCTTTTTTTTTTACTCTTACCGTGCACGGAACCTTTCGAAATGTCAAGGAAGCTCGAGGGATGGTTAATTCGTTGGAAATTAACTAACTACGCATTAAACGTTAAAAATTAACCCCATTCGTTCGCCGCACGATTTTGCTCACCGTTTGATTCCATTGTTAAACGAACCTTCTTGCCGGTTCAGCTTTTCGTGTTCCACCATCGTTTAATTCTATACGTTTCTGCGGATGGATTTGTCTCAATATCGACGCAACGATTCAATTTTCTGAAAGAACAAATATACGTTATGGACGTACAGGTGGAATATTAATCGCCGTACGAAACTATGATGTAAGATAATAATTCGCTACAAGCGTGTAAAAAGTTGCTTACAATGGCACGAGAAATCAAATGACGTTAGAGAATGCCACCACGTGCGTCAAAGTGTGTCAAAACACACGCAATGTACGTAAGATTTTGCTTGCAGAAATACATTTTCAATATTTACATACGCGGAAATGTGGCTTTACACTGGATCCGTAAATATGCATCGGAGCTACTCGAATAATTCTCAACTATTCCTGGACGTGGCCGAGGAAATTAAAGGAGAATATTAATATCGTGTGTTCGAGGAATAAATTTCACAGCCAAACGTGACAAAATAATTTATATCTGTGAACGATCCTCCGAGATTACGGTATCATGCGAATCTACATTCACTTTTATCGGAATACGTTAAGCTCATAATTTTCTACCTTGAGCAATTATATTACCAATTTGCCGACCTTGGGGAAGCGACAAAGCAAGGTTTGATCCTTGAAATTTACATAATCGCACGAGAGACTTGAATTTTATCTTCCGGATTTTTTTTCTGTCATACGAAGACCATTAACAACAATGACATCTCGGAAACCGATTCGATTGTTACGAAATTAAATTTTCGAAAGAAAAAAAAAAGGAAAGGAAAAACTCGCAGTTACCGGTTCTTACGCGATCAATTCGTAAATAAAAATTGAATTGTGGCGGCAAACCGATTAATCAATAAACTCCTATTCTTATCGGTCGAGCGCTTCCACCGACAAACTCACGATTGTTCCGTTGAATTAAATTGTACAATGCTCGGCGACATACAAATTGCTAATTGCACGGATGCGCCGCACGATGTTCCGAGTCCCACTTCTAAGAAAACGAGAAAAATTCAAGCATCGTCGTCACGTTGGTGAAAACTGACACGCACCGTGTAACCAGCTAACCGCAAGAACTCGAGGTTATGATCGAACAAGAATCCACTAACTTCGCGTTCTATCTACGCACGTATCTATATGTCCGTTCGCTCCAATAGCTTTCTACACCCGGACCGTCTAATCTATAGATGCACGAACGTACCGTTTTCCGGACAGATGCAGCGTGAACGTTCAAGCGCAGCTTCGCACGAATGGTGTGTGGTGTTCGGTTGCACGAGAGAGAAAAAAAGTATTTGGCATTACACCTTCAACGTCTGCCAACACGCGGCACGACGTTCCACTAAACGCGTCGATCGATGGTCGACGACTGTTGCACGTTTCTAATCGTAATCGTAGCCCGATCGACGATCATTCAACGCGTATCCCCATTCTAAAATACAGTAAGTCGATTGGTTGCCAATAACGCATCGTGGGATTGCAAACTTGGACACCTTCTTTACCTTCATCCAAATCCCTGCCAACAGCGTCCGTTACTAACGTTTTCTCAATCCTGTTTCCATCTGTTATTCGTCGTATTCTTTGTTCGACCCTGATACACGCATTCTTCGCATCGGTAAAGAAAATGGCCGCTTTCGTTGTATTTGTTTAACTTAATCGGTAAGGTTGGAAGCTACGCTATCGTGAAAAAGTAATGTCCGTTACAAGACGCGTCGTACAAACAACCGGCTTTATTATAATACACAGTGAATAGAACTCACGAGAAGAACACGTTTCCGTATGGAATTAATAGAAAATAGCAATGTATCAAATCGATACGTTAAATACCGTAGGTTGATGTTTTGCGTGAAAATATTTCAGAATTGGACACGTGTAAAATAAATATACCTTTATTTTCATCAAGGCAGATATGCTAGACACACTTGTAGGTACTCTGTCTGACCTTCGTATCGTATCGTAAACATTTATTTTGCGAAGCAGAAATCTTCCTTGTATTCACAATGTAAACACGTACTGTTCGCTTCGTCCTCGATATTTTCCTTTTTTCATCCTGCGGTAGAATTCAGAATTGGTATGTAAACCAACGGCCAACATTTATTAGCAATAATGTCTTTACACTCGACCATAGAAATTCTTGAAAGAAAATACGACGCGTTCATCGAGCTAGGAGTGGAAAATGATAGCTCTAGAAATTGTTAATAATGCAGCCATTAGTAAATTTGTTTCACAAGAGTAATACAAATTTTCCAAGTCACACCACGTGGAGGTTGCTGCAAACGGTGACTCACCCTGTCTCCGACGTATCCCATCCGCCCTCCTGTGCAAACCAAGCCATGGTAAATACCATGGAATTTATTGTATCCACTATTCCTCTAGTCGGAATAATCGGTACCATCACTACACGACCTACCCGAAAAAGAGGTAGAGGCGCTAACCATCCCCTAAACTCTTTTTAAATCTAAAAAACCCTACCTACTCTAAAGAGCTAAGCTTTTTCCAGGCAGATTCTTCCTACTCAACTCGAGGGGAAATGTGCGCCGGTTGCAGTGACATGTTGCTCGGTGGCTTTCTCCCGCAAATACGAAAAAAAAGCCGACGAGACCGGAATCGGTGCGAAACTAATCAATACCCCGCTATAGGAGGCGTGTTATTCGGATATTTTCCATCTCCTCCAACGCGTCGTCGAGAGGACAAGATTAAGGTAAAAGTGTAAATAGCATAGAAACACGAAACGTTTCTATTCAATTTACCGCGAACTTTACCGACGAAGATAAAGCAAAATAATCATTTCGTTCGCGACGAAATTATTAGATCGCTTCCGTTCAACGGTAATCGCAAAGATCCCTACAGGGTTACCAATTTTACGCGTACGATCTCCTCCGGCCCAAATAATTGTATTACTAGAGAGGCTGTCGAGGAAGCGTAGACCATTAAAATCTGCCGAATCGTCGCGTAGAACCGGCCGCGTAATGGCGGTGCACGTCACGGAAATCCTCCAATCCCGAAGAACGATCCTCGGAACCGATTACTTCTGGACGCGGCACAAATTATATTTTCCTTAGCAACGTATCGCCTCGTGGACGCAACCGCCAAGATAACGTCTCAAAGCAAGACGCAATGAAACGAAAAAATGGCGATCGTCTCCGTACGGCGTCACGACTACGAATTATACAATTTTCACCTTACCGGCTTGCAGACAGGGGGGAAGAAAATCTGGAAAAGGGGCGACGGTCTTCCGAGACGTACGATGACCCGAATAGCACTACGCGAATATCGCGGGACGCGGAAGACGCGGACGAACCTAGAAACACCAACATGTCTAACGAAACGTTTGCACTGAGTCCAACTTGAACATGATTCTAAGAAAAATAAGAAAACGATGCGGATGAATCGACAATTGATTCAAAATTTCCCCTGAATGGAAATTTGAGAGCAAGAATGGAACCAACCACTCCCTACGAGCGTTCAAGCTGGACTGAAGTTACGACGCCACCGTGCACGCCGCTAGCGTCGTCACGCGCAGTCGCCGAGCGACGGTGCTGCCACCGGAAGTCGCGTTTCCGTTACAGATTTCCAAGTTTGTCGTCCGATCACGTCGAAAACTGTGCAATTGAAATAAACTCGTGAATACATTGTTCATCCGCAATCTACCAATCGCGCAGGATCGTTTACAAAACCATTGGCTTCTTCTTCGAACGAAATAGATTCTTGCCGATTGGCCGCGCATCGACGAACGCGACATCTACCGGTAGAGGTACGGCCAAGGAGGAAACCGAATACTCCGTTGCCCTTTGAAACGGACGAGAACGTTCCATTGTTTCCAAAAACTTCGCAGCTAGCATGAATTCCAATACTTTGTAACACGTTCTTGGAAAACAGTTGGAACGGTGATTAAAAGCGAGTCGACGACACGGCGACCGTAAGGTAACGACATTCCAGGGAACAGTAAAAACGTTACACGAATCGTTCCACGAACTTGTAGACAAATGAGTTTTATTTGGAAATATATCTCGGTTACATTTGCACAGGAACCGGAACGTACGTCCGTGTCTCGTATATAAATTTATATTTGGTTTAAAAGAGAGAAAAAAACACGCGTATATAAAAGGAGAAATGCTGTTTTCAATTTCAGGCCAGGTACGGTGGTTGTTGTTGTTGTTCGTAGTACCTGGGGAAATGAATATTTAATCGTCAGTAAACTGTTTTCACGGTTCTCTGATCGTTGGACGCGATATGTAGGTATTTCGATTGGTGCGTGTATCTATAAATATACACAGTTCCGGGAACGTTGCTCGACGCATATACTATATACACTCGACGTCTGCGAAACGGATTTGTATACCTGATCGGGGTTCGAATGTGTTCGTTCGTTTGGATAGTACGGTCGTTCCTCCTGGTGCGACCCTAGCGTAGACGTCTTGCCTCCCTTTCCGATTCCAACAGGGTTAGAATGTCTCCCTCCCGTACCGGGCCCTTCACGTTACGAATCAGCTGTCTGTTCTGTTCGTTCAAAAATTCCACTTTGACCTGGGTGCATTGTCCCTGGGAGCCAGTCCGGCCTAGTACCTTCACCACCCTCGCGCGTACTATCGGTTTCTCCATTTTCTCACGATTTATTGATTCCTCGTGTCCTGTTGCACGATTACACAATTGATTACGACGCTCCCGACGGATTCCGTAAACCGTGCCAGATTCCTTACCAACTTTCGGTTCGCGCAATTTCTAACGAGTCGTTTCGAAGGGGGGAAAAAAAAAAGCAAAACAAAACAACGCTCCTCGAACGAACCACGTGCCCGTGGCAACGAAACGTACCTCGCGCGATTATCGAACCACGTATACGAATTGGAACAGACCGATCGAACGTGTTTCGCGGTTAACGTCGATCCTCGGTCGCACGGAATTAAAACGTCGACGAAGCTTTTGCTTTGGCAGCATTGGTAAAAGCGTGCTTAAAATAGCTTCACCGACGTTAGATTGGTCGCTTAAATCCCACGTGCGTGTGACGAATTCTTTGGCTGCAAATTTAAATAGGACGCTCTCCGCTCGCCTCTAATCGAGGCGTGGAGCCGATCGGGGTGAAACTCGTTACCCGATCGAATTAAACGGTATCACGTACGCATTATACAGATGTTTATTCATTTGTGCTTTAGTATAAACGTGACATTCCTTGCTTAGAACACGGAACATTATGTACTTGAAAATTTGTTTCGCAAGGATCTCGTGGTAGCTCACCGTCCTTTGCGTGTGTGATATTTCCCCCGCCCCAGACCCCCCCCCCCCCACCCCTACCCCCACCCGTTCATCACTTTTGCACTTCACTTTTTATACACCTTCCGATGTTTCGCACACACATGCGTACAGCCTCGCACACGTATACTCGTTTGTTCATATAAAATTACAATACTTGAAAAAATTGTCATGTACTGTACGCGATACATGGTCGGACAATATACATTGTACATCGACGTGTGTTGTGTGTCTATGTGTGTGTGTACGTGTGTACGTGTGTATGTGTACTAAAAGCAGAAATTTATGAATCAATTCTATGCTGCGCGTTTATATGCGTATACATACACATACGTTGTTGTGACGTTGTTTTGAATTCGTTAGCAGCAGTTCGGGGCCTCTGCTCGCAGAGATAGTTGTTTTTAATTAAAAGTTCGCTTTGTTCGTTAGTACAGTCTCAGCTCGTGCGAGCGTTGAACACAATGCGCGCGGATTCGTGTGTGATTTTTTAGTCAGACACTCGTGACTGCTTTCACGTTTACACGGATTGATGATTTACCGGCTACGTATACGATAGCGCAGCACATTAACAGGTGAAAATCGAGAACTCGCGGTAAACTAAGTAACAATTCGGCGGACACTGCGAAACTAACTGTGAACGAACGAAAATTGTGATCGATTTTTAAAGTGACCGTTAACGCGCGTTTAGATCTCGGCTCTGTATGCACGTTGTGTCTCGTGGTGTGATTTGCATCCGCATTTGTTAAGGATAATAGTAGTATAGTAGTAGTAGTAGTAGTAGTAGTTGTAGTAGTAGTAGTAGTAGCAGCAGTAGCAGCTATGGTACAGTAGAACTAAAACGTTATTTCGATTCGTATATTGTAAATCTCACTTTCGGTACATACTAGACACGGGCCGAAATCTAAACAGGTATACACATGTCTCTAGATACGTTTCAACGTAACACAACAAACACACTCTCGTGTCGGTAGAAAAGCACAACTGTTTACACTTTCATCGTACCCTATTTCAATATCAGTGCATCTCTCTATGTCCGGTTTCCGTAAATTCCTATACTTACACCCGTCTATGTACATTTTACAGAGTTCTTTTTTTTCTTTTTTGTTTGTTTTTTTTTTTTCTTTGTTTTACTCGTACGTCAAACAATCGTTTGCCGATACTGAATCACAGACATTCCAAGTTACCATCACTGAAACGCATTCGGAATGAAACGAAATATAATCAAACGATTCCCAAGTTCGTAGTCGAGTTTCAATAGTGATGACCTGATCACGATACAATATTCGCTATAATTTGTTTTAACAACAACAACAACAACAATAATAATATTAATAATAATAATAATAATAATAGTAATAATAATAGTAATAATAATCGTAATCGTAATAATAATAATAATAATAATAATAATAATGATAAAAAAGGGTATAGAAAAAAGAAACGAAATAGTCGCACGTGCAATGCAGTGCCTCGTTGTTTCCTGCCTAGATATTTTGTCAATATGCTCACTTACATTAAGGATATTAATTAAAAGTACAAACGATCATAATTATATAGCGAGTCTAAAAATATGGAAACATTTTTTGCCCCCTTCCCCTCCCCTCCCTCCCGCTCCCTACGATTCGTAAGATATAATTTCTTCGAGAGTTACGGTTTCTTTTTTTCTTTTTTTCTTTTTTACAGCTTAACATTACCACTTACACGCGAAGCGTAAATTATCCGCTGGTTACAAACTGTTTATTTTTTCTTCATTTTTTACTTCGGAAATGCTACGTCGGCGTTTCGTCTAGCGACGCTTCGAAGATCGTTCTACTTTGCGTAATAGTCGTAAAAATCGCTACAATCTTCTCCAGCCATTCGCGGTCGTACGATTTTTCGCAATCGAGAGAAGGGAATTAAAAGCGGGCTAAAGTTCAGCAAAATTGAGAACGACTCGATCAAGTAAAGAAGTACGATTCTGAAGATTCTGTGTTGAGAATTTCTCTAAGTAGTTAGCACGTACGCGATAAGTACGGTCGCTGATTCTTTATTTTTTTTTCTTCTTTTACTTTTACGTAGCTATCGCACTCCGATACAACAAGCACGTATCGGAATTTAATTCGAATATAGTTCCAGCCCGTTCCCTACCGATATGATAAACAAAACGTAACGGAAACCTCGATGAAGACGATCGTATCGACGAAGATCGTTTACCCTAGAGAAACAAATTACAATTAAAATCTCTATATAATATTTGGAATATAAAAATATTTATATGACTATCGCTTAACAAATATCATTTCTGCCCGAGGGGAACTTTAGCTTAGAATGTTGAACTAAGGATAACAGTATCGATCGACTATAACGTTAAGATTATTCTGTAATTGGCCGTGTTTTCGTAACGGCGTTTGTAAATTGCTATACAGCGATATGAGATCTAAAGTGAAGGAAAACGAATCTATGGAATTTTCAATCGGTTTTGTTCCATTATTTCCTCTTATTCTCTTTTGTTCATCGTTTCGTTTGTTTGTTCGGTTTGTTTCATCAGTCGTTGAATTAAATGAATCACGTCGCGATACGAATGTTGCATAGGCCGTGAACAGAATTCCTGTATAAGTTTCCAAAACCAGAATAATCTTATTAAATTCGTTAACGTACAAACTCACGTGCCTATTTTTGGTTTTTGTTCGTTATTTTTTTTTGTCGGTTTTCTTTTTTTAATATGTATGCTCCCTTCACCCTGCCCTCCCCATCCCTCCCGCCCCGGTAATTAAACGACTATATCGTAATAAATGTAACAATGTTCAGCACTCCCACTTAAAAGCAAACGCACAGGCAGCTAGTGATTGGTCAGGTGTGAGCTTTTTACAATACATGCTTACCATTTCCTTTCTGCCGCTTAAACGTTATAGTTACCAAATTATATCTATCAATGGAATGACAATATGGGTAAGGATTGATCGCGATCACGTAAGAAATCATCTCGAAGTACAAATACACTCTGGTGCCCCGGTCGAAGTGTACGAATGTATCGGGTCTAGAAATACGTTAATTCGGTGCACAAACGATATCACGATCGATGTTTCGTTTCACCCGATACACCGAAACGATCGTTTCTGTGTCCTTAGTTTCGTGCAACTTCGTGGCACCGTAATCCCTTCGTAGCCTAAAGTGTGAACGTGGCGATCGATGTAAACACGAAAACAATAAAGAATCCGTTTCTAACCATCGATCCGTAAATTCTATTGCTTATCTATCGAAAAAAGTCTATCTTGTTCGCGCGGTGCACGCGCGCGCTCGTTGGAGGGACCATGAGTCTTGAACGGGCCTAAGGCTCCTGGCGAGTTTGTAGTAATTGGCTATAAATGTTTTGCGTATCGATTCGATGCGTATTATCAACGGTGGTCTCGTCTCGATCTATTATCGATAGATGTACAATTCGAGTCTAACTTTCTGCGTACTTCTAAGTTCGTTAGAAATGCCTAAATGTTTCCTACGCGTACGATTCGTTCCCCGACCGACCTCTTCGACGTACAGATTGTGCGAGGTAACGTTCGCGATCGATCGTGCGTTACCTTCGTTCGCGAAGAGTCTCGCTGATCGCGTGTTCCGGGAACGTTCGCACGTCGTCGTTTCGACGTGACATCGTTCCCTGGACGAAACGATCCGAACGCGAATGTTCGATTCGGTCGGTACCCGGGAACGAGTGATCGGATACGTTCGATTTGGTCGATTCGCGGCCTCGCGAGACGGGCGTGGAAATATCGTCGCGAATCGACAACGAAACGGCTGAGAGTCGTGACGCGCGTTACGTCGCACCGTTCCTCGAGGAGGTGAGGAAATTTGAGAATCGTAATCGTGACTGTCCTCGAGGATCGTTCTCGGCGGGAACACACGTACACCGGCATCGAACGCACGATCCTCGACCCGAGATCGAGGTGCAACGTACACCGGATGCGAGGGCATCCATCGTTCACGTCCGCAATTACTGATCATCGTCGGTCACTGCACCCTTTTAACGAAGCGATCGTAACTTCAGTCTCAGTACAAAGTACGCGATCACTCTCAAGATAAGCAGAAAACCCGCGAGCGCGACGGCGTCCACCCAGAAGACGGCGTCTTCCATCGACATCTCTTCGAGGAACTTCGTCGGGCTCTTGAAGTGGCAGTAGGCGTCGGAACACTTGAGCTTAGCACGATTATAACCATACACAGAAATCATGGTGCCCTCGAAACTGTACCTGACGTAACTCACGTACGAAAGAAACTTCAGATACTTTGGAATGGCATCGAAATTGACGAAGAAACCGGAGAACAGAATGATCGGCACCGACGACACCGGACCGATGAACACTCCGCTCTGGAACAAACGAAACGAAACGGTACGTGAGTCGAGAATCATCTATACGATCTCTGACGAAACATAAACCAATATTACCTCCACACTCAACGCTGCACCTATCACTAAACCGATGGATTGAGAAACTAACGCTGTCAATATACATATAGTTAAATACATCATGAACCTATTCGTCTCCAATGGCTGCGACGTCATGAAATATACAATGATGACGTATGCTATAGAATACACTATCTGCAAGAAGAATCGTAAACGGATTAACCAATGACAATATTTGCCGAGATGTTTCTTTAAAAAATATTTCTATATTTACCTGAAAGGGTACATCAGCCAGGGTTCTCGCAAGATAGTAAGCTTTTACGGAATACCAATAATTTAAATGTTCTCTCACGAACACGGCCATTTCCATTGGAACTGTACACACCGGAGAAACGTTATTCATAAATAACGATAACGCGTGGAGGTACGAGAGTTGTGAATTTTACTTACACGTGAGAATCGTAGGCATCATAGCGGTGAACATGAGAAACATCACCGTGAAGAAGACGCAGCCAGCGTTGCTCATTACTTGCGAGGCCTCGTTACCGATGTCGTAATAAATCGCACCGATGAGAAACCCAACGATTATGTGCGAAATCAGCCTTACTCTCGTTAATGTCTGCAAACATCGTGGGACGATCGATTAAACGAAAAGTCTGTCGCAAAATAGCTACTGCGCGCGAATCGCTCGATGATAAGAGGACTTGCCTCTTTTTAGCTCAGTTTCTTCGTTGCACGTTCTGGTTAGTATTTGTTGGTATTATAGTGTGAAATATGTGTAACTTTGGCAAATTGTACTGTTCGTCTACGAGAAGAAGGCTAACGAGTGTTTACATCTATCACTGTAGGTTACAGTCTACACAAACAGGGACATTATACGATGTAAATCATTTTTCCATATCCCTCTATAGCAAATCTAAATCCTCTACAGGTTGTCTACATTGTCACTTGCTCGTGAGATAAAACTCTGTGAAACTACTGTCTACCAGCGAGAAAAAGGCTAACGAGCGTTTTTACCCTTATTTTAGTCTATTTTAGTCGTCAAGAATCGTGACGAAGATGAACAAGTTCCAATAGCAACGATGCAATGGTGGCGACTTCTCTCTAGAAAAGTAGAGCGAGGATATAAACACTGTACTGTTACAAAGTGTTTGTAAGTGTGAGCAACCGACGATGTCGCAAAAATGTTATTATAAATATTCTCCAACGTGAAGAAACGTGTAAAAATAATTTACACTGCATCCCTCCAGTATGCAATCTCGTTAAGAAGATATTTTCTACATCTAGCTAACCTATACCAGAGTAAGGACCTGAACAGCCACGTCGGCCTTTTTCTCACGTACACACAGTACATTGCTTTCGAAGATTAATGCCTGACTCTTTTCCACTCGGTCCAATCACAGTCACCTAACCTACACCAGAGTAAGGACCTGAACAACCACATCGGCCTTTTTCTCACGTACACACAGTACATTGCGTCCGAAGATTAATGCCTGACCCTTTTCCACTCGGTCCAACCACAGTCATCTAACCTATACCAGAGTAAAGACCTGAACAATCACGTCGGCCTTTTTCTCACGTACAGACAGTACATTGCGTCCGAAGATTAATGCTTGACCCTTTTCCACTCGGTCCAACCACAGTCATCTAACCTATACCAGAGTAAAGACCTGAACAATCACGTCGGCCTTTTTCTCACGTACGAACAGTACATTGCATCCAAAGATTCAAGCGCGCCCCTTTTCCACTCGGTCCAATCACAGTCACCTTTTCTCATCGAGCGATTCGCGCGTTCGTACGCGGAACGATCCCGACTGACCATGTCTCTTATTTGCGATAAGAAAATTCTCTTAAGGAGGATCCAAAATTGAGTACAACTATTCGTTGGGAAGCCGACTTTCATCTCTATGCTCTCCGCGCTGTCTAGCAAGGACGTGGTGCAAGAGATCGGCATATTGATCACCGTTCCTCCGTTCGGTTGCTTCGCAACGCCGTTCGGTATCAAGGCGGTCTCGGATTTGGTCTCTTGCTGCGGTGACTCTTTCGCGATGTCGTTCGAAACGGTTTGCACCGCGTTGATCGTCGCCTGATGGTGTTGGTAATTCGCGCACTTGCCGTTGTTCACGGCCATCACCAGCTTGTGCACGCATTCACCGTGTTCGCCGCACGCCACCTCCATCACTGCGCAGAAACGTTGGTTGGAGAAACGATGACCTTCGGTATCATTGAGATTCCATTCGCAACGATCGATCGGTCGATACGTACCGTAATCCGCTGGATTGTGATAGCCGGGACATTCCAGACCCATGGACGATAAAAAGGGCACCAGACCTCCAACGTTCCCTTGGTACATGCACTGTCCCTCGGCCAGCAGGTACAAGTTGTCGAACATCTCGAACAGTCTGGCACTCGGTTGGTGTATCGTGCATATGATGGTTCTTCCTGAAACGAATCGATGGTGTATTTGTAAAATCACGCGCGAAAGAACGTGAAACTAAAAGTCTCGATGGACAGTACCTCCTCTACTTAACGATTTGAGCAAACTTAAACACTGGTAACAGGTCGAGCTATCCAAACCGGAGGTCGGCTCGTCGAAGAACATCACCGGGGGATTGTTGACGAGTTCCAACGCAATTGATAGCCTCTTCCTCTGTCCACCGCTGAGGCAATGAGTTTGCGTGTTGCTCGCGTCGCTTAGGCCAAGGGTTTCGATGATCTCCTCGATCTGCGCGAAACCGTGGAAACTTTCGTTAGAACAGTCGCGTTCACGGTAAGAAGAAACAGGTGGGTCAGGGGCTATTGTGCGCGAGTTCCGTGTGACCCCATTGATCGATGATCAGGAACCACGGACGTATCGCGAGCTATATACGTATCGTCCGTTATTTCGGTGTACGTCGCGATCGGGGGGTACTTGACACGGATATAATTTGGATGTTTACTCTCGGGTGATTTTCTCTGGCGAAGTTTAACGCAATTCCATCAGGGACAAGTGCCGAGGGGAGGGGCCGAAATTGGTATTTCATCGACGCACCACCACTTTCTTCTCCCTCGCGCCGATGTCCTTCCCCAGCTTCAGATTCGCCGAAACCGTCATCGTCTCGTGAACCGTCAGATGCGGCAGCAAACGATCGTCTTGCATTATGTAACAGGACATCTTCCGAAATCTTCGTAGATTCCTGTCCTTTCCGTTTATCAGAACGGAACCGCTCAGGTGGGATGTCCTGGAAACACGAACAGGAACGTTACAACGTGATTCGTGTCCGTTTCGGTCGGTTGCTCGACCCTAAAAGCGTTCTTTCGTTAGAGGATACACTCGAGATCTCGAAAATTGGGTAAAAAGTGTGTAAAAAGTGTACCGATTGTATACACCTTGGGTTTTTTACCTTTGGATTACAACGAGAGGATTGTGGGAACGAAGAAGCGTTCGATGGTACTTTTTGGAAGAGGTACGATTGTAGGAAAAGAATGGAGGACAGGTTGGGTCGGTAAAGACCCGAGGAACACACCAAGAAATCTTTCGAACGTATAGAACCAGAGTCTTTAAATTTAGGATACAACGAGAGGGCTACGTGAATAGGAAAACGTTCGATAGTACTTTCTGTAATAGGTATACTTGTAGAGAAATAGTGGAGGACACGATGGGTCAGTGAAGACCCGAGGAACGCATCAATAAGAAATGTTCTGAACGTGCAGAATCGGAATCTTTAAATTTAAGATACAACGAGAATCGTTGTGTGAATAGAGAAGCTTTCAATTTTTGTAATAGTTGTGTTCGTAGAAAAATATCGAAGGTTGAAGGTTAATGTTTTGTTTGGTTCGACGATACACTCGAAATCTTCGGTAGAAAGGTCTCGAACATATAGAACTCGAGTCTTTAACTTTACAATAGAACGAGGAGCTTAAGGAGAACAGAGAGGCATTCGTTCGAATCCGTTACAATAGTTACAATTACGAAAAAAGGATGTATCGTTGGTCGAGAGAGATTCATCGATTTGAAAATGTTAAGAACTCACTTGTAACCTGCCAGAACGTTCATGAGCGTGCTCTTCCCAGCGCCGGAAGGGCCCATGATGGCGGTCAGTTCCCCCGATCGGAATTTCCCGTTCACACATTTTAAAATCGTCTTGTAACCTGCAACGTGAAACACAAACGATCGTACATCGACTCAATTCTCCACGAATGATCACGCGTCACGACTGGACAAAGTCTGGAAAGGATTCTTCGTGAATTTCTCGACTGTACGTTACACAAATCCGCGACTCGCGTGCGATATAAATATTACCGAGGCGGAGCAATTTTGTCTACCGTCTAACACGGGAATCGTCCATTGGAAAACAACAAAATACGGCCGTACCGAGGTTAAGGTCGCCTCACTTTTTCTCCCTTCGATTCGCTATCTCTCTATCGATCTATAGCTCCACGGTTTACGTAATATTTCGCATTGCCAAAACAGAGAGACCCGGTTCCTTGCCAAGTTCATCGAGTTCGCGCGGATAAGGCATAGAAATTTCGTTAAGTCGTCGTTTTCGCGAACAGCTGGATCCTCTGGCCAGCGAGTGCAGCTGCACTCCGGAGGTGCATCCGGACCGCAAGAGGATCTTATTGATTCTTTCGGTCAGGTCGTTTGCACGCCTTGTCGAACAAAATGTCCAAACCTCGACTCAGGTCTCGTCTTTGTTCGTTGGACGTGGAATCTCTCGTTCGAACGACGATCGTGTGGCTCGGTTGACTCGTGACTCTGCTCGTTTTATACTTTTTTTCGCCGTTACGCTTAACGAAGTACATCTGTTAAAACGCAACACGTGCACCATCCACTGCACTACCAACCTCTGAATATCCCGAGAGTCGTGTATTCGATAATTTCGTCGCAATTCGTTGATTCGTTACGGTTTGCTCGCGATGATTTTCGCACGGTGCTTTTCACGCGATGATTTTTCGGCGATGGTTTTTCTCACGATAGTTTCTCTCGCGACGGTTTTCTAACAATAGTTTTCCAAGGATAATATTCTCGCGATGATTTTCGCACGATGGTTTTCACGTGATAATTCTCTCGATGGTTTTTCTCGCGACGGTTTTCTCACGATGGTTTCCCTTACGACGGTTTTCTAACGATAGTTTTCCAACGAGAATATTCTCGCGATGATTTTCGCACGATGGTTTTCACGTGATGATTTTTTCGCGATGGTTTTTCTCGTAATGGTTTTCTCGCGACGGTTTTCTAACGTTAGTTTTGCAACGATAATATTCTCGCGATGATTTTCACACGATGGGTTTCTCGCGATGGTTTTCTCGCGATGGTTTTTCTCACAATGGTTTTCTCACGACGGTTTTCTCGCGACGGTTTTCTAACGATAGTTTTCCAACAATAATATTCTTGCAATGATTTTCACACGATGGTTTTCTCGCGATGATTTTCACACGATGGTTTTCACTCGATGGTTTTCACTCGATGGTTTTCTCGCGACGGTTTTCTAACGATAGTTTTCCAACGATAATATTCTCGCAATAATTTTCGCACGATGGTTTTCACGCGACGGTTTTCGTCGCGATGATTTTTGACCGATAGTTTTCTCCCAATGGATTTTCCACGATTCTTTCCCGCAACGATTTTTTCACAATGGTTTTCTCTATTACGATGGTACACTCGACGACGATTTTCTCGCACAGACTCACCTCTCTTCCTGCCCTCGGACACACTGTAAGCCAGGTTCTTGAACTCAATGTCAACCGGTGGCCTCTTCGGAAGATGCGTCAGTGTTACCGCCGGCCTCTTACCGTCCTGTCCCGGACTATGGTTCGGCACCTTCCTCGCGAACATGCTACTGCTACACATCGCAACCGCGGCACCGTTCGTCGCGCTACCGTTGCAATTGCAGTGCAGATTGTTCTGCGAGCCACTGTAACACAACACGAAACGTTTCACCAAACTCTCGACGTGGTTCTCGTCACGGTCGTTCGAACTTCGATCCGAACGTTACACGAGGGGTGAAATAATTCACGCTCGAAATACGTCCGTACGAAACTTCTCGCGTTACTCCTTCGCGAAGTGTACACGTTCGGTTAAAACCGTGTCAGTTCTCGCGAATGGAAATTATCAAGGACTAATTGCACCCCTGCTCGACAAATTGGATAATCGTCGTGTCCCGTTTCCGCGAAGTCGACGTTTAAGTGAATCCAATAAAGAACGGCTCACCCCGTGCCACTTTACCGAGTGTCTCGGAGTCTTGGTTCGTTTGTTTCGTTCCTCGCTCGGTTGCAACGTTCTAGACACCTAATCGTACGACTAACGATTTATTCTTTTTTTTTTTTCTTCTTGTTTTGTCGTCGACGGATAGGTGCCGGTAGACACCTCTTCTTCCATAGCTTGAATTATTTTTAGACACGGAGAGGGCCGTAATACGATCCCCACGGGTTTTTCTATTTGTTCGCGATGAACTCCGGTGTGAATTTTCAACGCGTGTTCGCGAAACAATTCGCCGTGGGTAACTCGTCACGAGGGTACGCTTGGGAAATAATTCTACGACGACGTCACGGGTCAAAGGTGAATCGATAAAGCGAGTCCTATCGTTTATAAACAAAAATCGCACACGTGTCCCCTACCCCCTTTTTCGCACCCGTTATGTGCAGCACGAAGTCGCATCGGTGTTATCGAAAGCCCCATAAAGAATCACGATGTCTGAAATATCGGAAGATGACCCTTCCCAGGCTAGTGCTCTTCGTTTATTTCTGACTCCATTAGCAACGTAAGTTCACGTTTAGAAGTATCACAGATCGGGTAATTCACTGGTAAATAATCCACGTGTTACCAAACGTATTCCAACGAGCTCTTTAACCATTCCAACCCGCGAGAAACGTTTGTTCCCAACCAAGACTAGAATCGGGATGAAAGATTTACATTTTACACGTGGTTGGTTCGTTTGTAATCCCCACTGGAATATCCTACGTCTAATACGAACGTGTTTCTTTATTCGCGTAATCGATAGACCGTTCTCCCTCGAACGTCTTTTGTTACAAATACGAAAATCACAAGGGGGCCCGGTCACCGTCCAGGGGACGGTAACACCATCATCTTTGTTACATCGCGTGGAAAAGGAAGCTCGATCCAAATAAAAATTCCCCCGAAACCCCGTAATCGTGGACAGAGGGCCGGTAAACATTGCTCCAACTGGTAAATGTTTGTCCAACGAGAAGCACGACAGAGCGGAGAGTATCTTCCGTAGGAAGACGTTCGTTCGACACACGAGCGTCAGAGGCGACAAGGGTTCGTTCTTCGATCGAAGGGACCTTGGCCAAGGTCCCTTTTTCGCCAACCGTGTCTCCGCGTGTCGGTTTAAAACGAATCGAAGAAGCCGCGCGGGTTAAACATATGCGGCTTGCCACGTGTGAAATCCGATAGCCCGCTTAATCACACTTTTAAGTTTTCCAGAAAATTGCCAATCGATATAGCGTCCCGTACACTCTCGGTGCAAGTTTAATCCGTGCACTAGGTTGTTCGATCAGTTTTATCGAAGTTTCGAAACAGTGTAATACTAAGTTGTTCGATAAGTTTCATCGAACCTATTACAACGCTTACGAAGCTGCAATTGACCAACCATTCGTATTATAATTAAATTAAATAAGCGTGTTTTACCGATCTGTGAACTATTAGAGATTCGCGTACCCGACAAAATGGCCGACTATTTCCCGATTACACTTCGCCTGTTTCGTTTCTCGCACGGCTCACAGGCTTCCACGTGAAGCCAGCTGGAAAAGAATCCCGGTGGACGAGTGTTACACTATGTTATTCCACGCGATGGGAATTACAAGGATTGTTCTAGCTATGGACGTTCGAAAGAAAACCAACGAAGAGTATTCCAGCCGCTTAAGCACACCGAGCGATCAATGGGGAGGACCTTGAGTTCCGTTTTAGACATATTCGGAATGTACGTAGCGCTTGGCGTGTTCGATTCTCGCGACTCGATGACCGAGACTCGGTGTCTCATTCATTGTTTGCGGTACCATGGGACAAACAACCGATGGAATTACTGGTAACTTGAACGCGGAACGACCCAAAGGTCACCGTTGCAGGGAGAGGGTACGAGGTTTCGTGGAACTCGATGACTTCGCTTTCGAGCTATCTTTATTTAGTCACGGGGACGTGATTCCGTTGAACGTTGGGTCGACAGTCACGGAAACATTGTTACTCGTAAATGACAACGTTCGGCCAAGTCCTGTTCAACGATTGGAAATTCAACGGTCGGTGAAGAAATTCGCGACCGGTGTTTATTATCGTCGAGAAACAACTTTACCCTCGGAAAAAATTGATCTACTGTCCGAATTAGGAATGTAAATAATCCAATAGGTTGTTCATCGTTCGATAAAACTTATCGAACGGTACTACTGTACTGTTCATTAAGTTTTATCGAACGATGGAACTTATCGAACAACCTGGTATACGGAATTGAGGTTCCGCGAAAGAGTTAGGACTTACAAAAGGGGTAAACGAGTAATTGGAATCGTCGAATTAAATTTAACAATTTTTCTTCACCGATCTGCCCACAAACTCACGACTAGTTTCCACCGATCCGATCGACCTGATCTGCGCACCAACGCAATGACCGTACACGTCGATGTTCGAATATTCAAGTACTCGGATTTCCATTGTTCAAAAGTCAAATATTCAATTGACAATTACGAATCATAATATTAACTTGTTTTTTTTTTACTTTCGTATTATTTCCTTTTATCTGGAGGCTCTGTTCTCCACCGCAATTGTGTAAATATCTTCGTATTTTCTTTCCGCGCGCTAACGGGTCTTCGCTCGTGTAAATAAATTACGGCGGGCAACTCGATAAGATTTCTTCGAAATCGAGACCGATTAAAAGGAACGAGCTTCCAGACCGTGCTCGATTTTTCCGCCGAGCTTTCCCCATCGCTCACGTTGCGCCTTGTTTTTGCGATACGACCCTAAAAAATACTGGCCCGATTCGTACGACGTTCTCAACCTCGAAGATGTAATCACTTAAGAGGCATATGCCCTTCCCTTAATCTCGGGGAGACACTACGCGCGGAGTACGATCGATGTGGATAAACGTGGTTCCCTGGTTCGTGTCCCCTACCCCCCTTCTCTCTTTTGTATTATATGCGAGCTGTTTCGTATGCAAATCGTGGACGCTCGAAATTCAAATATCTTCGCGAAGAATACTCGTACTTTGCGGTATTCTTCGAAGATTCGACTCGCTATGCAAATTGGTAACGCGGTGCAACCGCGTCCGCGATTCTTCGGCGAGCGCGGGCTCCGACAAAAGGGCTTACCCTTAAAACATTTACGCAACCTCTCGAGCGTAGACGGACCCGATTCGTGACAAATGGAACCAGCTCGTGGTTCACGGACCCGTCCACGTGTCCGTAATTTTTCTTTTCCATAATTTTACTTTCAAATGTCCGCGGTGTGAGTATCCTCCCACGAATGTTCCGCGTACGGAAAATAATTCTTCCGGGTGACAAAATCGTGACTCCCAACCAATCCATCTTCAATGCACGAACGAACCGATGCTTCTCCATAAACAAACGAAAGTTTGAAGAACGCGAAACAAGAGCGAGGTTTTACAGAGCGATAAGTTTTTCGTCTAGATTAATCGTAATTCCTTACCGGTGAAACTTCGTTTGAAATTTGATTCAATGATTAGCGATACTCGAGTAGATGGGTTTCGTGGACCAAAATCAAGGTTTGGTGTACGATGTTTAATTTTCCATTGCGGTCGATTACAGGATACACGGTCCTTCGAGTAACGAACAAAAATAAACATTGGCATCGAGCAATTGGAATGATTTATTATTCATCGGCTATTTTAAGGGTACGATAGTACTCGATTCGGTTTATAAAGATCGAGTTAAACGTGCAAATTTACTATCGATGCGCGACGAAGAAACGGTTCGAAACACGCTGTAAACTGTTCCACACGTATTTCGATAAATGGACACGTTCGATTAAAAATTCGCGCACGTTACCAGTAAACGGATCGATACGTTCGATTGAAATTCCCATAGATTCAAGGAACCACCCTTATTTACCGACACCATTGCACAGAAGAACGTCCGGTTGGTAGACTCTAGAATTCTTTACATTCGTCCATTGGAACACTTTTAGCAACAAATTCGTCCGCGTTTTACGAGCTACTGCGTAGCAGTGTTCACGATCGAGACCACCGAGCCCCCCGATTTACCTGATTACCGCATTATTGAGGTTTTCCAAATGTAACGTGGGTGGTGGGGATTTAATCGTCACCTGGTGACTTCCACCTGGTATGAATTGCACCTGTTCATCGCCGCTGTACCTGGATCCTCCTCCACCGCTCAGAGTGAGATTCTTCAGATCGGCCATCATCTGCTGATGCTGAAACGATAAGATAAACTGAAATTTCACCGGTCGGTCAATACCTGCCGATGAAATCTTCCTTTGTCGCGAAACAAAGAAATATTCGTCGCGAGTTAATTAAGACGAGGCGCGGATTCGCGCGTCGAATGACGTTCTTCGTTGGCGTCGATCTCGACAAGGTCTCTTTCTATCTCTCTCTCAGTCACTCGTTGCGCGGGAATCTCGCAACTTGGATTATTTTCTTTCTCCTGTGTACGAGGAGCGTGTGTCGTTCTAAATTTCAAGCCGTCTCCGAATCCGAAGCTTGTAAATAAACGAACGAAGCGACGAGCGTTTTGTCATCGGGGCAGGGGTACGGGCAAAGCGCGACAGGAATTTCATCGCGACGCTTTGAGAGAGTCCTCTTGGGACAACATCGATGAATCATGCGCATTTAAAGCAAGTTCTTTGGAACTGTCAAAACGAGTTCCGAACAAAGAGCTTTCTCCTTTTTTTTTTTTTTTCTTTTTTTTTTCTCCTCTCTTCATCCGTCTCTATCTCGCTATCTCCGCGGAGCGTTTTCCATCCTTTTAGATTTTATTGCCGCGCATTAACGGAAGGATAAGTCGTAACATTGTCCGTGACGTTCGTCGAGAAACAAATCCACGGTCCCGATCAAAGTCGAACAATGTACTCCGAGCTAAGCGATATACCTACGATTTTAATTCGGACGTTCGTGAGTTTCTGACACGGGCGTCTGGTTCACGATCGCCGCAATTAGACCACGGACGCGTGGCCAAATTAATACGATCACTGATGAAATTTTCAAGCCCGTCGGCCAATAATTTCGCCGGTGCGCGAATTTAGCGCAGTGCCGTAGCCACCGATCCCACCGAGTGACGATACCACTCGCGAAACACGAGCTCGAATCGCGTTTCCGCGATCGTACGAAGTCCGAGTTAACCGAGACATCGGATCGGAGCTGGTCTGACGCCAAACGGAGCTTTTTCGACGATCTTCGAGCGAAACCGGGCAAAATGTTACCACCCGGGGTAAACACCAATGATGACACGCGCCTAAGAAACGAACGAGAGAAACGCAACGCTCGACCGATCGCCCGAAACGCGAATGGGATCCCTCGTGTTCTTTGTTTACGAAATTGAAACTATTTTATCGAGAAAATGTGATCGCATTGAATTGTCCGTGTCTCGGGTCTTTCAAGGTAATCGAAGATAAATCGGACTAGTGTAATCTCGTTGGTAATCGTACGATCGATACTCAAAGAATACCATTGCTGACAGAATTGCCACGCAGGCATAATCGAATACAAATAGAACGGGAATGGTAATTGTATCGAGCGTTTATCTTTTTTTCGTACGAAACGATCGTGAATCTGTGGGCGAGACGGTCGTTCGAGGTTGGAAATTGTCACGAAAGCGACGCAACTGGAAGCACGGGGAACCACCTCGATGTCGGACCTCGTTAAAGGTAACCCGTGTGTACGCGTTTCAAAGTGTATCGTATCGTAACGTTTCGCGACGGGACGAATCGAATCTCGTGCGAACGTTAACGAAAAGTCACGGGGACCTTTCGTGTGATCCGTTATGCAAATTGTTCGCGGTATAACGGCCCTTAATCTTCTTTCGCGATAACGAAAATAGTAACGGTGGAAATTGGCCCGGCTCCAAACGAAGGACACCCTTTTCGTCGAGGCATCGCTACGCTCGCGCCCTTCCGAATTCTCTCCTACGCTCCGCGCGACTGATTCTTGTTTTTCTTCCTAATGGTAGATAATAACAACCGGGATTAACTCGAGCGCCGTTACAAAATTTCAATTACACCCGTTATCGTATGCCACTCAAATTACAGGTACAAAGTATAACGAGATATGATAACGAACATTTCTGCAACAATGTTGCGATCTCTACTTGTGCCACGGTGAGCAGATCCGGCGATTCGATAAATTCGCGCGACTCGTTTCTCAAAGTATTCCCGCGAAACGGTTTCGCGAGATTCGTGGGATTTTGTTTCGCAAGGATTCGCGACAAAGTAATCCATTCGCGATTGCGATCGTTTCGTCCGAACTGGAAATGGTATTTCGAGCGAAATAAGCGCGTAACGTATAGAAGACACCAATTGGCACAAAGGATCGTCCCTCTCGATACTCTCAATTAATGAGAGAATAAACGAATCATTCTTTGTGAAACAGTTTCACGGTATTCGTATGGCGTGATTCGTTTCTCAAGATTTGTTTCGCAAGACTCTTAACGAGAAAAAAAGTCCTCTCCGAGAATAACCTCAATAATTTGCAATCCACCCGCAACCTCATTTGTTTCGTTCGAACGAGGAATATTCCGACGAGAATTATCAGCGAAATAAGCGCGTAACGTGTAGAAGGCACCAATCGGTACAAAGGATCGTCCCTTTCGCTCTCGTCACTCCTGATTAAATACAAGAACGCGTGGTTCGTTTTTTCGAGCATTCTTGCGAGACGGTTTCACGTTGTTCGTTTCACGTTGTTCGTTTCGCGGTATTCCCGCGATTCGTTTCACACAGAAAACATTTCGCGAGATACGCAACGAGAGAGTAAAAAAACAAAGAAAAGAAAAAAAAAAACCGAATCCCCTCCAAGGAGAAATTCACTCGACGATTCACAATCCACCCACAATCACGGTTGTTCGGTTCGTACCGAAACGTTTATTTCGATGTTCGCGCGCAGAGGTACGCGTCCCGGTGGGGAAAGCGCATAGCGCGTAGGAGACACCGATCGGTACAAAGGATCGTTTCGAACGGTTCCGTGTACTCCCGATTGGAAGGGAGCGCTCGGTGAGTCACGGATCGTCGTCGGTGAACGCGCGTGGATCGCGGTGGGACGTTCGAACGGCGTGAATAACACGTGTCGAGAAATCGCGCACCGAGTCTGGTCGTTCTCGTCACACGTGACACCGAATATACGAACGCGACGCGGACTCACGTTTTTCCGCGTGACAGATAAAACGACGCGTCGCGCCGTGCTCGTCGGCATTCACGACGGAGAACATCCCCGGCTCGCGATCTCGATCGTTTTATCGCGACGACTCGCGTACGTAACACGTCGTTAAAGATACATCTCTCTCGTTTAACAACGTGGAGCTTTCGTGCTATTATCGTGCGTTAACGATCGATCGGAACGCGATTGCCGCAAACGTTCGCGCCCGTACGGTCAAGGATCGCTCGCTCTCGCGATATTATTTTTGTCGCACGGCCAACAAACTCGTAGACGCATTATGGCACGAAATTCGCACGCATAAATCGGCCCGGATCCTCCGCGCACAGGGTTCAACGTCCCGTTCCCATCGTAGCAAGGCGCCACCCGACGAAGGAACCGACGCCTCGTTTTTTCGCCTCCGATGGAATTTCTTAACGAGTCGAGCACGTGTGCGTTTGCGAGCCACCCCGCGACAAAAGCGTGCTCGTTACGAGCATCGATCCGTTCGCGGGAACAACGTCTCGTTTCGTGTCTATCGGTCTCGAATCTCCGCCACCGTGCGTAATTTCATCCAACGAATCTCACGGCGCGTCGCACGTGTGCCAACATCCCCAACGAAGAACACGTACACGCGCGCAAAGAAACCGTATGTACACACACACACATACACGCGCGCGCGCACAGTGAAATTAGACCAGTGTCGCGCGAACGCAAGGTTCTCCGCGACTGGAATCGAGCTGGCGAAGCACACTGCCAAGAATCGGAACCGAATCGCTATTATTTTTCGCCCCGTAAATTGACAATTTCCGTGACAGGGACACGGACACGTTGGACGGTTGGCAATCAATGTTATACACACGCTGGTACACAACGCCGCGAGATTGATGTTCGACCGTAGGTTATTTTCTCTCGAGTCATCGGAAATAAAGTTACGTCTCGGACGTTACGTTACGAACGCGCGTCCTTCTTCGTGGGCGTTCTGTTATCAACCGTGCCGGAAACCTACCCCGTGCGCGGTGCGTTGAAAAGAAAAAGAAGAAGAAAACAAACTACGAGGACCGTGAAAAACAATTGGGTCATCGTGTAACGTGCGAACGAAACGATCAAACGCCGCGCACACCCGGTTCGTAGATCGGGGATTCGAGAGCCTCGTACCCCGAGGAGCGCGGTGTCTCCTTTCCCGAAACCCCTTTTCGGGCACAATGCACGAACGAAGCTTACACGCGAAACTTACGCACGAAAGCGGCGAACAAACGAAAAGCGGGGCAGGTTCTGGTGGGATACGCGGTGATTGGTAACTGGCGTTTGTAAACCCTCCCGGTGGGGAATCGGGGCGCGGAACGGGACACGACGGAAACCGTACAATATCGGCGAACGGGGGAATTGTAACCGATATAAAAAAAAGAAAAAGAAAGAAAGAAAGAAAAAAAGAAAAGAAAAGAAAAAAAATGAACCGTAGGATCGACGACTCACCATTGGTCGAACGTGGACTTGGTTATTCTAGCAACGTCCGAATTCATACCCCGACGATGACGCTGCTGTGCATTCTCCGTTTCTCCGCCCCTTGTTCGGTCGCTCCACCGTGCACTGCACTCCCCGTTTCCAGGAGAATCGTGATCACACGGTAATCACAGTACTAAAGTAGAAGCTCGATAGGCCTCGTTGCACGTACGCGTGTATATATCCATATACATATATATACACGTACCGAGATGTACACCCTTGTACATATATACATGTACATATATACAGATGCACTATACATATATGTATACGTACATGGAAACGCGTACATACATATACATATATATAGACGAGTGTGTGTGCGCGCGTGTGTATATCGTTACGATGCGCTTTTAATCCTCGCCTTCGTTTTCCCGACGATCGATGAGGTGTTTTCCGAATCGCGAGGCTGCATTCGTTCCCGAGGGATGTCGTACGCGCGTTCGCGAATCGCGATCGCTGACTCGATGTGTGCGAAACCGTTGCGAGATCGCGCGTACACGCGTACACGCGGAGTGATCGAATCGCGACGCGGCCAACCGATCCGCGCTGCGAACTGCGACTGACAGCCGAGAGAAACGATCGGGCCGACGCAACACCGTCCGGAATCAGCTGTCGCGGCTATGCACCACCGTTCGCTTCCACCAACGAAATGAACTGAGCTGTCCGACTCGAAACCCAGGGACGACCACGATAATTGGGGCCCTCTCCTGACTCGAGCGCTCCTACCGTCCTCGGTGCTTCTAGGCTACGCTAGCGGTGCTACGGGGAGTATAGCGCTACCCTTTCATTACGAATGACTCAGGCGGTTTCTTTTGCAGCCTCGAGCACGAGAAACGCGAAGAAGACTGGTGCACGAAACCCGGTCGAATCGGTGAACGCTCGAATCGAGCGTTCGAGAATTCCACGATCAGCGTCCCGCCCGAGAATGAAAGTACGTTTCGGGAAAAAATAATTTTTTCCTCCTGGACATAAGGAATTCACCGAACACTGTACCGTCCACCGAACGGAAGTTACGTCCGTCGTGTCGCGACCTTTTTTTTTTTTTTTTTTCTTCTCTTTCCGTTCCTAACGATCTTACGTAAACGAAGTTCTCCGTAAAACGGATGACTACGAGGTTTTTCTTTTCCAATAGAAGTGTTTCGCGGTACTCGGTATAATGACAAGTAGCCGTGGATCGAATCACGGTCCGTCGGTTGGCAATTTGCGCGCGATCGACGCGCGATTCGAAGGCCGTGTGTTGTATCTCGGACCGGACGGGAATCGTGGAATCGGCGTGGGCGAACGGTCCACGATCGGTCGCGCGCGACGATCGTCTCTCTCTCTGTGAGCGAATTTCGCGATAATTTGGTACGCGTTCGGCGGGGGCGTCGGAACGTGGAAGCCCGTTACTGTCGTTTCCCTCGCGCATGCACGGGACGGTGTACCTGGTCGCGGTAGGGTCGAGATTCCCGCGAACGGTGTCGCCAATTTCGACCTTCGTCCGCGACCCGTGTTCGGGCGGACGTTCACGGGTGGGGGTAACCGACTGAAAAGAGAAAGGTGGCCCGAACGCGTACGGTGGAACGAGACGCGTCTAACGACCGACTCGCGAAACCGAGTCCCAGGAGGAACGAGGAAGGAGAACACCGAAGGAGAAAGGAGACCGAGTTACCACATGCCGCGGGTCGATACTCTAGCACGAAGCTCGTCCCTCGGTGCACGCGAACTCGCTCTCGGTGCGCTCGCACCGGCCGACTCTCGCCGGTGCAAAGAGAGAGACGGACAGACACGAACCGGACGATCGTGGCCGAGGGCTCCCGCACTTGTGAATGAAGATCGAAGTCTGGCTTCGCTTCTGACGCAACTGCTCTCTACCTGCGTTTCCAGGTGTACGTCGCGAGGGACCCTCTCGCCGCTACCGAACCAACGCGCGCCTTACTCCCTTTAACCCTTTGCGCTCGAACATCGACCGATACGTTTCACACGGTAACGATCGCACCCGATCGTGGAACGTTGCACGGTGTTGGATTTATTATCGTATCTCGAGTCCAACGAAACATCGAGCGGGAAGAATCACGTTCCCGATCGTACGGGAATTTGCGTTCCGGGAGATTTCGGTTTCCTCGTCGGTGATGGATCGTCGAGTGCAAAGGGTCGACGCGTCGAACGCCACCGTTGGTCACTGGTGACTGGTACTCCAAAGGTACAACCGATTCTTTAAACCGTTTACGCGACCACGAACTTATATAATATAATGCTTCGAAATAGCATTACTCTCGGTCCGAGATGTGCAACAACAACGAACGAATCGTCGGATATACGAATATTCGATGACACGAGGTAGAAACATTTTACGGTTCGTGCACCGTGCCCGGCGGGGCACACGTATCAATCCACACGTGTTCATCGTTCGAATTCTTGTTTCTCTCGAATACGCGATCTCGACGGTCGTGCGTCAAACGCAACAAACAATTTTCGATCTCGGAGATTTCTCGATAACGCGCGCGTTATCGGTCGATAACGACGCCCCGGCGCAAAACGAACGCTACCGAATGGTTTTTCGGTCGGGTTCGGTCCACGATGGAAAAATCGACGATTTATCGACGGAATTCCCATAGTTGCCCGTCGGTATCGTTCACGTGCTCGTGCACGAAAATTTCGAGCCAACGGTATCACTCCCCGAGAGAGAGAAAAGACATTTCCGAGAATACGGGGCCGAAGTTATGCCAGAAGAAACCGCGTATCTCGCGCGAGCCCGTAAACGGCTCGAAATCGTCTCGGTTAGAATTTTTACTGCGCGCCACTTTGTTTTCGTTCGCCTTTTTCACCGGTTCGGTGCCACATTTGCGCTCAACGATCCGACTCGGTCAAGTGCAACGGGATCTCATTGTGCGGATCGTACCTCGATCGGAATCACGTGCTCGAGTTTACCTGGATCTTTCGAATTCGAAAATTCCCGAAGAAGAAGTTTCCATCGACTTAGTTTCTCGAAACGATTCAACGAGGAGGCTTGTGCGTTGTTTTGTTTTTTTTTTCTTTTCTTAAAGGACTCGCAAAGGTGAAACGTGTTACGTTTTAAGGAACTCTTGACTCACAACGCGCGGCATGGAACACTCGTACGACGTACATTGTTAACGTAAAAGGTAGAGCGTTCTCGATTTCCTGGAGGGAGCTTGTTTCAACGTCCTGGACATATTCGAAGTGTGATTCAACGAGTGTCGCAGCCGTGAACTTTTACTTATTTATAAACGTAACGGTTGGCCGCCAGTTTCGTGTACTTCGTAACGCGGCGAGCAGATATCGGCGAGGAGCCACGGACCGCGATACGAATCGAACAATGAGACCGTGGACATCGATCACGGCGGTGAAAAACTACGGGATAAAGTGTCCGGGATTCAATTATGTTTATCGTTATTGCTATTCTTATCGGTCTTAATAGTCCACGGTCGAAGTTCGCGTCCAACAGCATCCTTTTCCCGCGTCATTTAGTCACGTTTCCTTTGTTGACTCGCAACGGGAACCGCGGCGGCTACGCGCCTCGGTGCACGCGCACCGAACGTCATATTTATGTTGATCCGATAAATATGTAGCAAATTGAATTACCAAATAAACTACGACGCGGAACGCGTGGTACGTGCACGTGACGCGACGAGTATCGACCCGTTTTACATCGAGTTCGTTTGTATACGGAAACGGTCTCGAGCTGAAATCGTGGCACGGCTCCCGCGAGCCAATTTTTGCGTAATCGGGGAACGTTTGTCGCCTGTGATCTATTTCGAGCACGACGCGGTCCGTGCGAAATTGTCCATCGAAATACCCTGCAAGCGTTCGCGAACGGATCGCTGTTCGGCGAAAATAACGCGAGGCGAGTAAATCGACGTCCCCCCCTCTCCTCTCGATCGCGAAACGGAAACTTTTCCGGACGATCGGGAGTTTCGCGCGGATCGCCGCGAAATTACGCGCGAGAGAAATCCGTAACGCGAGTACGACTTACGTTGAGTTTCACGCGAGTCGTGCACGAGTCACGGCTACGGGTGGTTTTTCGTTCCGGTTTCGGTCGAACGGAAACACAACTATCGAGAACACGTAGGAATGCGCGCACCCGGTCGTAATCTGCACCGTAATTTTCAAAGAACTTGTTTCCATCTTTCTCTCTGAGTCAGAGAGATACCCGTGCACCCGGTGGTGGTATCCGTCCTCGTGCGCGTGTTCAGCGTTATAAAATCGCGGGACAGCGAAATATTATCTCGCATCGTTTTTATCTGCATCCTCCTATTTCGTATTGGTCGAGGAGGATTTCAGTATATACTAAATACAGGCTACGCTTTCAACGGTTTTTGTTCTCCGCTCCGTCGCGTCCGCTCCACGGATGCTTTGAACGTTCACGTTACAGCCCGAGCCCATCTTCGGTTCTAAGAAGGCAAAATTTATGAATGCCTAGGGAAGAAAGGCCTTCGGTCCTCGCATTCCGCTTCTCTTCGACCACGACGGTGTATACACGTGCGCGTGCGTGCGTGCGTGTGCACGCGCACGCGCACGCGTGTAATCGTGTACTCGTTACTTCGTTGTAACCACGGGTTAGTCACACATTTTTCCCCCTTTTTCTCTGTCTCGGGAGTCACGCAATTTGTCGATCAGGATTTCGGTCCAAATACCGGGCCACCGGGTTCCACGGTTAACAATTGTTTTATATTAATTTCTGTTACGCCCGCCTTTGTCCGGAGAACGTTCGATCGCAATTTCAGCTCGATAATGTATCGCGATCTAGGGACAGCGTCGCGTCGCTCTGATTACGCAGCACGTTGTGCGCGCCGCGATCTTCGGTGCAGCTGCACTCGATTAACGTCTGCATCGCGAAAGGCGAATATGCACTTCAATCAGATGCGTCGGAACAAAGGATCTCGCGTACGATCCGGCTCGAAAGTGACTTCATCTAGCCTTGTTTCCGTTGATACATTGTAATTCTCGCCTCGTGTACCGGCATTTCTCGTTGGGACACTTTTTCGAACGAAACGCATCGATCTCGCGGCAATTTCCCTACAACCGCGTTAACTTTCGTTCGCGTTCGATTCGAAATTTACGCCACGTGTCGCGCGCAACGATCTCTCAACGAATTTTCGATCGTTCCACGAAAACGTTCGTTATTTTTCATTTCACTGATTTTCCATCGGTTTCCTTTTTCTTTTTTTTCCACGAAACGACGCGAAATTATCATCGTACTAATATGTAGAATAAAACATGTGCAGATAAGAACGTGCACAAGTCAACGATGACTAATCTGTGATTGCATTGCACATTGTTGCAACGATGCGTCCGTCGAGATGCTACGACGATCCGTGTCGTTCGTCAAATCGTAAACTGCAATCCAACCGAACGTACGATTAATTAGAAAAAGTCGATCGCGTTTGCATAAATTTGCATTAGTTTTTCCTCGTTCTTTATTATGTATTATTTTTTTGTTTATCCGTATTACCGTACACGCGATAAACGTAATAGGACGTCCCGAAGGAAAATATTAGCATACGAGTGCAACAATACGACGCGATGTATGTTTTCGAAACGACGAAACAATAATATTTTCGAACGTAGCAGAAAATCGATATAGCGTAACAATTGCGACACCGTGGAGATCGAGGCTTTTAATAAACGATTGCTATTTATTTTCGACCTACATGTATTGTTATTAATAGACTTTTATCGGCCGGGGTGTACCGAAATACGTGGTACGCTACTATAGGAATTCATTTCTCCAAAAGAGATACCTAAATCGAAAACCTGGAATCAAGTATTCCAAACCGGTTTTCCTTTGGGAAAAAATTGATTTTAAACACACGTACGATACACGTGTAGCCACTGTGTACACACGTATCCATTGTATCCACTTTTCGAATCTCTGTCGTGTTTATGCGAAAAATGTGCAATTTTAACTCTCGACTTTTACAATCGAAATCTTCTAACTTTACCAGCACTGAAAGTAACTTACAATTTTAAACAGAAGACGCCAACGTCTGATTGTATCTATAGATACTGTACATAGAGCAGAACAAATGTTCAATATCGACCTCGTGCGATATCGTTAACTTTGTAGCGAATTAAACGTTCGCAAATATGACGATTCCAGGAATCATATTTAACCGAATCATCTTGGAACTTACCAGCTAGTATCTATCGAATCTAACTTGCTCGGAAGATATTGCAACGAGTTCCGTTAATTGCTCGCACCTGAGTTGTGACAATAAATGGAACACGTTTCTATACCTCGAAACTAAGAATATTTTCAATGTCACACCAACCGAGGTTCCGTCTGCATCCTAAGGAACGAATAATCAAACGATACTTGAGATTTTAATATTTCTTTCTTTGCCGCGAACGATCCGTCGCCGCGAGTTACAACGATCATCAAATCTCACAAGGAGGAGGTCGCGGAGAGGCGGAGACCCAAAGGGAGATAGATGGAATCAAAGTTCCATCGATCTCCCTCTACGTGGGTTACAATCGAGATTAACCAACCGAGGAGGTGGAAGGAATCAAAGTTCCTACGTTCATCTATATTCACTCGTGCCAAGTACTATTGTTGCGCAATACAATTGCATTGCTGAAAAAAAAAAAAAAGAAAACGAGACGAAATCGAGAATAACACGCGACCCGAACCGTCTAATTGGACCTAGAGGATCGTTGAAAGAGAGAGTTTCGCGCTCGTGAGTACCCAGAGAGACAAACGGAATCAAAATTCCATCGATTTCCCTCTACGTGGGCTACAATCGGGATTAACCGACCGAGGAGATGGAAGGAATCAAAGTTCCTTCGTTCGTGTATATTCACTCGCGCCGAGTACTATTCTCGCGTAATGTAATTACGTTACCGAACGAAAGTAGACGAAATCGAAAAAGACGCGACCTGGACTGTATAATTGGACCCAGAGGGTCGTTAGAAGGGAGAGTTCCGCGCTTATGAGTACTTGGGTCAATGTGCCTTTAACCTCGTTGATCCGGAGATCGGGGTCTAAAAATATCAACCGTCTAGTTTTATCAGCGAGTTCGACCGCGGAGAAAGATGATCGACGACATCGAAAACAGTTGTACCGTTTCTCGTGGGTCAATTTTTCCAGGCCACGTGCACATTTACGCGACTTACGATCGTGTCTGTATCGTCCTCTCGATTTTGTCACTTTCGCGGACAGGTGTGCGCTCTCGCACCTCTTCGTGTTTCTCTAGAAGCGCGCGCAGCTGAGGACAGCGACATCGATCACACGGTCGATCACTTGCTCTTGCAACAAGCAGAGGTGACCGGGGTGATGAACGAGACAACGAGCAAAAAGAAGCTACTTGTACGATAATTGCTCGATAGAGAGGCGAGTACGTCGAGGCCTCGAGGCTAGCAACGAAAAGAAACGGGTATAATTCGAAATTAGAGGCTGTTGATTATCGGTCAGGTTTTCATAAGCAAAGTTTCGAAGCGTGGATAATTGATCGTCGAATACGCGAGCGTGGCATTCGTTTGATTTTTATTATTTGCACGGTACGTGTAAATGTTCGATTTTTCAGAAAGAATTTCTTTCGTTCTTGAGAGCATCGTTTCTCGTCTAGAGAGATAAACAAATTTCAAGGGCATTAAGAATCCGATATCTTCCGACGGAATATTTAATAATTTCAGAATTTATCGCGTGCGGAATATCAAGAGTTAAATATCAATTAACATTTCTACAATTCTTTGATCGATAAACGATTCGATTTGATAATGATTTGCTTGAGTATTATAAAGTAGAAGAATTTAATAATCAATTTCTTTTTAATCGAGATGCATACCGTATAAGTGAAATCTTTCCTTCAATGGCATTTGCATTCGGGCAGAACGATTTGTGCGAACAAGGTACACAACATGCATTAAAGATACCGACATTGCAGGTGTTTTCAAGGTAATCTAGAGTTATTATCAAGCATAGGATCCCTGTTTAATCGCACGGCACTTTTACATTCTGTAATTTTTAGATTTATTTCACGTCGAAATATTACGTAAAATACATAGAATTATGTATACTTTGAAAATGCGTTCTGTTATCATGGATATTATATTCGGTCTGTTAGGGGACTTCGTATCGCCCGCATGGGATATAACATTGAAATGAATGAGTGAACGCAAGCAAGAAAGAGTCAAGTTTCGTGACAGAGGTCGCGATTAAACGCTTACTCATACGTAGTAGATGCTATGAGTTTAGTAGCGTTGATTGTGCGTGCTCGACGTTTATCGAATACCTGTAGGTTGTGAAAAGTAATTTAATGTATCGTGGAATGTTTTACAATTTTTAGTTAACAAAGATATCCTGAAAACAACAGAGAAATATTTCCTTCTTTTGGTTGCAATCAAAACAACACTAGACAGATATAATCGTACGCGGTATCACGCAGATGCATGGTTGCGCGAGTGATCGCGCATTTGAGAGTGACCGCGCATAGAACAGAGAGAGAGAGTACGAAGGTAAACTTGCGGGACAGTAGAAGGGATGTGTCGAAATCGGTCGTAACTCGACCAGCCTGCTAATTTACTCGAAAATATATTTGAAATGTCTGAGCTCACCGAACAGGGAAAGGTGAGAACTATTTGTATGCAATCCAACCATGCAAGTACAATTTATTTTGTCATAAATTCGTTTAATTTGAATGTCATGCCTCGTCAATTTCGAGAATGACGTACTCTAAACACGTATCCACATGCAATACTTGTGATCACGTCAACACTACTCTTGACAAGTTATGTGCGGAATCACTAAGTGTCATTCGTTTTTATCTTCGTATTAATTATAAGTCATTGTCATCTGACGTCTGGATAAATTGATTTTGTTCCATTCGTTTCATAACGTTGTTAGTGAGGTTAGGTAGTTGTTATTGTTACTATTGTAATTACGCATTTATTATACATTTCATTTATCATACATTTTCATTAGATGGAAAATAGATTTTAGATCAAGAATTGTTGTACGTGTATTAAAAGCTTTTACTTATTCTCTTTTTTTCTTTCGATTGATTTCGATTAGGATCTGTGCATTCATGCAGGAGTTGTACTTAGAGGTGCAAGTACAAGGGAAGACGAAGTTCATAGTCTAGGGACGTTAAAGATTGTTGAATATGTAAGCAAACTTTGCATATAATATTATTTGTTAGGACAAATAATTTAGAATACCCTGCATTAAAATTGCAGAGTTTTGGGAAATGCATAGAATGGAAACCTATAGAGGATTCTGTAGTATTGGAGAACCAAGATCAAGATCCAGAATGGTCTTTGGTAGATACGCATACTAAGCGCACTCATAATTCTTCCGAGGGACCAGACTCTCTTGGATGTACAAGGACTGTCAGAATTTTATTCACAGATTTAAACTCTTTCCGCATAAATCATGGAGGACAACAACTTATATTTATGCAAAGGGATGGTACCACCTACGTTGCCTTTTTTCAGTTGTCTAATGCTGAAAGTTTTGTAAATTCTTTGAAAAGTTATATTAGATTTGTAAAGTCGCGTACAAATAAGAATTTGTACATTGTAGAAGACGAAGTGCAATCCGTGTTAAGTAAATCATTTGCCGAGTTAGACATATTTCAAGAAAATACTTCGTTTTATGTTTGGAAATTTATGAAGAATCTACAAAACCGTCCATATGAAACAACATTGGAAGCATTTAGTAAACTGTCGGATATTTGGTGTAAGTGTATGCACAAAATCTGGAATTACGAGAGTATATCTCTACAGTTTCTAAATATTTTAAGAACTTTTGCGTATGTCGTTGCATTATAGTATACAAAGAAGCAGCTAAACGTCCAGTCGAGGAAGCAGTTGCAGATATATTGAATAATTCACTATCGATAGATGTTTCTTATCCACTGGTGTCTGTAGATTCTGGAGAAGAATACGAAGTAATTGGAGCACATGGATTGGGTGTGGTATTACCTCCACGAGCACCTTGTTCGAGAGGTATAACAGAAATAATTTTGCATTAAGCGATTTTGAATAAGGTACATAAATATTTATGATTACGATAGGTGCACCACTGTCGAGAGAACAGTGGAATAATTATAAGGACAAAGAGGGGAGAATTTTAAATCCTCAGGAAGTAAAAGAAGTTATTTTTCGTGGGGTTTGTACATATAATTTACATTTGAATTTTTTATCACATAAATGGGTATTTTACGAAAGAGCTAGTATAAAATTTCATACCGATCGTTATAAAAAAATTACAAGTACAATCTACAAACCAAGCAAAGAGTAAATATTTTTAGGGCATTGCTCCAACATTGCGATTCGAAGTATGGAAGTTTTTATTAAATTACTATCCATGGAATTCTACGCACAATGAAAGATTAGAACTCAGAAAGAAAAAGACTGACGAATATTTCATGATGAAATTACAATGGAGATCTATGTCTCCCGCGCAAGAGAATAATTTTTCCGATTATAGAGATCGAAAAAGTTTGATAGGTAACGCATGGAAATGAATTAATTAAATAAATTCATGTACGTTGAGATGAAAATTTTTAGGGAAGGACGTTAATAGGACGGATAGAACACATCCCTATTATTTTGGCGATAACAATCCACATTTAACACAATTGTACGATATCCTCATGACATATGTAATGTACAATTTTGATTTGGGATATGTTCAAGGTATGAGCGATTTGCTTAGCCCTATTTTATGTTTAATGGATAGTGAAGTCGACGCATTTTGGTGTTTTGTTGGGTTCATGGATAAAGTGGTAGGTTTTGTATTATGTATTTTAGAATATAATTACCTGTAAACTACTTATAAATCGTTATACACAAATTAGAGTACCAATTTTGAAATGGATCAAACCGGAATGAAAGCTCAATTGTGCCAATTGTATACTCTCTTGAGTACTACAGATCCGCAATTAGCGCACTACTTAAATAAGCAAGATTCGGGAAATATGTTTTTCTGCTTTCGCTGGCTTTTGGTACTGTTTAAACGGGAATTTAATGCGATGGATATAATGAAATTGTGGGAAATATTATGGACCGATTTACCGTGCAAAAATTTCCATTTACTTTTATGCGTGGCTATTTTAGACACCGAGAGAAGCAAACTTATGGAAAACCGTTACGGGTTTACAGATATATTAAAGGCAAGCATTTAGAATAATAGACTCGAACAATTTTTTATTTATTAAGATACAATATACTTTACAGCATATAAATGATCTTTCGCTTCATATCGAACTTCTTTGGATGTTATCAAAAGCCGAGGGTATTTATTATCAACTGATGTCGGTAGCGGACCAGTTACCCGATAATGTTCGCACAATAATTGGGCTTGAACCTTTGAACAAAACATCGTTAACTGATATCGTGGAAAACGATGAAGCTTCTGGCCATAATGTTGAAGTTAACGGAGATAATAGTGATTCGAGAAGAAGTAGTATGGAAAGTGGTAATGTTAAGTTTGGGAATAATGAAGTGTCGTTTGAACGCGGATTAAATTTGTCGTACATGTGAGACCAGGGTGGATCGTGCATTGTAAGTTGAAAAATGTGTGGTGCACCGCAGTCAATTTTACAAGACTCACACTTTTAATTAACAATATTTGCAATCTGCTTTTCGAAGATAACTTTTACGTTGTTTATCGATACAATGCAACGATGCCTTTTCTGGCACCCAACGATTTTTATCGCGCGCAAGCGATATTTCATACGAAATACCCAATTTTACAAAACATCTCCTATACTTTACTACACCAATCGAATTGTTCCGATGGGAATGTGATGTCTAAACGATGCATCTCGATCGTTGAATTTGAAATTGTTAGTAGCGTTGAAATTTGAGATATTTATGAAATTCATTGTAATTACAAAGAGATTATAGACTACGCATACTTAGAAAATAAGAGGTAGTTTCCTATAAACGTATATTCTTCGTCATAATCATAGTTTCTATGCATGGTGAATTTAGAGCGATGTGCAGAAACAATTCACGTCGTATTTTAACTTCAACCGTTGTTTTACGCTCGCGCCATTTTCACTTAAGTTCAAATGTCTTTTTCACATTTGTACAAAGCCTCACAACAGTACTGTATATTTCTAATAAAAATCACCCGTTTAATCTCTGATATATACATATCATTTTTTTTATACACAAGATTTGATAACTCGTAAAGTAAATGAAAGTTTCAAAGACATTCGTGCGCGTTAAAAGTTCGCGCTATTCGGTAAATAAATTTTTTAATTTACGAATGTATGGTAGATCAAGTTTATATTTGTGCTGGGTTACGTTCGATGTCGCGTCGATCGTTCGTATGGAACGCGTATAAATATAAACAATGGTTTTTCTATATACGTAAATTCGTCAACAGAATAATCGCGAGGTATGGAATTTGTCGCTCTAAAGCGCAACAGAGGACGGAAAAAGAGGAGACATTTGAAAAAGCGGCGTTGCGAACAGGTGAAATTTGAGGTTAAGTTTTCGAAACGACGGAAATTTATTTCGGAACGTACCGATATGTTTACTGCTAAAGAACAATTGATTTCCAATACGATGCAAGCTAATTCCTTTTGGGAAAATTATGCAGTAGCCCAAGAGTGGCAAAAAAGGTTGGTTACAATTTTTTATAAGGAGGTTACAATGGAATTAAAATGTACTTGTTAAAACTGTGGTAAAAGTACTTTAAACGTTGGGCATTCGCGATACAACACGACTGTTCACGTTCTTAATAAACTAGAAGGATACAATTATTTCCAGACATAGCGTAACATGGTGGAGGACCCGTTGTATCGCATTAGAATACGAGAATCGAGCGTTGAGAGATAAATTGAGATTACTGGCCCGTCAGAATGCAGTGCAGTGTTCTTCGCAGGCTCGAAAAAGCCATAGGTACCGGAACCAAGACGCAAAAGAAGTAGAAGAAGAGGAAGAAGAAGAAGAAGACGAGTCAGGAAACACAGAAGAGAACGAAAACTTGGAATTCCACGTAAACGAGGATATGATGAGCTTTTTGGAACAAAGCATAAGGCATAAAGTAGAATTAAAGAAGAAACGCGAAGAGGAATCGTGCATCAAAAAGGAGGAGGAGGAAGACGAAGATGGTTCGATTCAAGGTGGAGCCGCGTGGGTGCATACAAGGAACAACAATGCAAAATTATTGTACGGCGATGCTAGTTCTGCCATCTTAGCAATGGAAACTGCCCTCCAAACTACCATCGACAGGCACAGAGATAAAGCAAAACCCCAATATTGGCCCGTTATTCCCATAAAACTATAAACTGTACTAACGCAATATATTTATACATTACATAAAATTTAAGTCTACGTAAATATGTATTTTATAGGGAGACGGAGAAAAAAAAATTTGTTCCACACGCTTTTGACAACACATCGTTTATCCAATGACGTAGTCTCGCGTAGTGCTCGCGACTTACGAGAGATGACGTTACATACTCCTTTCTTCCCCGACGCGCACACGCGTAGGAGCACTTGTATGCGTGCCGGCAACTGTCGACGATCGCTAGGTCATCGACGAAAACGAGTTTTACGTGTACGAATAAAACCGCGCATTAAAGTTTAATGTTTGACTAGAGCTCCGTGGCGGTCGAAAATTCTTCACCGAATCGATGCGCGGGTAATTAGCGAACGATCAAGATCGTCCTCGTCTGTGAAATAGTTATTTTTTTTGTTTCCAGGTTTACGAACGCCGTAAAATTGGATAACTCAAGTCAGTCGAAGAAAGTTGAATTGTGGCGACAGTTACGAGTCGTTCTCGTAAAATATACGAATTATCTCCCATCTATGAAATCCAATTGACTCGCAATTTATGAAGCATCGACGAATCGGTATGCGCGTGTACGTACACACGTACGCACGTAGAATTTAAAAGGGTCGAGATCGAAGTCTCGACCGATCGTGCCAGGGGCAATATCAAGTTGTTCGTTCGCATCGAGTCGCGCGCACCGGCAAGGTAGTCATAAATGACACCTAACCTATGAAATATACCGGAGGAAGCAATTAATGGGTAATCTAATCGGTCGGGCAATTACGTACACGTATTACGTTTATTATTGTTATTATAATTAGTATTGTATTATTACCAGGATCGGAAATAATCGATCGGTGTTGGCGCATTCGAATGGTAATGTCGTTTCGCGGTGCTCATGTATATTGCAATACACGTGGATGCACTTATTAGTACACGCGTACGGAAGTACGTAGAGCGTTCCCGTATGTATCTATAAGCGACGAAAGGCGTACAGCGACGAGTAGAAAAGATGAGAAAAGATCGTGTACAGATCGAAGATAGATGCTCCGGAGAGTACGAACTTCTCGGTTGCGAGCACACTGAAATATATCTATATATAGTGCGAACGTGTTTGCGCTAAAGTGTTATCCGTACAAGAACCTCTCTGTGTACCTGGGTAGAAAGGGGATCAGGAGGCTAACCGTAGGCGGTCTACCCAACATTCTGGAACTCTGGAAATCAATTGGAGATTTCGTCGGTTAACACCGTCGCCGATATGAATTCAATATTTTCGTCCATTTTTCTCCTATACGTATTCGAGTGTTTCCAAAAAGTAGCACGTTACTTTATCGAGAGACGTAATTTTTCTTCGCTAATGCCTTTACACCGCGAGCGTTAAGTTCGAGTTTTATTGGATCGGTGTGGACAGGTCTTGCAGGTATCGAGGATCTGTTTCGATAAGAGGCGTCATTCGTAAAGTTATTTCGTGGAAAGGTATCGCGGTGCTGATCGTGGATCACGAGGAAATAAATATTCCCGGTGTGTATCGAAGATAGATTAGGAAAAGACGGACGAGAGAGTTCTTCGGTCAGTCTGTCAATACGTTATCTCCCGGTCGATCCGCTGACACGGTCTATGGAATTCTGGAACCAGTTCGAGAGGCTCCAACATCGATACCTCGGTCCAGAGAAAGCCCCTAATTATCGAGATAACGCGTGTCGCGGTGTCGATACTGGTTACGGTATCGGATCGCCACGTTTACCTACACTCCCACGGGATTTTTCGTACGATTTGTTAACAATTTCGAGCTCCGTGCACGTCGGTGCAAGTGGTTACACGTTGCTCGGTTATTATTCGATCGAATTATCGATTCGTGCAGCCACGGTGTTACTTTTTCCACACGAGGAAAAGGGGTCAAGGGAACGGGTTACGCCGATCTTCGTTCCCGTGCACGTCAAATTTTTCACCGATCGTCGTTTACGAAGATTCAACTTATCGATCGACACGCGGTCCTTTTTCTCGATTTGTAACAAACCGGTCGTACCTACGCAAAGTGGGCTCAGTACGTACGAGAGGCGTTTTATATCCACCAACAACTTTCATTTAGATCTTTATCGATCAACTTTCACGGTATACTCGCATATTGCTCTTTATTGCCACAGTCTCAACGTTCTCGAGACGCTTTCCCGTGAACGCGGCATCCGGAGATTTCATGTATTAAATTTTCAATATCTTCTTCTTCTTTTTTCTCCTTCTTCTTTCCCGCGTTAGGTACCCGAGGCGTCTTTCGGCTAGGGAATAATAGTTTGAAACGGGGCCCATACCCCGGGATAAATTATCATCCATGGTTACGTTTCCACGTGTCTACCCAAATGCAAATCGAAACCGACGCATTCACTCCGTTTCGTTTACAAAGTCGAACGCGCGAATTACTGGAAACGCGTAGATACGATTCGTAAGCTCGATCCTCGGAGCTGGTTCTCGACGGTGAGTTTCATCGGGGATCTTCACGGTTTCGTGCCTGGTCGATTTCCGTGGAGGCGAACGCCGCGGTTAAGTGGACGCGCGTACGTATTTTTTTCCACGCGCAATTTCGAGCGTTCGGGTTCCCTCGCGGCGCGAGATTCGCGCGAGAGAGGCGAGGAGAGTCAGTCGTTCGGTCTGGAGCATTTGCGAGCTCGTTGGTGGAACGTTTTAAGACCTACCTTTCGTGCAACGCGTCAAGATAGCGGTGGCGAGGGGAGGAGTAACGGGAAGGTAGAAGGAGTTTACTTTTTATCGGGTCCGTGTCATTAGTGGCCGCAACGAGTACTATAAGTTGGTATCAAGGACTGAGAAGTCCAGGAGATCGTCGGGACGGGCGACGACGATGACGAGAGGACGAGGACGAGGACGAGGACGAGGATACCCAAGTACCTACCACCGTTCGCCTTATTAGGCCTCGTCCTCTACTCCCCTCCCCTCCTTTCCACCCCTCCCGGTCCCTGGTTCTTCTGCTCTTAAAATCATGGCCGCACGTAACCGTCTACTGATTATATGGATTCGGCGATGATTTCTGATGATGCCCCCGACCCCCGAAATGGTAAAATAATACAGTGTCGTCTCCTAGCCCGGACCCTTTCGGTCCCGTGGGCCGGTTCGTTAGCGGGGCCTTGGCGCGAGGCACCCTGTCATTATGCGGCTGGTCTCCATCACCCCCACCAGTTCCCAATTTTCAGCGCCCCACCACCGCGTCTCGACGAAATCTCTTACCTCGGTTTCTTCGCTTTGCCTCGCCTTTCCAGTCATCCCTTTTCTTCCCTCTTTTTTCTTTTTTTACCCACTCTATTATTCTACATTAGCACGGTTCGCTACAGTTAGCCGGGAAGAAGAAACGCCGACGCGACTATAGGCTCACGGTAGGCCATATTCGTTTTTCTTTTCTTCATTTTTTTTTCCCCCATCACGGATACCGATCGTTCGAATTCTCGATCACGAGGGTGAGAGACCACCGATCGATCGGATCTCGCGTCTCACGGTCACGATCCCGGTGAAAACGTCGCGGAAAGGTCTCACCGGCGAAACGAGGGCGGGAATGTTCCAAGGCGCAACGAAATCGTCGTCTATCCGAGTTCTCGATTCCGTGTCTCGAAATCACGTTCTTTGCGAAATTCGAGCGCGAAACTCTAGAGCCGGTTCACGACTACTGCGGACATTCGAAACTCGTAACTCGATCGCGCTCGGTCCGGCTGGCAACCTCGTTGCGCCTCCGCTCGCAAGAAATCTAGTTACTTCTTCTTTGTCCGCCCCGCTGCTTCGTCCACGAGTTTGTTCATTTTTCCCTACGGGCGGGTGGTGGGTCTCGATCCACGTTGGTGGGTCAAACGTGGCCGATCCTTGGCGAGAAATGGGCGAAACGTGTACATCAGGGACCCACGGGATGATAGGGTACGCCGGAAGCCGACCGTTCTGTCCCCCAGAACGGTCCCCCCTCTGGCTACTTTCAGAAAAGTTCGCGGTCTCTCGTCTTCGAACGAAACGACCCGAGCACTGGTGTAGGTGGCCCCTTCCCCCTCCTGACGGTCCCCACTGTTCGCGACTGGTAATCATTTCGCTTAATGACGAGAAGCTTTGTCGGTCCTCTTTCGTCCCTCTCGTCGCTCGTGGTCCAACGGATTATCGCGCGCGGCGGTCCTTTCCCCGTATCCACGGACCGTTTTGCTTCCTTTCCGTTTCTCCCCCACCCCCACCCCTCCCCTCTCCCTTCGTCCTTTATTTCCGAACTCTGTAATTTTCCCCTAGCGACCGTGCCACCACGTCGCGCCGAAATTGGCGTACAGCGGAAAGATTTCGTAGAAACGGCCCTTCTTCCCTCCTCCTCCTCCCTCCACCGCCGCTCTGACGTTCTTTAATGGGCCGTGGGGCCCCAGGACGGTCCGCGTACGGTGACAATGGCATTTCTCTCGCAACCGCGTCTCTTTTCGTGAGACGACGACGACGACAACGACGACGACGAAAAAGAACCGACGCATCGATGCAACAAGAGGGGAAAAGCGGGACGGTAGGGCCTTCTGACGGGCCCCCGGAGAACGAAAGAAGGAAGGAGGAATCGCGAGAGTCGAGGAGAATTAGGAGGAGGACAATAATGGGGGAGAATAAGAAGATCGAGGGGAAACGTTGACTATAAAGAAGAAGAAGGAGTTCTCCCGTCGATATCTTGCTTTCGTGGGCCCGGGGGTGGGGCGGAGGGTGGGGGGTGGGGGTATAGGCCCACGGCGGCCCTCCGATCGACATCACGCATGTATCCGGAGAGACGCAAAGTTAAGGCGGCCTCGGGGACAACGTATGCGTTCCGCGGAACAAAAGCCGAAACAATCGGGCGCGCGCGCACGGATCGGAGCGACGCAAATTTATTCCGCTCTAATGTCCCGTACACGAATTCCGATTTCGATGCGGCGAGGAGGGGGAGGGGGGAGGGGAGGGGAGGGGAGGGTCCGGCTCACCGATCCGCTCCCAGCCGGCGGGTAACGTCGCGACGTCGGCGACAACGTCGCCGAGGTTCCGCGGTTGCGCGCGTGTTACGCGGCCCCGAGGTCGGGGGCCCGTTCTTTCCTGCTTCCAGCACCTGCGAAAGATCGGGCCGTGTGGCCGATGCCCGAGCAAACAATACGGACGATGATGCACCGTCTCGGGCGCATTGTCCGTAGCGAGCGGTAGTAGGCGGCGGATTTATCTGCCTACTCGTAGAGTCAGGTAGAGGAGTCCCGAGGGTCCTCGACCCTCGAGGAGCGTCGCGCGAGACGACGGAACTGATGGATCTTCCCGCGCGTTGCATCTCGATTTCGCACCGGGACGACACCGCGATCCGTTCGGTACGTCGGGACGGTGTTTCGGGACTTCGGGACGGTGTTTCGGGTCGCAGGACGGTGTTTAGTTTGGAAGACGATCGTCAATGTCGTCGAGTCGTTGTTCGGGTTCGTCGAGACGGTGTTTCGGGTCGCGGGATGTTGTTTAGTTTGAAAGACGATCTTCAATGTCGTCAAGACGGTGTTTTGGGACTTTGGGACGGTGTTTCGGGTCGCGGGACGGTGTTTAGCTTGGAAGACGATCGTCAATGTCGTCGAGTCGTTGTTCAGGTTCGTCGGGACGGTGTTTCGGGACGTTGGGACGGTGTTTCGGGTCGTGAGACGGTGTTTAGCTTGGAAGACGATCTTCAATGTCGTCGAGTTGTTGTTCAGGTACGTCGAGACGGTGTTTCGGGACGTTGGGACGGTGTTTCGGGTCGCGAGACGGTCTTTAGTTTAGAAGACGATCTTCAATGTCGTCGAGTCGTTGTTCAGGTACGTCGAGACGGTGTTTCGGGACGTTGGAACGGTGTTTCGAGTGGTTGAGACGGTATTTCGAGTCGTCGGGACGGTGTTTCGGGACGTTGGGACGGGATGCCGGGTCGTAAGACGGTGTTTAGTTTGCAAGACAATGTTGAATGTCGTCGAATTGTTGTTTAGGTTCATCGAGACGGTACTTCGAGTCGTCGGGACGGTGTTAGGGTCGTTGAGGTGGTGTTTCGGGTCGTAGAAACAGCGTTCAGCGTTGTGGAGACGGTGTTTCGGGTCGTCGAGACGGTTTTGGTTTTCGATACGATGTTTCGTGACATTGAGACGGCTTTTCGGGTGTTTGAAACGGTATTTCGATTCATTGAGATGGTGTTTTGGGTCGTTGAAACGGTGTTCAGATTGTAAGACGGTGTTTAGCGTCGCGGGGACGACATTTCGGGTTGTTGAAACGGTATTTCGAGTCGTCGGGACGGTGTTTCGTGTCGTTGAAACAGTATTCAGCCTCATGGTGACGTTGTTCCACGTCGTCGAGACGTTTTCGGTTTTCGACGCGATGTTCCAAGGCATCGACACGGTATTCCTGATCTCACAAAAGTGTCTCGAGCGATCGAGCCAGTATTTCTTGTCGTACGAGACACTTTCTTACATCCTGCTCGACGAATCTCCGCGCAACTCGCGAATTTTCCACACCCCGGAATTGTTCGATTCGGTCGCTATAGTTTTCGCTTTTCCGTTGTTCCCTCCACCGGGAAGCGTTTGCTCTTGGATAGCAGTGATCGCGTCACGAGTCACGCGCCGATGCACGGAATTATTAAGGCGGCGAATTTATCGCTCACGGTTTCGCCGAGCGCCGCGTGTAAATCATCGTGTGATCTATGCGCGAGCCGTTGCAAAATATATTATCGAAGACCGCGCGATTATTCCGGAAAGCCGAGTTCGAAACCCGGCTCGGGTATAGCGTCGCGCGGCGTCTCATGCATCATGCGAGCGAACATCGGTCCCGTGCCCTCCGACGGTCGACGTGTTAACAGATCGTCAAAATTAATGCGCCGCTATTCCCGTTAACATGCAAATTTTCGTGACCTTTAACACGCTCGCTACCGCGCGTACCGCGACGATTCACCACGCGGGGGAGACGTCGTTCCTTCGGCGACGATTTTCGCACGCCCGGTGTACGCCAACAATGGCGTCGAATCACGGACGCAACGTTGCAAAATGCGTTATTTCGTTTCGATCGTGGGTGCAACGCTCGCGATCGAACGAAATTACACGCTGCGAAACTATCGAGCGTCCTCGACGGTTCGACGAAAGTAAAGAGTGGCATTCACGCGGCGATATCGTCGGGAGGGTTTTCGTGTTTGAAAATCCAATTACAATTAAAACACGACAATAGACACTTGGAGAAATACCTTGACGATTAGCTCCGTATTATCGCTTCGGTGTAAAAATTCAAACTCGAAGGAAACACGACGAAAGCGACACCGTACTCGCTTACAAGGCTCGGCGGTGTCTCTTGGTCGCATTTCCCCGGTAACACGCCCGAAACTCGAATCTCGCGCACGGAACGTACACCAACCGGTGATAAAAACTCGATTCGCGGGGAGAATCGTTCCCGAAGTATCGTTGCTCGCGTATTCGTTGCGTAGGGACGAATTCCACGGTGCTCGCGAAACGTAGAACAGAATTCGACTCGCGATCGTTCCGACCTTCCGCGAATTTGCATTCACCGAGACGCGTGTATTTCTCCGTTGCTCGCTGCTGCTGCTGCTGCTGCTGCTGCTGCTGTTGCGGAGGAGGAGGAGGAGGTGGTGGAGAAGGAGGAGACGAAGGTGGAGGTAGAGAAGGAAGAGGAGTAGTGGAAGCAGCAGAAGCAACGGAAGAAGACAAGAAGGGAGGGGAACGCGAAAATTCGGGTACCGGGCGCGCAAACCGTCCGGAATCTTTTTCTCGTCGCGTCACGAAATTCCAGGACCTTTGGCACGGGCGTAGACGAGGCTCGTAGGGCCGAGCGCGGAATGAGCGCCGACGGTAAGTCAGTTCCTCGCATACCGGGCGCTCAGGTAGGTAGGAAGGCGGCGAACTGGCTGAAGAAGGAAAGAAACGTGAAATCCGCGCGTAGCGGGAACGAGAGAAAGAGAAAGAGAGAAAAAGAGAGAGAGAGAGAGAGAGAGAGGTTCGAGCTCGACGGGACGAAGAAAGAGCAGAGAACGAAAGAAAGAGAGAGAAACAGAGTGAGAGAGAGAGAGGAACGAGTAGGTGCGAGAAAGGAGGAAACGGTGCGAGCGAGAGAGCGAGAGGAGATTTGGTATAGTCTAGCTGCTCGGTGCCGCGAAGCGCGCTGAATGCCGAGGCCCCGGCATATCGGGGCCCTGTACTACCGCTCCCCTCTCCAAGATGGCCGCCAGCTCGGGTCCAGCCGGGTCCCCCTGACCGAGCCAGCCGAGTCCACCGAGTTAGGGGAAGGGTAGGCCTTGCAGGTGCCGCCATGTCAGTGCATGCCTAACCTCGAAGCCGCGCGGAACGGACGCTGGGCCCGAGAACGCGACACCTCGTGCTGGGCTCTTGCTTCTCTTGCCATATTGCTCTTCCGGGGCCAGGAGCGAGACATCGACGATCGAACGCGCGTACCGTCGCGTCGCGTAACCGCGCCTAAACTCGAATCGTTACGGCACGAGCCGAAATACGCGAGAAGGAGAGATCCGCCTCGTCGTCCTCGTACTCGTCTTCGTACTCGTCGTCGTCGTCGTCGTCGTCGTCGTCGTCCTCGTCGTGGTCCACCTCCTCCTTCTACTCTTCCTAGAGCGAAGGAACACGGACGAACGAAAACATTCTCCGTGAACGTGGAATCGCGACGAGAGAGGGTGGTCCTCCGTGAGCAAGAAGAAGTCCTCCGCGATCGAAGCTCCGCGTATCGTCGCTCGGTCGTGGTTACGCTCGCGTTTCGTACCGAGAGGTTTCTGGCAAGCGCGATTAAACAAATAAAAAGAAAACGTCCGCTATCGATTCGTTTCTTCTTCTCGTTACAGTTCATACCGGGTAGTCGCGACACGTAACACGGTGGTGGTGTCTTCTTCGCGGTGGTGTCGACGGTGTTCCGCGTCACGGTTGCTCGACGAGCTTCACGAACACCGTCGTGGCCGGGGACGGGGGAGAAATGATCGAAGCGAACAGAGGAGTCCACGAGGAGAAGATTCATCCTCGTCGGTCTAACGCTGGTCCGCTGTACCGGTCCTGTTCCACTGGTCGTTAAACTCCCCGTGCGTACCAGGATCGATCGATCGCACGATCGTTGGAACGGGAGCTCGCGCTCCCCCGCGCAGACGATGAGAAAAATCGCACGGTCGTTCTAGAAGCTGGAAACCGCGTACGGTGGTTCGGAATATTTGGGACCGGCCGACGGAACGGGTAGCCACGATGAACGGACGCGAGACGATCGCGCCGTGTTCGCGAGCGGTCGTCGCGTCGATCCTCCAGGTTTATCGGGCGTGGATCTAACGCGAGGAATGCACGATATCTCGCGGCGTGGATATTCCAGCAACGGAGCGAGGACAAGCGGATAGCGCGCGGACTGCCGTGTGAGCGAACGAGATAGATACAACCGGGCACGTACGCGTCGGTTAGAACGAACGGTGGAAGAACGGGAGAAAACGAAGGGAAGAGAGGAGGAGGAGCGTGTCCGAGAGAAGGACAGCGAGAGAGAAACGAGCGGAACGGTGTCGAGTTGGGCCTCTCGCGTACAACCGAGGAATTTCCACGACGTATCGGGAGCCTACGGGCCCGAGGACCGCGTCGGAAAACGCGGCTGGAACCGCCCTAGCGGCCTACAGAGCCAGACCTAGCCTCGACCGCGACACGACCCTCTTCGAAGTGATACCCTCGGAACCAGGATTAAAAAGGGAGAAAAAAGAAGTAATAAAAAAAAAAGAAATAATCGATAAGGTGAAAATGTTGTGCTTGGTGGTGGTGCTCCGCTGGTGGGTGTGATCAATGTGCTGGTGGATCGCATACTCGTGGTATCTTCCGTCGGTTTTTTCGCATCGGGGCCCGAGATAGGTACGCGCGTAGACAGGGACGATTCTCGGAGACGACGGACCGTACGAGAACAACGGACAACAGGGTCGATCGACAGGGTCGCGGTAGAAACGGTGGTACGCTTGTACACTGTCCGCGCATGACGAGTCGTTGGGGGCATCGTCGACGGTACTCGCGTCCATTCACGATCGATCCGGGGATGGAAAGATCCAGATAATAACGCGAGGGAGACGGAGGAGCCGGAGGAGGAGGCGGCGGAGGCGGCGGTGGTGGTGGTGGAGGAGGCCCCAGGATGCGGCACCTGCTACTGTTCCTCGTCCTGGGAGCGACCCTCGCCCCGGGCACGCGGTCGGAGCTAGTCAGATACTTGGAGGTCTCGGAGAACGCGAGACCGGGGACCAGGGTAGGCTTCATCGACGCCGACAGCCCCCCGTATTTGATCGTCTCGGTTTCCGGTTCGGCGGTGGACTCGGACTTGAACGTCGACCACGCGACGGGCGAGATACGAACGAAAGTGCCGTTGGATCGCGAGACGAGGCCCTCGTACAGCCTAGTCGCGTTGCCGCAGAACATTCAGGTGGTGGTGAAGGTGCTGGACGAGAACGACAACGCGCCGACGTTCCCGGTCGAGCACGTGGACGTCGAGTTCCCGGAGAATTCACCGCGCGACGCTAAACGCGCTCTACCGCCCGCCAAGGATCCAGATCTCGGACAGTACTCGACCCAGAGGTACGAGATCGTCTCGGGTAATCACGGGGACGCGTTCAGGTTGTCGCAGCACCGTGGACGCGACGGTGTTCTCTATCTCGACCTGCAGAACTCCGGTTCCCTGGACCGCGAGGCACGTTCGCAGTATCATTTGGTGATCGAGGCGTTGGACGGCGGTGCACCGCCGTTGCGTTCACGGTTACGCGTGAACGTCACCGTGCAGGATGTCAACGACAACCCCCCGATCTTCAACCAGACGCGTTACGTCGCCAGCGTACCGGAGAACGCGACCGTCGGCACCCCGGTCCTCGCGGTGAACGCGACGGACAGCGACGCCGGCGACAACGGACGGATCGAGTACTCGATCAATCGGCGGCAATCGGACCGCGAGGAGATGTTCCGCATCGACCCGGAGACCGGTATGGTCTACGTGAACAAGGCCCTGGACTTCGAGTCGAAGGAGAGACACGAGCTGGTGATCGTCGCCCGCGACTGCGGCGCTCAGCCGCTCGAGGCCAGCGCGTTCCTCTCTGTACGCGTGACGGACGTCAACGACAATCAACCGGCGATCACCGTGATCTTCCTATCGGACGACGCGACACCGAAGATCAGCGAGAGCGCCCAACCCGGTGAGTTCGTCGCCAGGATATCCGTTAGCGATCCGGACTCGCGTACCGAGTACTCGAACGCGACGGTGACGCTCACCGGCGGCGAGGGACACTTCGGTCTCGCCACCAGGGACAACATCATCTACCTGGTCGTGGTCGAGAGGCCCCTGGACCGCGAGGAGAAACCCGTCTACGATCTATCGGTCGAGGCGACCGACGCCGGGACACCGCCGTTGAGAGCGGTGCGCACCTTTCGTCTCCTCGTCACGGACGTCAACGACAACGCGCCAAAGTTCGCACAGGAGAGGTACGAGGCTCACCTCCTCGAGGCCTCCGAGCCGGGTACACCGGTACTCAAAGTGTCCGCCGCCGATTTCGACGAGGGAGCCAACTCCGCCATCAAGTACTCCTTGTTCAACTCCACGTGGTTCACGATCGACGAGGCATCGGGCCTGATCACCACGATGACACACGTGGACTGCGAAGCGGATCCGGCGCCGATTCTGGTGGTGATCGCGACGGATTGCGGTCGTCCGCCGCTGAGCAGCACCGCGACCGTTCGCGTCACGGTTCACGATCTCAACGACAACGAGCCCATCTTCGAGAAGCCGCTCTACAACGCGACCGTTCCGGAGGACATGCCCGTTGGACGCTGCTTTCTCAAGGTAGGAATTGAAAAGATCTTTCGATACGGGTCCGGGAAGACCCGACGCTATTCGTTCCGAGTGCGCGGGAATTTGTGTTTTCCTTTACGGGAAAGTCTGTTGCGAGTGGGTAGATAGGTGGACGGTTACAGTCGTTGTCCTTTGCTCGAATGTTGACTGTAAATGACATTGGACTCGTAACAGTCTTCCACCTGTAGTCGGTGCGCGTAAAGTCGGTAGATAGCGAGCGCTAGAACTCACCGATCCTCCCACGGATACCGACTATAGGCAGTTGGTATTCGTGTAGTCGGTATTGTGTAGATAGTCGGCGCTAAAACTTGAACTATAGATACTCTCTATCCGTATAGTTTATTATTCTATAGATAGTCGGCGCTAGGAGTTCAACTATAGGTACTCTGTATTCGTATATTTAACTATTCCATAGATGGCGTTAGAAGTTCGAGTATAAGTACTCTCTATCCGTATAGTTGACTATTCTACGGATAGACGGCGCTACAAGTTCGACTATAGATACTCTCCATTCGTATATTTGACTATTCTATAGACAATCGGCGCTAGAAGTTCGACTACAGGTACTCGATGTCCTGTGAATAGTCGGCGCTAGGCCTTTGATCCCATGTACTCGGTATTCTTACAGATAGTCGGTATTAAAACTTTGACTATAGGTATTCTTATAAATAGCCGGTACGAAAACTTTGACTGTAGGTATTCTTATAAATAGCCGGTACGAAAACTTTGACTGTAGGTATTCTTATAAATAGTCGGTATGAAAACTTTGACTATAAGTACTCGGTATCAGTATAGTCGACGCCAAGACTTGCACTATATATACTCAGTATCCGTGTACTCGCTACCCCATAAATAGTCACTGCCTTCGATCGTATTTACACGCTATTCTCACAGATAGTCTGCGCAAGTATTCGCGCGTCTAGACCCAAACGTCCGCTAAAACCCATCCAGGGCCCACGGAGTCCTCTCACAAACCCAGACTATACCTCGCGCTAGAGGGGGGTGGGGGTTGAATCTAGTCGCGCGTTTCCCCTGGTAGACGCGACTTCGACACTCCTCCTAATTGATCCGTCATCGAGACCGATCGCCGACATCCGCGCGAGAAGATACGTCGCGAATTAATAGCGCGAGCGAAGCGTCGGCGCGAAAGTGACAGCGTCTCGGCGCAAGATCCGCGCGTTTAACCCTTGCATAAGCCGGTGTGGAATGTTTCGCGCGAAGACGCTCGCTCGACGTCGTGTCAAAGGTTCTCGCGAACGCAGCGAGCCGAAAGGGCAACCCGGCCGGCGCGGTGCCCCCGGGGCAACGGGCGCCCGCGTTACGCTGGGAAACTCGTAATTGGTATACGGCCGATCGAAAGGTTTTCGCCGCGATCGTGTCGCAATTAGCGTTCTATCGCGAATATTCGCGGCGCGTTATCGATCGTTTCGTGTGTCTCGATCGCCGCGAAAATCGAACGCTCGCGTCCGAGGGATCGCCCGGGGCCGGAATGAATCGCGTTTGTTCGTTTGCAAGCGTCGCGCGGATCGAGTACGCGAATCGATCGAAACAACGAACGGGTAGTAGTACTCGCGAGTACGAATGTTCGTCGAGCGACGTTAGAGACACCGGGTAGGTTCGCGAGCCGAAAAGCTTCGCGTTATCTTCGTCGCTCGGTGGTCGCGGCGACACGTGGTCGGGTCGGGGCGCGTTCACGCGCGGGGAAACCTGTTGGCCACGTTTTCTTTGTAGCCACGGCGAGACGCTCTTCCCCGAAGCGCTGTTTCAGCGAGAACAAGTTGCTCTCGACACCGACGTTGCTTTACGAGCCACGCCGCGATCGCGTATTACCCTCGAGTAACCGCGTATCCGTCTCGTAACTATTCGCGAGAACTCTCTACGTTTCACCGAAATTCCAACCGCGATTGTTCAGAACGTCTTTTAACGAACGATTCTCTTTGTGTATTGTAGCGTGCGAGTGTCGCGAGAAGGAAGTCGGGCAAACGTAAGAACCGCGGAGTGTTCGCGTTCGTGGGTGCAAATATATTTTCTTAAATGTTTTGGGAAGATGCTTTGCGGAACGTTTTCGAGAAGAAAGTTTAGCTTTTGCGGGGGGAGTAAGAGTTAGGAGAAAGGTATGGGGTTAACCCTTTACGTGAACATCGCGAGTGTGACTTCTGGAGTCATGCGCGAACCAAACGTGAACATCACGAATATGACTCTTGGAGTCATGCGCGAACCAAATGTGAACATCGCGAGTGTGACTCCTGGAGTCATGCGCGAACCAAACGTGAACGTCACGAGTGTGACTTCTGGAGTCAGGTATGAACCGAACGGGAACATCACAAGTATGATTCCTGGAGTCAGCTATGAACCAAACGTGAACATCACAAGTATGACTCCTGGAGTCAGGTATGAACCAAACGCGACCATCGCGAGTCTGACTCGTGGAATGACGATCGGGCCAAATGTGAACATCACGAGTATGACTCCTAGGAGTCATATGTGAACCAAACATGAACGTCACAAGTATGACTCCTGGAATCAGATACGGATCAAACCTGAACATCACAAGTGTGATTCGTTAAACGAAGATAGAGCCACATATACTAAAAAATAGTGTAATATTTCCCAATTTCGACTCGTATAGCAACTGATCTCGCGCATCACTCTGACTCCTTTAAGTTCTCGTCGTTTCCTATCGGTCGGGCCCGGATATCGTCGAGTTAAACGGTACAAGGGGTTTAAGGACGTGGCAGTCGTCGAAAGTTAACGTAGCCGTATCCACGACCGATAACGAAGTCGTCGCAGGTACTCGTGGGTCGTCGCTGCAACGCGTAACCCACTTCCTCGGCGCGGTTCAATTTCTCGCCGATCCGCGCTCGAGCGTGTCGGCCGCGAAAGCGAAACGCTCGTGACGCAACGCGCGGATACGAGGCCCGATTCCCTGAAATCGTTCCCCCCGACCCTCTTCCGGGATCCCCGGACCCCGTGGTCCGCGCGAATCTGGTCCCTTCTCGCCTCGGTCCTCGATTTAGAACCACGACGGTGAACGGACCGGGCACGGAAGCGCAAAATGGGGATGTGAGGGGTGGGGAGAGGGCGAGGGAAAAAAAAAGAAAAATAAAAGAGAGAAAAAAAGAGACGAAGGATGAAACGGAGACCGCGCGATCGCGAGGTAGTCGCTGCTGCTGTGACGAAGCGTCTGTCATTCATAACGTCCGTGATCCGTGGACCGTGGATTCGAGGGCCCACGAATCGCAGAATGACGATGGTGGGGGGAGAGAGAGAGACGCGAACGGGTAGGAGGAAGAAGGGGAGGGAGAGACACGACGGGGAGAGAAAAGGGGGCGCGCGCGGTGTGCAGAAAAAGAGGAGAAAAATCCTCCCTCGGTCACCCTATACCCTCCCACGAGTCGTTCCGTTCGTCCGTCCGTCCGTACGTCCATCTGGTCGAGCAGAAACGCGTGCCTCCTTTTTTCTCCCGTTGGATTGTCATCCGCATTCAAGGGAGAAGCGGTGAATGCTCGCGCCGGTGCACGCCGAATGCCGAATGCCGAACGCCGAATGCCGATGGAAATTGCGAGGAATAAACGAGTACATTTTTCAATTGGCCGGCCGGGCCGCACACGGACGCATCCGGCAGGCGGCCGGATATGCGTGCGCGCAAACCGCGACCCGCTCTTAATGACCGCCCCGAACTTACCGTACATACGTCCACGTGTATCTCTATGTATATGCATGACTACCTATATGTGTATACTTGTGTATATATATCTATGTATGTATGTATATGCATGCGTACCTATATGTGTATATATATATATATATATATATATATATATATATATATATATATATGTATGTATGTATGTATGTATGTATGTATATTCATGTGTACATATATGTATATCTATATATGTATATATATATATGTATATATATATTTTATTGCGTTTCGTTGCCTAGTTCAATGATGATTTATAATTGTTGCCCGCTCGGGTGTAATTATTATAATTACAGATTTTTCGTCTTCGGTCTCCCCCGGCCGTCTTCTCGGGCCCCGAACCGGCCGACCGGGGCCCCGCGTCTCTTCTCGCTCCATCCCCCTTTGTATCGGCTCCACCCCTTCGAGTCCTCGCCTTCTTTTCTCCTCGGTTCGGCTTTCTCGCTTTCTCGCGGCTCACGGTACTCCCGTGCTCCCTCGCTCCTTTCTTTCCTCGCTTCGGCTCGCGGGACGGGAGATACGCGCCTCTCTGAGCGTGCACGTACCTTGGAAACGGGTTCCGAAAGTCTCGTTCGCGTCGAACGATTCGCTTTCCCGCGGACTTGGAAACGATCGCGGGCAGGTGAGGAGGGTACACGGATAACGCGCCCGATACGAAAACTACGTAACCACGCGCGGGATACTCGTGCCCGAACGATTAAATCTTCCGTAGGTGATTTCTTTTTCGAAATGTTGGGAGAGGGATAAATTTTTCTAGTGTGTGTACTTTTGATGGAAATTAATCCGTGTATTAGTGTACGATATCATAAATGTGTAGAATTTTGCGTACGATACTGTAAAGTTTCGAGGGACGAATCGTTCGATTGGTGTACTTCCAGCATCGATTTCTAGCAAAAGTACACTATGTTCAACGCGATGCTATAAAGTCGAGGGATGAATTTTCCCAGTTCGGTGTAGTTTAGCTGGAAATGCGAGGTGTCCGATTATCTCGCGTACAGCGCTGCGATATTTTTCCGTTTGGTATTCTTTTGGTGCATGTAAAGCGACTGTACCGTAATCCTCGCGCGGCGTGGAATAATACATGAGTGCGCGGTAAGTGTGTGCAAGATGGCGAGGCGCGAAATAAGAATGTGCGACAACCAAAAAGGAAGCTTGAGAAGACTTTTCGCTCGAACTCGTCACTCTTCTATAGCCTGCTACCACTACTCGACTCGTATCCCCACCACGCTCGGTCTCCGCCCCCGCAGGACCGTACCCAACTCGTCGAACTATACATTCTCACGGTGTCTTTCTATTTAGAAAAATAAGCTCGAGAAGACTTTTCACTCGAATGTTCCATTTCTTACCAGTAGAACGTTCTCTTCCCACTCATTAGTCACACTTTGACTCCTCCCACAGACGATCGTTTTAAATTCTTCGAACTATACATTCTCACGGTGTCTTTCTATTTGGAAAAAGAAGCTCAAGAAGACTTTCCATTCAAACGTTCCATTTGTTAACACTAAGGCGTTCTTGTGAATCTTCCACAGTCTACTCCCACTGCACTCTGACTCCTCCCACGGAGGACCATTTTAAATTCCTCGAACTATACATTCTCACGATATCTTCCATTTCTTACCAATAGAACGTTCTGGTAACCCTCCCACAGTCTATTCTCCTCACATTCTGACTCCTCCCACAGAGGACCATTTTAAGTTTTTCAAACTATACATTCTCACGATATCTTTCTGCTTGGAAAGATAAGCTCGAGAAGACATTCCACTCGAACGTTCCGTTTCTTACCAGTAAAGCGTTCTCGCGACTCTTCCACAGTCCACTCCCACCACACCCCGACTCCTCCCACGAAGAACCGTCCCGAAACCCTGCGCTGTACACGTAACGAACATATCGGCTCGCGATGAACGTTCACGATCAATCGAACGATACCGCGAGTCGATAGTTGCGCGAGCGTAACCGAAAAATCGACGGAGAACCGCGACTCCTCCGAGCTATTCTCCTCTATCGGAATCCACGAGGTCGACACCATTTACGTTCGCGTTCGTCCGCGTCTGAATAGGCGGCGCGCGCGCGTATGCGTGCGTTCACGCGTGAAACTATTCGTATCCATCAGGCCGGGGTATCCGTCTCTCTATTCTACGTGGCAGGACACGGGTTCCAATTCATCCTCGCGCAAGCCTTCCATTATCCGTCCTAACTGGCAACCGAGGATCATTAAGCCACGGAGCCTTTTGTCCGACTGTGCGCGTCCGTCTCGTAACGACGGACCGGAGAGAGAGGAAATACGCGTGAGCGCGGAAAGATGAGGACTCGTGACGTTGCTCGACTTCGGGTTTGCGGTTCCCCTCCCGTCCCTCTCGTCCCCCCTGCCGCGAATTCCGTACCGTGAGCGCGAAATCTTGGCCGCGAATACGTTTTCGGTACGATGGAGGAGTATCCGCGTCGAAGGATCGATCGCGTACGCGAACGCGAACGCGGTGCGACTTGGTAGTCGGATTCGGGTCCGGGTGCGCGCGCAGCACAGGCCTCGCGGCGATGCACCGGCCGGACTGTTCGTTTCGTAGCGAGGCAACAGTGGATCGTAGGGATTCTCGGAACATGTCCCGGCTTTCGCGTCGAACATCGCGCGGAACGCTGTCGATCGGTCGTTGGTTCGTCTGGAAAGGATCGATTATACCGGTCGGACGGATCGCTCGCGAGGTTCGAGCCGAGCGGGTCGCGCGTTCGTCGACGTGGTGTACGAGGTGAGACGAGACGAGGCGAGGCGAGGCGCGGTACCGCGCGGCGCATCAGTCAGCCGGGATACACATCGTGTATCGCGGTACAAAGTGATGACCGTAATGACTCTAACCACCGTCTGACATCTGGCATTAGGCACTCGAGCTTTCGAGTGGCAACGCCCGCAGCAATTGTTGCCGTTTACGACTGCCGTGCACGCTCTCCTTCTTTCCCTGTTGCTCGCCACTCGTCCGTCCCACTCTCGAACGCGTTGCTTCTCTCCTCGCGGCGCGTCCTCTCGCTCGCACGTTTCGCTCTACCCCACCTCACCCCTCGCCGATCCTTTCTCGCTCCGATTCGTCGCGTCTCCGTCCGGTCCCCCTGTACGCTTCTCTACCATTCTCGTTTCTCCGCTTCTCTCCCGGTCGCTCGTCCGCTCTCGATCCTACGCGCTATAGACCGCATTCCCGAGCGCAACGACGAGGCAGAGATATATGTATATGCATTCGCGTGCACCGGTCGCCGTAGCCACCGCGCGGCTCCGCTCGCGAGCGCTACATTGCCGCGATCGCGGCTACGAGACCGACTTCGCTACTCGCGAGTACGCGCCGACGCGCCGACTCGCCGACCCGCGACTCGCGCGGACGCACGCGCCACCGGTGCATCTCCACTCGGTTCCTTCCGCTCCGGAAATCCACCGAGTCACCACCCAGATGAGACACCCCCACTCCCCGATCTTCCTCTCGTTTTTCCACCGACCACCGTTCAATTGTCGTTTTACCCGCTCGATTTGGTTTTCAATAGGGGGACACCAGAGTTGAAGCGGCCACTCGCGGAACGTATCTCGTAGAATGCAAATACGGAATCTCGAGATAGAGATACACAGACCGGTGTGTAAAACGGTTCGATTTTCGTACGATCTCTTGCGCGCGATCGACTCGAGACCCGTGAAAGTCTTCGCGCGAGTTCTTTTTTCAAAAGTTGGGAGGGGGACGAGTTTCTCTTGTGCGTGCTTTCGTTGGAAACTACCCGAGCGTGTATTGGTACAAACGTGTAGAATTTTGGGTTGGATAGTATTACATTGGGAGGGACGAATTTGTTCCATCGTAGTGTACTTTTGCTCGAATTTAAAAATGGTGGGTCTTCAGCGTCTGTAAAATTGTGTAACCTCTGTGTGTGTGTATGTGTGGTGGCCGCGAGCTCGACGGTCCGTTCTTTGGCTCCCTTTCTGGAATAATAGAGACCGGTGCCGACGAGAAAATGGTTCACCTCTCACCGAATGGAAACCCGACGGAGCGCTGCGTATCCTGGCGCAATTACCGACATTAGAAAGTCGTCGCTGCTTAGTCCCAGAATCCGACCCCAATTACCGAATCTCTCCTCGGGGCCAGATACGGCCGGCGATGTGGCCCCCGTCGACGTTCGTTCGTCGTCGGGCCCCGAATCGGCGAATTTGACGGGAAAGGTCCTCGCGGTGGTATCGGGTCGGACGGGTTTTGCAAATAGTTGGAAATCGTCGGAAAACGTTCTCGTCGAGAGTAGGATAGGGCCCGTGTCGGGGTCTGAGGCGAGTCGGGCCCCGAATCGGTGAATTCGACGGGAAAGATCCTCGCGGTGGCATCGGATTGGGAGGGTTTTGCAAATTGTGGGAAATCGTCGGAAAACGTTCTCGTCGGGAGTAGGATAGGGCCCGTGTCGGGGTCTGAGGCGAGTCGGGCCCGAAAAGACAGTTTCTGAGGTTCGAAGAGTAAATAGTTGAGTGTCGTCGCGAAACGCTATCGTGGATCGAGATCGAGCGTAAGATAGGGGCCTTATCGAAGTCTGGAGCGAATTGGGCCTGAAAAAGGTCCCAATTGTAACGCGGAGCGACTTTATATCGATGAAATTCGATATCGAGTTCGTTTATCGTTGATCTTCGGTGAATGATTCGGAATCCTCGCTTTGGAGTAAGAAGAAATTGGGCCGGTGAGCTAGAACGCGGGGTAGGTAGCGATTTTCATCTCCATTCGACGGATATAAGCTGATACAAGGATATCAAAGGAAGAACGTTACGTAAAATATAATACATCGAGTACCAAACCAGTGCACCGTGCAAACCCATAATAACAACACACGTTCGAATCTTCGAGTTTACCTTTCTATTATATTTCAAAGAAGAAAAATTACAGATTGCTCGAGTATCTTACAACTGAATTCGCAATGATTCACCAAACCACCCGAAGCAAATTTACCATTCGAAATAGTTTCTATCTCGACGCAACGAACTCGAAAATTCTTCTCTCGATTTATTATACTTCGTCTCGATCTTCGCCTCTCCATGAAAAACGATCTCAACGATACACCCGATCGAGGAAAGAAACCCTCGTTCGAGATCCGTAGCCCTGTTTTCGCGTCGAGATCCGCGAGGGGAAAATCGAGGGGAGGACAGAAGCTGGGGAGTCGAAACGGGCGTAGAAACGGAATCGGTAGGATAATTGTGCGATAACGGGAAATAAGATCGGCGGGGTACCATCGTTATTTCCCCCGTAGCCGGGTAAGGACCGTGGAGAGGCGCAAACGTCGGTTATCAAGTTTCTCCGTGTGTCCCTGGATTATTCAACGTCCTCTCGCTGTTGTCAGTGGGTGGTGAGCTACGAGACGATCGGTCCTCCGTGGCCGGTTCGTCCTCGCGTTTCCGTCAAGCGTCGGAGAGAGATCTCGTTGGGGTCGGAGGGGGGACTACCTTGCGGTGTTTCGTAGCTTTAACAAGAACGTTGCTCGAGGAGGAGGTCGCATACCAATGGATACGATGACTGACCTGCATCGCGAGTGTGCGCGCGGGCGCGCGAGTGGGCCCCTATACGTGCACGCCGCGCGCGGTCTTCGCGTTCGTTTATCGATACACGCGTGCGCGCGGTGTCACTCAAAGCCCATGCGCTCGCTCGCGACCACGTATTGCGTAACCACCGTATAGGAAACAAAGAGCTCGAGTATCCGACACGGTGTGGCAAGATCCCCCGTTTCGTATTTATCGATCGAGTCTCGTCCCTCTCTCCGTCGTTTCCAGGGACGCGGGCCTACGACCCGTTGGAATTATAATGTCGTAAAAAACATCGACGGGCGACAATTACGAGGCACGAATATCTCGCGGCGGTATTAACGCGCTTACGGCACGCAATCGCGGTAGCACCGTGTTTGCGAAAGCGCGAGTACGCCGCGCGCGTTCGGGATGAGCGATAGTCGCCGCGAGTTTAACAACGCGTACGCTGGTGGGGAATCGGCGAGAGCGAGAACGAACGAGAGAGTGTCTTAGAGTGTACGTGTATGAAAGAGAGAACGGTGGAAGAAGTAGGTGATCGTTCGAAAACTCCTACGAGAGTGGTCTTCGGAACGGAGATGCGGTCCCGAGGTTTCACGGTGCATAACGCCGTTAAGAAGAACGGCTCGTAAAATCGTGGCATCCGTGCGAGCCGGTGCCAACACGCCGCCCGGCGTACGTTCCTGCGACGCTCTTGGAAAAATCTCACCGCCGCCGTACGTGATTGCCGGACGCGGCCACCTTTCTCACCGTCCTCCTCCTCCTCCTACTCCACCACCTCCTCCTCCTCCTCCTTCTCCTCGCGCGCAATTATCGCGAGCCCCGGCGTTGAATTACGATGCCGATTAAGTGTCTCGCGTTGACTTTCCACCGGCTCGACAATTTTCGCCAATACGGGGGCCTGTTATTATCGTTCTCCCGGGGAATCATCGCGCGCGACGATTCCCCGATGATCTCGCGCGATACGCGCCGCCGAGGACCGTTTAACCGGGAGAAGCCAACACGGAGAGGGGGTGGAGGGGTGGGGAGTGGGGGCACGGAGCACGCTTCGAGCGGATTTATTCGCGGACCATGGGAGAATGGAAATTTTCACCAAGACGCGAAAGTTTCTAATATCGCGGCGCGAGCGGACGTTGGCTAGTCGAGTGTAACGTTACAGCGAGGGAGAGGAGCGAATCTCGACTACGAACCGACACGACTGGATCATTTTAACTTTTTTCCAAGACGATAGGGACTTGTCAATTGTATGGAGTGATTCAATACAGTGTTGAATGATCGCGAGTGAGCGACTATAAGTTTTCGGGAGACGGTGAGACGATCGACTGTTGTCGTTCACTTGTAAGCGGGGTCACGATCGGATTGGAGTTCATTTCTTTTTTTTACGAGATCCAAAGACGATTTTCTCTTACGAGCATACGTTCGAGAGACTCTGGACTGGCGAGTGCGGCGTAGAATCCGCCATCGGAACGCATTATTCCCCGCGGACCGACGCGACTGGAAAGCGACTCTCCCCGATTCCCGTTTTCAAACGCTTCGACTTTCAATGGCGGTCGGTTAGGTCTGCCGACACTCGTAGAATCCGCTGTAAAAAATTCTCCACTTCGTAGCGGCGTTTGTAGACCTCTGCTTCGAAATTGTCACTCCGGTGAGAGCAAGCGGAGAAAAGAACACTCGATGAGGTTAGATTCCTCGATCGGAGGGAATCTGGTCCACGGACCGATGCACCTGGTGAAAATTGTTCAATTTTCACCGTGATTCAAACATTGTCACAATTTCTTCCGCGTTTTTTATGCAGTTTCTCGCACTGCGCGACTTCAGATAGTCCCGCGAGAGCTCCGTATTCCCAATTTTAATTTTCTCGATCCAAAAACGAGTTTCATTCGATGGCGCGAGGTGTAAAGGGACCCTGGATGTCTCGTGCGGCATCGTATTCCCAATTTTAATTTTCTCGATCCAAAAACGAGTTTCTTTCGCTGACGCGAGGTGTAAAAGAACCCTGGATGTCCCGCGTGGCATTGTATTCCCAATTTTAATTTTCTCGATCCAAAAACGAGTTTCTTTCGCTGACACGAGTTGTAAAAGTACCCTGGATGTCCCGCGTGGCATCGTATTTCCAATTTTAATTTTCACGATCCAAAAACAAGTTTGTTCCGCTCGCGCGAGGTGTAAAAGTACCCTGGATGTCCCGCGTGGCATCGTATTCCCAATTTTAATTTTCACGATCCAAAAACGGGTTTGTTCCGCTCGCGCGTAAGATCCGAAAGAGCTCCGGGACAGTCGACTCGCAGCGTGGGATTCACGATCGGCGCGTTATCTCGTGCGCGGAGCGATGCGACCGGGAAGAGCGACACTCCCCGATTCTCGTTTTCGATCGTTCTCGACTCTCGATGGCGGTCGGTTCTGGCCACGCGTAAAAATCCACCGTGCAGAATTTCACACCTCCGAGCAACAGTCCCGAGTTAAATTATCGCTCGACGGTGGTGTGGTAACGTCGCTTGAAAAAAGTTGGGGAAACATCGTTCGTGGCGTCGCGTCCGTCGGTCCGCGCGAAATTTTGCTTTCTCCTTTGCGGCCGGTCTGGGCTTTTCCCTCGGAAGTCTATCGGTAGGTTCGTCGCCCCGTCGGGTACGGCTCGCATAACTGCACACGCAGCTTTTGATTGTCGATTCAGAGAGCGATATCGGCGACGATTCCGTAGCTCGGTTTTCGTGCTGCATGCCAAAGCGGGGGCCCAGGCTCTCGTTCGCGCCGCCCGTACACGGGGAACGGCCGATTGAATTTTACGCTGGGATCGGTTATCGAAATTCTTCGTCGCTCGTCTCGAAACTCCCCACGGTGGTTTCGTTCCACGCGCGGAAACTCGAACCACCGCTTCGTCTACCACGGAATTTTTCCCATCGTCTGTTCGTCGTCTTACTTATCCGCGTTATCCGTGCTCGAATTGAGATCTCGGGTCTCGGGGAAAAGCGAAATGGACAGGTGTTCCAATTTGTCCGCGAGAAACGAGTCGCGCCGATTTTCAAGATTCCACGAGAAATCCGATCGATCGAGATCGGCCTCGATCGGCGAGCCCCGCGGGGGCTGTCGGCCGCGTTTCTTCCACGTTTAACGAAACGATCCCGGACGAAAGAGAAGCCGATCGGTAAGTGCGTACGGGAACCGAGTAACTTATACGTGTATGCGTGTGTATGTGTGTGTGTGTTTGCGTGCGTGTATCGAGGCGTCGAGGAGAGAAAGCGCCCGCTCGGTAGGCAGATCGGTGCCAGCTATAAGGCAGGTAACCAATCGCGATAAAACGGGGGTAGGGAGGGGTGCGAGGGAGGAGGAACTGCGTGCGAGCTGCACTTTCCAATGCACTTGGTGCGAACGTTGCACCGGGAAAGTGCATACGACGGGGCACCGAACGTAAACGGCGACGGGGAGACCCGGTTCGCACGTGTTTGACGGTGTGCGTGCGCCTCGAGTCGACTCGAATCGCGTTGAATCGCGTCGAGTCGCGTCTCGTCGCGGACGTTTAACGCGCCGAAGACGATTTCCACCGTGCATGGAAATTGGTCGACTCTAACCCACAAAGGTAGTAAATTACGCGCGGGAATGCGCCGTCCTCGTGGAAAAACGATAGCTAAAACTTACGTACGCGCGCGCAAGGTTCGCGCGGATTTTACGCTCGTCCCTTGGACCAACGACGAGTATACCCCGAACCGGGTACCGTCGTCGTTATTTCAATTTCACACGTAATTCCATTAAGGACTATCGACGACCACTACGGACGTTCTTTGATCGTTGTTTCATCGAAAGGAGAAGACTTCAGCTCGTCGCGTCTCGCGTTGCGAGGGATCTCGTCGAACTTGTTCTCGTCTTTCTGGTCCACGTTGCGTTGATTATTTTCAACGGTAGCGCGGACAATCGCGAAAGTTTCGCGCCACGAGTGACCGTGTACTGTTCACAACCGATTAGACGTCCTGCGAGAGAAACGCGGGTCCAATAGATCGGATTGGACACACTCGTGCTTGCTTTCGATCGTGGAGAGTTAACGACCGCGACGATGTAAGTGGGTCGAAGAATGTACTGTGCGTATACGGAAAGATGGTCAGCGGGACGGTACAGAGGCAACGGGAATGCTGAGTGACGCGATTGGTAGACGAGAACCATTTTGGTCAGTAGGACATCGTGATCGAGACCACGTGTACGAACGAGTGTTGTTAAACCAACGCGAAGATCTACATTCTTTCTAGCAATGTATAGTACTATGCACGATTGAGAAAAAGTCCTACGGAAAGAATATTGGTCTAATTGGTCGTATTACGCGATGAAAAAAGTAAGCAAGGCATGTCGAATGCGAGACAGTTTTAAGTGAGACTCTGTACCATCTCGTAGGACTTTTTTCGATCCGTGTACAGTACATCGCGAAGTATCGTCGTATCCTGGTGGCTCTTTCGTGTTTCAAAAGAAGAGAGAAAGCCTTCCGCTTGTTATTTCCTTAGCGATGTACTGTGCACGATTGAGAAAAAGTCCTACGGAAAGAATGTAGGTTCAATTAATCAAAATGCCAGCGATCCATTTCAATCTTATTTTCCTCTACCTTGTTTGAGCGACGAAGAAAGTAAACGAGACGGTATAAGATAGACTCCCAGTCCCTAAGTCCTTGAAGGACTTCTTTCGAGCCGTGCACACTACATCGTGCAATATACCGACGTCAGAGACATACATTCCAGACATCTGTTCACGTACTGGCGGCTCTTCCATGTTCCAAAAGAAAAGAGAAAGCTTTCCGCTCGTCATTTCCTTAGCAACGTACTGTGCACGGTTGAGAAAAAGTCCTACATCAAGAATGTTGGTCCAATTGATCAAAATGCAAGCGATCCATTTCGACCATATTATCCTCTACCTTGTTTGAGCGACGAAGAAAGTAAACGAGACGGTATAAAATAGACTCCCAGTCCCTAAGTCCTCGAAGGACTTCTTTCGACCCGTGCACACTACATCGTACAATCCACCGACGTCAGAGACACTTGGTCCATACATCTTTTCGGGTACTGGCGGCTCTTTCGTGTTTTAAAAGAGAAGAGAAAGTTTTCCACTCATTTCTTTAGCAACGTACTGTGCACGGTTGAGAAAAAGTCCTACGGAAAGAATGTTGCTCCAATTAATCAAAATGCAAGCGATCCATTTCGATCTTATTATCCTCTACCTTGTTTGAGCGACGAAGAAAGTAAACGAGACGGTATAAAATAGACTCCCAGTCCCTAAGTCCTCGAAGGACTTCTTTCGACCCGTGCACACTACATCGTACAATCCACCGACGTCAGGGACACTCGGTCCAGACATCTGGTCGTTTCCCGTTGGCTCTTCCGTGTTTGAAAAGGCTTGAGAAAATCCGCGCTGGAAGGCGCGAGTGTCGATTGGCCGCGCGGGAGGGAGTCGCTGGAGACGGGCCCGAGTGACGACCTCGATTGACCCGTCGATCCGTCACGGTTCTCCCGCTGAACGGGAGAGTGGCTCGCACAATTAGCCGGGTAAGGTGCAAGATCGAAGGATCGTGCGTCACGTGGAAGCTAATGTCGGGCTAATGCGGCGGCAGCTACGCGTCCCGATAGGTCGCCCGGCTACGCTCGGTTCGGTTCAGCTCACGAGAGCGCGTAGCTGCGCGAAATAATACTCGCGAGACACGCGTGTTTCGCTAATGGATTCTCTCTCCTGGCCGCAGGCCGATTCGTTTTCGTCGCGTCATCCCTACGCGGAATTTGATTAATTACGACCATACGACCGGCCCGGTAATTACTTTCCGATAGGATCCGCGTCCCCTCCTCTCCTCCCCTCTCTCTCTCTCTCTCGCTCATCGTTCCTCGTTGCTCGATCTTCTCCCGCGTTTCACCGCACTCGACGATCCTCCCCTTCGTCCCCGAGTTTCTTAATAATCTTCTCCTCTCTTCCACGGAAATTCGTCGTTACGCCGAAGCCCGGCTTTCGATCGACGCGACCGATAAGACGCGTGCTTCATCTCGAAACGACACGCGCGAATGGACGTTTACGTCGTCACGGTGAAGATTCGTAATTTCGTGGGTATCTCCGGGCAAACGTTAACACGAGCTGGACGTTTCTCTTTACGTTGTTAAACGTTACGGAAAGGATCTTGCGAGCAAATAGCCGACAGGACAGATGTTATCTTTGGGGTATAACTGTTTAGAGAGATACTGTTAACAGTGGAACGATACTTTGTCGAATAAGTGCGATCGGTGTGAAAACAGGGTCATTAATCTTCGCGTTGATCATCGGAAATGGAGTTCGATCCGGTTTGGATGGGATCGTTGTAGCGAGCGATATTAGGTATTTATCAATATGGAGTCGAGGTTTCGAATTGACTTTATTTGGACGAAAGTATAGTATTTGAATCATTGGTTAAGGTGTCTTGTGGTGATGTGGTTGGAGGTGATCGTTGAACCGTTTGGAGCACTGATAAAGGATACTTGGCAATGTCGAAGAATAATTTTCAGAGTTGTCAATCTTCGAACGCGTGTTATTCTGTAACAAATTTCGTCTGAAGTTGGATCATGCCAAAGGAAGGAAACGCTTGGATCATGCCTTACAATTTTGCGTCCCATACTGGTTCGATTTCCAAACAGCAGCGATCGTTGGTTGAATTTTTCTTAATCTCGATCGATCCACGGGAACGATGGTGGTTCGCGAACGAGTCTCGTCGTTTCTCGGGGTTACCGAGTAAAATGGGCGGGGGCTAAGAACGCAGTAAACGGGCGGTTTATTTTATTAGCTCCTACGTTAGAGGAGCGGCTGACAGCTTAATTGTTTATTAATTCACATTCGCGTCCGGCGCGATTCCGCCGACGGTTATGCGGGAACTGGTCCGTATCGGTCCGCCGGCTACCGCTCGGATACGCATAAAATATTTTTATTTCCGCGGAACTCTTCGGGCGAGACCGTGGGTCTACGAATTTACTTTCGCGGCGCTGGCAATTACAGCATAACTGGCTAGAAGTTTCCTGGAACCCCTTTCGGGCCCGATTCTCTATTATTTTTGATATACGATCGATTCGCGGACCCCTCGCCCCGCGTACAAGTACCTCTGTTTACGACAGGTTCGGGGACTACTCCACGGTGAAATCTCGAGTTTCTTCCTCGATGTTTCCGCGCGGCCAAGCTTTCCCGATATCGTCGATAACTTTCCGCTCAAGGGATCCCGAGGCAGCGCTCTCGTAGAAATCGAAATCCTCGTAGCCGAGAAACGCCAACGATCGCGGAAGCGTCGCGGACGAGTTTTCGACGGCCTGGTAAGCAGCTTTGTCCGCTGTCTGCGGGAATGGTAATCCGCGAACTCGATACGCCTAATTTATAGGCCGTTCGAGGCGTCCTAATTATGTCATTAGCTCGGATGCAGCGCTCGAAGCGCCGTGATCGATTTTTCGAAACGGTTTCGCGTCGGTGTTGGATAGAGCGAATCAAGGTGGGGGAAACACGACGGATCCGAGGGTACACTTTTAATTAGACCGACCACCAATCAAGGAGATACCGCCGGGCCGAGGATACGTGTACACACACACATGGACGAAACGTTTTGTACGCTACCGAACCAGAAACATCGCGGGGCCCCGGATTGTTGTTTCGTTTCCTAGTGAAATTTATTCGCTCGATAGCGAGCGACTCGACGATGTATCGATCACGTAACGCGCTCCCGGTGTGTGTATACATTGTAATTGGTCCGCGGCAATAAATTTCGCCGTCGGATAAATTTCCAACGGAGCGATACGACTATGCTTAATGCTATCGGTGGTCGGGTAGACGCGTCTCTGTCGCTCGAGAATCGATCACCGAGACGCGCGTCTATATCTACGTCCGCGATATTCCACCGTGTACGAGTTGCCGGCTAATGGGATCGGCGGGGAACGGTTCTGCTCGAGGAAACTCGCTCGTAGCGAGGGGAGGGGTGGGAGAGTTGTGTAGGGCTGGAGGGGGGACGTGTCGAATTTTTCGAGGATCGTGGGCAAACTTTGCCCTCGAGTGAATATCACTTTTGCACGGTGTGCAAGTGGAAGCGAGTCGTCTTTGGATCTTGGAGGTAATTAAAACTACCCGGTCGCGTCGGTTTGTAGATACAACGCTCTCCGATCGAGAATCCAAAGCCACGTAGGATTCTTCGGGGCTTTTCTACATCCTGCAAGTGGAAGAAAGTCGTCTTTAGATTTTAGAGGGACTTAAAATTGCCCAGGTGTGTCGGTTTGTAGATAAAATGCTCTCCAATCGAGAATCCAATCGAGATTCTTCAGGGCTTTTTACATCGTGTGCAAGTGGAAGAAAGTCGTCTTTGGATCTTGCAGGGAATTAAAATTGCCCAGGTCTGTCGGTTTGTAGATAAAATGCCCTCCAATCGAGAATCCAAAACCACCCAGGATTCTTCAGGGCTTTTCTACATCGTGCAAGTAGAAGAAAGTCGTCTTTGGATCTTGAAGGAAATAAAAATTGCTCAGGTGTGTCGGTTTGTAGACAAGATTCGCTCCCAGTGTTCTACTCGGCTTTCGAGAGTCTTTTCTCCACTTACCCTCCCCAAAGTAATAATTTCGAAGCGGAGGTCTACAAACGCCACTTCGAAGCGTACAATTTTCGACGGTAGATTCCACGAGTGTCGACAATTTCGAACCGATCGTCGTTCCGAATTAAAGCGATCGGAAACAGGAATCGAGGTGCGTCGCTTTCCAGTCGCGTCGGTCCGCGGACAAGATTTTCTCCGATCTGCTCGAGGAAACTCGCTCACGGTAAAGAGGGAGGATGGTCGACGACTGGAGGGGGACAGCAGTCGAATTTTTCGACGATCGACCGCGAGCACACTTTGCCCCCTCCCTCGGCCCCGTTTCTGGAACGGAAACCCTAGTTGGCCAGGGGCGAGGTCGACTTTTAATTAAACGGACGTTCAATCAACGAACGCCTATGATACCGTTGATCGCTCACTCGCGAGCGCGTTTCCGCGTTCCCCGGGCCCCCGTCGCGGTCATCGCGAGGGGGCCCCGGCTACTGGAGCGAAAGAGAGATATCCTCGGAAACTTATCCCCCTCGAGGTCAATCCACTCGGTTCGAGTCGTGCACTCGATCGAACGAGTTCCTCCTGTCCGTCTCGCCGTTGGATTTCTCCCCACCCCGCCACCCTCCCCCCTCGCCTATTTATTTGCTCGGTTTTCCTTTCTCTTCTTATCCGAGCGATCTGCCACGAAACCTGGAAAAGCCCCTCGTTGGATGGTAACGAGCGATTAAACCACCTGCCTCTAATTAATTCGCCCGGCGTACCGACTTGCCCGTTATTACGTCCACGGATCTTGCGATTTAGAAACAGGAGGGGGGGAGGAACGGTAAAAAAAAATGGTGGATCTAGCGGTAGTCGGCTAATTTAACGCTCGGCTCGGTCCCCCCTCGCGGACTCGGGTGGGGGAAGGGCCCAGCGACGACTACTTTCGTTCGGCTCTTCCTAGGGGCCGCGCCCGTTCCGCGCGAGCGCCACGGAAACGCGCGATGCGTTTATCGCGGCCGACGCGCGTGTTATCATTATCCCGGGGAGGGTGTGGCTCCGAGCGTGTTTCTTTTTTTTTCGAGTCTGTCGTCCTCCCGGGGTCACGGATCGACGAGCTTATCGCGCTCGAACCCGTTGCGAATCGATTTTCCTCGCCTATCGTGGATTACGCCCCCCTCCCCCCCGCTTTCGTGGAACCGAGACTTTCACGAATCGCGCCCCGGATACGTGTTCTTTGTTTCCTCGAAGGCGGGGCGAGACGAGAACTCGAGAAATAAAGATTTTAGCGGGGAAATGAAACTAGTTCTCGAGAGGGGATGCCAAAAGGGGATGGATTTTATTCATGAAAATTAAAATGTAGTTTTGTAATTCGTTTACATGGAGGGGTGGGAGGAATTTTGAAATTGGAACGTTTAGTTTTGACACGCGTATAGTTTATCAGAGATTGCGATTGTGTCGCAAATTTGGTTGATTGACGGGTATACTTTAAACGGAGAAATATGGAATAGTGATGTTTTTGTTCCTATCGGAGAAACTACATTGCAAAATTACATTGCAGAAACTTACAAGTCGCAATTACGGCAAGTGTACACGACCAGTCTTTACGCACCCAGTGTCATTTGCTGTTATCGTGAACTACCTGGTAACGGTGTCGCAAATCGACAGTTAAAATTACAAGGTATTATATTTCTATCCAGCGACAACAATCGAACCTTGAACAATCAGCTCAAATCCCCTCTACTCGGTCGAGAAACCTCATCGCTGCGTGTTTTCAAATATTTGTATGTATCCGCCACGGGGAAAGCATCACCTCTACGATAGCCTAGAGGTCTATTGATCGCCTTGCCCCACAGTCACCAAGTATTCTGGTAACCTTCACGAAAGTCGCGTGAACAGCTCCGCAGTGTTCTCGAGTCCTTTGCGATACGTGTGCAGGTTTGGAAACTCGCCTCAATTCCTCCCGAACCACCATTTCCCATTGGACACACGTGGATAGTCGTTGGACAATCTCGATTCTCATCCCCCGTTGTATTCGTCTCGTAGACCCCCCTACGGTTCGTATCTTGGCTAGGGCACGTGGTATGGGGGTCGGTGGCACTCCGTTCGACCGCATAGGTTCTAACGACCTTCCGTGGCGACCCTGAGCGAGGTTTTTCGACTTGCATAACTAGACCTGGTTCCGTTCCCTGGGTCGAGAAACCGCGCGATGCCGTAATACGTTTTGAATAGAGGCAAAAGTCGAGGGGATCGAAGCGACGGTGGGTAAAGACGGGGTGGTGAAGGGAGGGGGACAGGGAAGCGGCGTAGAAACGAGAATAAAAGAAGTCCCTAACGGAGGGGGTGGCGGGGGATCCGTTGAGGAGAGAAAGATACGTCGTGCCGAGCATCAGAGTAACAGCAGGTGGCTGGTTAGCTTATGTGCCTTCCCGGGAATCGGTTTAATGTACACACGCTCACGGACCTCTACCTGCCGTGTTCACCGATGGCCTCTCCTGTAGGCGAATTGCGATAGTCGCGTAGACCATGGCCGACCGAATCTCTTCAGCTGATACGGGAACGGAGTGGGGTAAACCGTAACGCGGAATCACCGCGAACGCAAACGCGACGTGTAACCCGCGCGTGGCACGCGTGCGGGTTAACGATCGGCATTGTACGCGCGCGGTTTACCATTTAAACGCGACACATCGGTGTGCACGCTCCCCTCGCCGCGCGGATTGAAACGCGTTCGACGCGCGTTTATGGTAGTGTCGGCGATTCGTATCGTTGCACGACGCGCCGCGCCGCACCGCGCCGCACCGCGCCGAGGCGCGATTTTTCTCGCGCGCTTTCACCGGGCCCCGCGCGATCCAATCGAACCTCCGTTCGCCGGGGCACCGCGCGATCGCGGCGATAGGATCGAGAGGGGGGCGGGGGGCCCACTCGGTAGATCGGGGAATGAAAATATTATCCGGCGCGCGGCGAACTTCCACCGCTTGGAACGAACGCCTCGAACCAGGAAGAGCTTTCGAGCTCGCATCGCGCTGGATGCCCCGGCCGTAATATCGGTCACGTTGAATACGGTTCCCGCAACAGCCACGGAATGCAATTCCCCGATCTTGCTCGGATGCCCCCCTCTGTAGCCTTTCGGTGGCTTCCTCGATGTTAGGCGTGCGTATCGACCGAGTATCTGTACGTTCTTCGTGCCCCTACCGAGAGACCACCGAGGAAAATCGATCGAGTGCCCAATTTCTTCGGATGTAACGACATTGTTCAACGTTGCTCATTCTGTGACTTCTTCGATGGAGTATCTTTCCATTCTTTGATCTGCTCTGACAGCAGTCACGTTCGAGAAAATCGAAATAGAGCCGAATTATTTCGGACCTACCGATATCATCCAACGTCCTCCTATTCGTGGCTTCTTCGAACAAGAATTAGGGGAGTATCTTCCCATTCTTCGATCCTTTTTGACAGCGAACAGTCACGTCCGAGAAAATCGAAAGAGTGTCCAGTTTCTTCGGACGTATCGACATCGTCCAATGTTGCTCTGTGGCTTTTTCGATGGCTGGAGTATTTTTCCGATCGAGTTTCTTCGGATGTATCATCGAACGCCCTTTTAGTCGTGGCTTTGTCTATGCTAGGGAATATCTTTCCACTCTGTGACTTATTGTGATAGCTACGGAGTCACGTCCGAGAAAATCGAAAGAGTGCCCAATTTCTTCGGACGTACCGAAATCGTCGAACCGTTCTTCTCTTCCTAGCTTCTTTTATATTAACAAGTACCTTTCCCCATATCGGTCTCTTCTGATTCTCAGTAGCAACGTCCGAGAGAATCGAAATAGCCGAATTTCTTCGGATGTACCGACTTCTTCGATATTAAAGTATCTTTTTCAATATCTTCGAATCTACCGACACCATCTACCGTTATTTCGATCTCTTCTGCTCGCGAGTAGTGACCTCGGAGAAAATGGAAAGATCCTCGAATTTCTTCGGGCGTACTGAGATCGTGGTCCCACCTTCCTTTTCTTTGTTCGTCGTCGAGGAATTTCAACCTGGAACGCGCGAGTTCGGCAAAATCTTTGACGCAGAAGGGACCGAGAATCCCAGGGACCACCTGTCGCTCGATGTACGCTTCGTAACGGACACTCCGTTCACGACGTCCGCGCGGGTACGTCACCTCTCGCGAGCGTGTACTCGTTCGCGCGTGTGCGTAACCACGTACATATGTATTACACATACGTTTGTTTCTCTCTCTCTCTCTCTCTCTCTCTCTCTCTCTCTCTATATATATATATATATATATATATATATATATATATATATATATATGTATGTATGTATGTATATATGTATTATATATCTCGAACACCATATACGTCACGCATAATATTCGCGGTTCGATCAAACTTGACGCGCGTCAGTATTTGTAAACCGGTAAGACGAGTAAGGTAACTGGTACCCCTTTCGTGGCGGTATTTTTATTTAAATAGTTTTCAATAATACGCGCCGACGGAATAGTGTCTCTCGCGCGTAACGGGCACGCGATTGGGTATTCCCGGAATGCCGCGGCGAGGTGAAACGCGAAATGAAGAAGGAAACGTGGAACTGGGACCGTTTCGGTCGCTCGGGAACGTTTCGTCGGCAAGTACGCCGAACTTTCTCTGGAATCGGTTCCCTCTCGATTATATCCGAGCGGGATCGACGCTCTTATGTCACACGCTCCTCGTCGCGGGACAACACCGTGCCACAGTCACCGTGTGGTCGAGGTGTAACTCGAACCTCGTTACAAGAAATGCTCCTCTGAAACGAGTTATTGGAAGTATTACAGATTGTCGCCGATGCCTCCGTCGTTCGATCGAATTCTCGAGGATGCACGAAATCGCTCGGTGGGAAGACATACCCGAATCGTCCACAATTACCCTCGAGAATCATCAGGGTTGACGAATCTCTACACAAATGGCAGATCTGTAGTTTCGTTATCGTTCGAACGGAATATTTCTCGTTCAAACTTTCACGACTTTTTCAAAGTGTGCATTCACGCGTACAGAGTATCTGAAATTACCTAGCAGGGTTACTACGAGGAATTTAAGTAGAATTCGAGCAAGTTAATCTCGATTACTCCATTGCTCCGGAGCGTATCTTTCGAACAGTGGAGAAGGTAAATCGGTCCGTGACTTCGTATCGACGACGCGGGAAATACACTTCTTGAAACGGTTCTCGTCGTTCCGACACTCGTGTTTCAAATTTTCAAACGTTTCTCGTCGAAGGTGCGATCGTTGTACGCGTTCGGCGTCGATTTTCGACGCGAGAAGCGAGAGTGTACGTCGCGTGAATGAAGCAGCGCTACGCGCGCGCCGTTTCCAGCTCGTGTAACCCGAACTGAAAGTTACTCGGGCTGTCCACCTTTCTCTCTCGCGTTACATCGTGCGTCTGGAGCGGACTCGAGCGCAACCAGCACCGCCGACGCTCGCCATCTGTAACCAAGGGCCGTCGAAGGGAATGCGCCTGCCCGTTCGGCACGTGCTTCATCGAGGAATTAGCGGTGCTCTTAAAAATTGTTTTCGGTATGTAACCACGTTTTCAACGACCTTCTCGACCTGGAACGTCGAACGAAGTTTCGAGCCCCCGGTAGGGCTCGTGGCTGCCAAGTGCCCTTAACCCCGTCGATCAGGAGGTCAAGGCTAAGAATATCCGACTCGGAGTGACTAGACCTTTCGTCGTGTTCGAAACATCGGGTACGGGGACCTGGAACAACGGTAAACAAAGTCCCTGGCACAGTGATCGTGGATGACTGGTCCAAGTGTCTTTAACCCCATTGATCAAGAGGTCAAGGGTAGAAATATCTAGCCAGGAATATCTAGAACACTCGTCGTACTATTATCGAGGACTAGGAACAGTAGTAAACAAAGTCTCTGGTATGGTGTTCGTAGATGCCTAGACCGTGTCTTTAACCTCATCGATTAGGTCGGAGGTAGAAATATCTAGCCAGGAGTATCTAGAACACTCATCGTGCCATCATCGAGGACGAGGAACAATAGTAAACAAAGTCTCTGGTATGGTGTTCACAGATGCTTAGATCAAGTGTCTTTGATCCGATTGATCACGAGATTTAGGGCAAAAGTATTCGATTAGGAATAACTAGAACACTCAAAGTACTATTATCGAGGACTAAGAACAGTAGTAAACAAAGTCTCTGGCACGGTGCTCGTAGATGCCTAGATCGAGTGTCTTTAACCTCATTGATTAGAATGTCAGAGGTAGAAATATCCAGCCAGGAATATCTAGAACACTCGTACTATTATCGAGGACTGGGAACAGTTGTAAACAAAGTCTCTGGCATGGTGTTCACAGATGCCTAGATCGAGTGTCTTTAACCACATTGATTGGGATCTCAGAGGTAGAAATATCTAGCTACGAATATCTAGAACATTCATCGTACTATTATCGCGGACGAGGAGCACTAGCCAACAAAGTTCCCCGAACGGTGCTCACGGATGCTTAAAGACACCAAGTGTCATCAACCGCGTTAATCGAGAGGTCAAGGACAAAGTATCCAACACTAGGGGGTCTCGTAACTAGACCTCTCCTCGTATTGTAATCATGGAGGACAATTTGGTAGCGACATCGATGCGTGTAGACGGGAGCCTCGCCGCGAAAAATACCGAACGGCTCGCGAAGAAAAACGAATCGGGGCGTGGTGGGGGGATCCCCGTCGAATTCGCCATCGGGCGTGCGCGAGGACGTACGGGAACCTCGGGTTCATTTTTCTACGTCGGCTGACATAAAAGTTTAATTACACGCTTTTGACGTTATAATACGTCGCGGGGCGAAAAAAGCGCGCGATGTAAAAGCTGCTCGATAAAAGTGAAACGTTAGCCCGAAATTATGGGGGGAGATACGAGAATTAAAAACGGCGCTGACATTGAAGTATGAATTATTAATACTCAGCGGTGGCTCCGACCGGCTAACTTAGCGGCTGTCTTCGATCTTCTCGTCTCTTTTCGTTCGCTTCCCACGCGGTGCTAAGAAAGCGCCCCGGTCTTAGCGTTAAGTTGCATCGATCGATCGCGCTTCTTCCACGCCGATACAGAGTTACCGAACGTGGTCGTTTCTCGGAACTCGCGTTCCCCGATTCGCGCGAAATTCCACCGCGACTGAAATTTGATTCTCTCGCGAGCAAAAGGTCGAACATACACGCGCACCGAGTGCGCCGGCTCGGAATCGATTTACAAGAAAACGAATACCGGCTCTCCTCGGGGGTCCCCCGATTTCTCTTTCGACGTACGTTTATTTTTAAAACCGAATTAATTCGACGAAGTTTCGCGCGCACCGTGGCACTCGGCACCCGCGAAGCGAAAGTGAACGCGCTCGTCTCTCCTGGATCTCGTTTGCCTCTCGTTTCAGCGCGTATACGCAACAAACAAGCGATATCGCCGCCGATGGGCGCTCCGGGATAGTTACCGTTGCACGTACGCGGAATCTTGAAAACTTGGAACGACGCCACGATAAATCTACGCGGGGTGTTCTTGAACGGCGATTTAAATCTTCGCCGGACCGTAGTACTCGCTAATTTGAATAAATAATGCCCGGTCGACATAGGTCCGCGGATCAATCCTCGCGTAGTATCGCTTTCAAGTCGCGTCGACCAAACGGACGAAATCGAACGAGGTGCTGTGGAAATTTCTCGCGGTAGGAAGGTTCACGATTTAACGAATCGTTCGCGCGAGTCGTTGGAAACAAATATGGCCGTCGATTCAGAACTGTCGCTTTCCAGTCGCGTCGGTCCGCGAACGAAATCTTTTCCGTGACTCGCGATAGAAAATTAAAGAATTGTCAAAATCTATGCTAAATTATCTACATAGGTCGTTGAAATAAAAAATGGTCGTCTACTACGAAGAGAAACCCCCCCGTGATCGATACTTACGGAGTGTCGCTTTCCAGTCGCGTCGGTCCGCGAACAAAATTTTTTTGTAACTTGCGGTAGAAAATTAAAGAATTGTCAAAATCTGTGCTAAATTATCTACATAGGTCGTTGAAATAAAAAATGGCCGTCTACTACGAAGAAATACCCCCGTGATCGATACTTACGGAGTGTCGCTTTCCAGTCATGTCGGTCCGCGAACAAAATTTTTTTGTAACTTGCGGTAGAAAATTAAAGAATTCTCAAAATCTATGCTAAATTATCTACATAGGTCGTTGAAATAAAAAATGGCCCTCTACTACGAAGAGATACCCCCGTGATCGATACTTACGGAGTGTCGCTTTCCAGTCGCGTCGGTCCGCAAGTAAAAAAAAAAAATTCCTCGCGCGCTAGGAAAATAATAATACTCTACGTAGAACTATTTTCCACCTCGACGAATCACCGTCCGAGAAGATCGACCCCCTACGAGGCATCCTTGGGTCCGTTGTAAAAAGAAATCGAACCTCGTTCGAGTGGCGCGTTAAATTCAAAGACGGTAGTCGCGGAAGTTCTCAATTTCCGGGAACAGCGTCGAGGGAGGGGGTGGGGAGGGGTACGAAAATTCCGCAGTTAAGCCGGGAAGTGATTCGAAACGCGTTGAGGCCATCACTCGGTGATCGCGGACGAGTGCGTGGGTAAAAGTACCGTGGCATCGGTTCGCGAACGCGCGGGGGGCCCCGCGATGTCGAGAGGGGCCCGCATTCGTTCTCCGGAGCCGAGGAATACGTTGGAAATGCCGAGGATTCGCTATCAGATATTCGTTACTCACATCGGGCCCCCCTATCAACCCCCTCCCGTCCCCCCTTTTGCCCCTCTCTCGCTCTATCCCGTCCGACATCGGACTCTTCTCCTTTACGATCCGCACATGTGTTTCGTTTGTACACGGCATGTAACGTATGGGCCCCGCGTTATTTATCATACAGCCTTAGCCGCCGATCGCGAATGGGATGTACGCTGCATTCAACAGGCCCCTCCGCTTACCACGCAGCCTAATCATGTTAATTTTACCACGACGACATAAATTAAATCGCGAGGAGCCGGCCCGACCTATTCGCGAATCGTTTTATTTCACCGTGATCGTCGGCCACGGCCGATTTTCGTTCCTCCTTTCTCCCGCCGATTGAACCGGTCGATCCCCACCGATCTTTCCACGCCGGCGAAGTTCACGGTGTGTCGCCTCGTTCCCGGTGGCCCGACTGAAAATGAAACGCGTACCGTTTCCCCGTACGGGGATTTTCTCGAACTTCGACTATTATCGCGTGCGAGTGTACACCAGATAGACGATTGTACGTTGTTAAATGTACCGGAGGTGTGCAATTCGGGTTATTAATTTTGCGATAGAATGGCAGAGGTAAGGAGAGATATCCAGTTTTAAGTTTTGTTATAGTTTTTATCACGGAAAAGGAAGATCGTGGTAAAGAGGAGTACTCGAAAAGTTTTATCCCAAGAACCGAGAGATATCCGGTTGCAGCTACTGCAATAGGTTTTATAGTAGAGAAAGAAGAGTATGGGTCAAGAAAGACCCGAGTGGAGCAGTATTAGGTCGTGGTAACCCAACGAAGATTACTCCGAGTGTCTTATCCCAAGAACTGTTGCAATAGCTTTTACTATGGAAGGAAAATGTACCTTGAGAATGGGTCGAAAATGACCCACTGGTACCCCAAGATTACTCCAAGGGTCTTATCCTCCATTGAATTACATTCAAATCGTAACAAGTTAGCAAGTCTCTACGTTGGTGAGCTTCTATTCTTTCATCACCCTGTATACATCGAGTTTTCTGTCTCTACGTTGGTAAGCTTCTATTCTTTCACCACCCAGTATACATCAAGCATTCTATCTTTACGTTGGTAAGCTTCTATTCTTCCACCACCCTGAATACATCGAGCTTTCAGTCTCTACGTTGATAAGCTTCTATTCTTCCACTACCCAGTATACACCGAGCTTTCTGCACGATCAATGACGTGAAACAGCTTCGAACCAAAGCGCGAACCGATATTTTCAGGCTCGGTGGTACTCGAGGGGATCCGTTGGTCGAATCCGAATCGACGAGGACGGATTTTATGCTTCCTCGCGCTCCGATCCGACGATGCAGATTCCCGGGGTTGGCTCGTGTTTACGAGACGATCCTCGGTACGGTTTCGAGACGCGGCGCGAGGCAAAGGTCCTTTTACGCCTCGCTCGAGGTCTTCGACGTCTCCACGAGGGCTGAGATTTTTTCCCTACCACCGCCAAGTCCCGCACCGCGGTCGGAAAAAGCAACGGAGGGAGGCCCGTTGAAATTATCTTGGAATTTTACGATCTCCGTTCTGTATTTGCACGGATCAGACGGTGGAACGGAGGTGTCGAGGAATCTCGGTTATTTAAGGTCATTGAAATCCGCTTAAGTGGAGTTTAAGGAACGAGTCGGAGCGCCATGTGGTCGTCGTCGCCGCTGAGATTAAAGTAATTAAAACTGGAAAGGCGCGCACCGCGAGACATCCTTGTCCGCGTAACGCCCTTCAAGGAGAACGACGCGAGTGGTCGCGACGCGAAAACTGGAATACCGACGAAGAAAGAAACGAAAGAAGAAGTGGAAAGAAAAAAGAGAAGAAAGAAAGAGAAAAGAGAAGGGAGGAAGAAGTAAACGAAAGAAAAAAAAAAAAGAAGTAATCGACGCAAGAAGAAGGAAACAGAGTCGCCCGAGGTCTCGACGTGTCATCGGCGGGAATTAAGTTAATTTCACGGGGCCCCGCGTCCGACTCGTTCGCCCGCTCGCCCGTTCGCTCGTTCGTTCGCTCGCTCGCTCGCTCGCTCGCTCGCTCGCGCAACCTCTCGGTGACTTTTTTGCGCCCACGCTCGCCCTTCGACCGCGCGCGCCTCGTTCGCCGGCTGGCCGTAATAACGATCCCGATAGTGAGTCATGAGAAATTCGAAAGACGAGAAGTCGCTTCGAACTCTATTATTCCACGTCGGGCGGGGCCCCGCCTAATCTGGTCCTTGTTGTTTGTCGACGTTCCACCGCCGAAGGACAGAGCGAGGGGGCGAAGCCGAGAGAAATTAAGATAATTGCCTCCTCCGATGCTTCGATGCTCGAGATCCGGGGTTCTGCCGGTGGAAAATAAACTTTTCAATTGTAACCTGTTCGTATATGTGTACGTGTATACGTGTGGGTGGCTGAGGGACGACGTTCGGGTACGGTGGAAACGTTACGACTCGGTTAAATCACGAGAGTCGATTTCAGTTTTAACGCAAAGGGTACACGTACACTTTAAGAGTCTATCTTCTAACTTTTAATTTGTTAGCGCAACCCCTTGCACGATTCGTCGCTCTCTCGTTTCAAGGATCACGAGAATCGAATCACCGAGAAATCCTTTTCTCTCCCCCGTTGTTTCGAGAGTTTCGTTCGCTTCTATCCGGGGTAGGACTGGTTCGTCTCGGGGGCGTCGGTGGATCCTTCGCGAGCCGAGCGTCGAATCTCGGGTGGAAACTCGATCCCGAGTTTCTTGGTGCGTCCTTGTCGGTTTCTCGTCCCTCGTTTTTCTCCGTCGTCGCCCTCCTTTTTTCCCCCCGGTCCTCCCCGTTCCCTCCACCACACCCCCCAGCCTTCCGTCTCCGGTCTCTTTCTCTACCCCTACCGTTCTTCCTTCCTTCCCCAAACTGACCTGCGATAAGTTGAATTCCGTCCGAGACGCGCGGCACCGAGACGAAAGGTAGGCGCGACCGATCCGAGAACAAGGCACGAACAAACATCGAGAACAGAAACCGGGACGCCGAACGAGAGAGGCTAGTTTATCCCGAGTCGGACCGAGCGCGTGCAACCGATCCGTAGCACCGGGACAAGGGGCCTGGGGGAGGGTGTACGAGAGAACCGGGGGGGGGGGGCAACCCTCCCTCCCCACCCCTTCTACTCTCCGTGCGCGCCGCCGCGGCACGGAACGCGAAAAAGAGACTAGCGTTCTCGATTTTTGCCTCCTTTAAAGGAACACACCGGTTTTATTAGCTCCTCGGCTCAAAGAAATTCCCGAGAGTGAAAGGAAGTCGGCGTTCCTTCCTGTGTCTCCGGTCTCCGGTCTAATACATTTTAATTAACGACCGTCTTGTTCGCGCGTTCGTCATCGATGCGCGACGCAGATAACATTAATCTCCACGCGCGCGCTCTCGAAATATACGACGGAAGAAATCCGGCGACAAATTAGTTTGCCTCTTCTCGGAAGAGAGACAATATTCCCCGCCTTACCCCCACCCCTTGGCTCCGCGCCGGCGATCGGTCGCGCGCGAGCGCGAACACTCTCCGTGGAATGTGAAATTCTCGGATCTTCGACAGCGATAACGATTTTCCCAAGAAATCGGTGGAGCGCGAGCGAGCGAGCGAGCGACTTTCGTGCGGACGTAATATCCACGGCGAAGTACCCTCGCCGTTGCGGTTACGAAACGAACGAAGTCAAGGGAAGAGAGAAGGCGTTCCACCTTTTAAGGAGAACCGCTCGGGCCCTGGTCCGGACCCCTCTCCTCGTCCCCTACCCCCGGGTCGTGATTTTCGTCCGAGTTTCGCGACGATTCGACGCTGCCCTAAACTCGAGCGGAGAAAGTCTTCCAGATGCTCTTATCGCATAGGTGGGACGCGCGAAGCAATGGGAATCGAACTCGGAGGGAGGGAATTATTTCTTTACTCGCGACGGGGTTCCAACGGTGTCCTTATCGGGAGCGGGGAGAGCTTAGGTGGTCCTCTTATCGAATAGGTGGGACCGAAATGACACGGACCGAATTGGTGTAACGCTTGAAACAACGAGGATGGAACTCCGATGGAATTATTCTCCTATTCGTGAGGAGTTTAAGAGTGCCATGATTTCGAGCGTGGAGAGGGCTCTTATCGAGTAGGTCGACCCAAAGTGACGCGAACCGAGTCGATGTAACGCTCCAAACAACGAAGATAGAACTCCAATTGAATTATTCTCTCCTTCGCGAGGATTTCGACAGTTCTCTGATCTCCTCGAGCGCGGAGAGTGCTCTTATCGAGTAGGTGGCTCGAAGCGACGGGAAACGAGCTCGAACGGAATCCTTTTGTTCCGAATCGATCTCGAGGCTGCCGTGATCTCGCTTGCGGTGAAAGTCCCTCCCGGTTCTTCTTATCGTGTCGGTGGAACGCTCGAAACGACATCGGATCGAAACTCGAACCGAATTCTTTTATTCGCGATCAACGAAACGGAAGAGGAAGGGATCCGGTGTAACGTCTCGTAGCGGCGGGATCTTGAAACGAACTGGTACTTTCTCCGGGTCCGTGGCGGCGGCGGTGGCGGCAGTGGCGCGCGTGTACGGCTTCTGTGAGGTCCGCGGATAATGGGGGCCCAATATTTTGAGTCCGGCTGTCAAAAGAGAGACCCTTTCCGTTATTGTCGTGGTCGTCGCGGTCCTCGTTTGCGCGTGCTCTACTTTGGAGGTTTTTCGGCGGGGGTCTCCTTGGAAGAACAGAAGACGGCGAACGAAGGGGGTTCCGAGGGGTCGGGTAAGGGGTTGGTTGTCGGGCCCCGCTAGGGCCTAGGCGAGAGCATGGAAACTGGTCGGATGTGAGCGGGACGCGGGGTAACCGGGCGGCGAACCGAGGGCCGGGACGAGGAGACGAGGGTGAGTAAGAGGAGAAGGCGGAATGAGCGTCGAGGACGAGGCGAGAGCGGGGAGAGGGGATAAGGGCCCAAGAGAGTGAGGCGACCGGCATTCCACGGGGCCCGTATTAATTATACCAGGCCTCGGTGATGCTACGCGAGCGCGAGCGAGAGGTACGGGCTCCTTTCTCTCCGTCCGTCTTAAAAGGTACCTCCGTCTTTCTCGTCCTTTTCTCGCGCTCGACCGTTCGAGCGAGGAGGATCGGGCCCGGCCGGACGGCGCGGATAGAAAAGGAACAGAGCACCGGACGAGGGGCGAGGCGGCGAAGGGACCGGCGAGGTAGACCTCTCCACTGCGGTAGGAGTACGCTAATGCGGATCTACTGCCTCTCTAACAATAAGCCGGAACGCTCGGAGGAATAAACTCGAGAGGGATGTATCTAGTAGGTGCTGCGAACCGAGTTCGTTCGTAGCCGGTGATTCGTGCCGCGAGTCCTTTTCGAAAACCTTTAGGGAGATCGCGGACCACCGCGAGAAGAACCGATCCATCTCGAGTGGTACGTATTCGACGAACGCCAGAGATCGCTTACCGAGGATCTTTCGAAACCATCCCCGAGATACCGTTTCAAACGATCCGAATCTACCGTGCTTGGACCGCCCTCGAGCGTGAAGGATACGCGCCGAGTTAAAAGGGAATATAGTTAACGCGTATCGGGTATAGTCGGAGCGTCCGAGGGAAAGACGCTCAGGCGAGGAGGGAACAGAGGGACCTGGGGGAGAAAGGAACGTACCTGGCACTCGTGGCAAACGAAGCAGGATGGAAAGTAAATTACCTCTAGGAGGAGGGCTGGTGTACGGGACGGGAACGAGAGGGTAACGTCGGAGGATGAGACGGCACGAGACTACGCCGCTGAGAGGATTCGAGAACGGGGGAGACAAGGGGAGACGAGGAGGAGAGACGAACCGAACACTCGACCGACAGTAGGCTAGTGAAATTGCACCTCCGAAACTTCGATCTTAGGACCTTTCCCTTCCACGCGGCGGCCCGTTTAAAACATTCCTTTTCCCTCGCGTTAAAGTCGCCGTCAAATTTCCTACCTTGCCCGCCACTCGCTGCTGTTCACCAACACTTCGATCCCGATATTCGACGCTCGAGAAACGCTACGCTAAACTTCGAACGTAGTTGTTTACGGTTGTTATTCGTTTTCGAGCACCGAGATTCGGAGAAATTCGCTAGAACCCGGGGTAGGTAGCGATCTCGAGGAGTTGCGCACGTGTTACCGTGTGCTCCGATCTTCGATCCGATAACCTACATTCCTTCACGGTTCGTTCGACAACCCTCGGGCGTAGGAAATCACTGTTCCCCTTTCGGTGATTGTGACCCTTTACGCGAAGATACTATCTACGGTAATCCCCGCTTTCGAGCAACGAAATCGGGACACTCGAAACGAGGGGTAGAGATGTATTCTCGTTTTCGATAACTGTGACGCTTTACTCGGAGCTACCGTGGTAATTCGAGTCATAAAATTCGAATTGTTTCTTTTACTCGAATCCGGGGCAAAGACAGAGCATTGCTCTCGTTTCGAGAGTTTTGACTCTTTATCTGAAGAAACTATCTATGGTAGTTCTCGCTTTCGAACGACAAAATTGGAGTTGTTCATTTACTCGAATCCGGGGTAAGGAAAGCACTACTCACGTTTCGAGAATCGTGACCTTTTATCCAAAGGACAAAATTCGGAACTGTTCGTTTACTCGAATCCGGGGTAAAGAAAGCACTACTCACGTTTCGCGAATCGTGACCTTTCATCTAAAGGTCAAAATTTGGAACTGTTCGTTTGCTCGAATCCGGGGTAAAGAAAGCATTATTCCCCATAGTCCTAACTTCTCGTTTAAATGTACCATTCACAATAATTCCCGGTTCAATCGGGTCACCCGATTCCCTCGAACGCGGGGTAGGTAGCGATTTCGATCTCCCGGCCGGTTGCACTCGCGGGGCGACCATTTATCCAACAACCTCGATTCGTTCGCTGTAGCGACCTTCTTGGTCGTAAAGCAGCGGCGGTTGGAGACCAAACGCCGCGAACAGTCCGCGGTCCAAACAACCGCGTTCCGTTCTGCCTTCTTATCGCGCCCTCGTTCCGCGTTACGCAACTCGCATGCTCCGGAGCGATTAATACGTCTGGCCTTCGTCGAAGCCGAAGGTGAAAGTACTACTCGAGGAAAGATCGCCCGCGAACACGAATAATTGCATACGTAACAGGAACTGTCGCGGGGCCTACGAGGAGTTCCGAAGAAGATCGAGGGGGGTACGGGAAGGATCCGGCATCCTCGCGTCTCGTTTGCACGGCGATCATCGGACCGTGTTGATTCCCGCGCGAGGAGAAACGTTGCGTGCACGCCGTGCCACCACGAGCGGAGGGAGACGCGCGCGTGATCCACGGACGAGTGGAATGGTAGCCACGCGAGCGCTTCGTGCGAATATCTTCGCCTCTTCGTCTCTTTTACCTATGTGTCGTTACAACCGTCGATACACGTTCCTCCCTCGCATCGGTCCGACCTTGGGGCACCCCGTTTCGTTGGTAGCCGTGCATCGAACGCGAGAACCGATTTTTCGGACTCGTGCCACCTTAGCACGCGACCGAGCATCGCCGATACGTCGCTTGGAAACGTGGTACGAACGCGATCGGAAATTTCTCTACGTAGCGTATCGACGTGTTTCCATCGACGCGGCCGGATTCCGCGGAACTCGTTCTCGCACGGGGACCGTTTCCCACTGATTTACCGCGGCCGAGGAGGCCCACGGCCGTCCCCCCGGTCGGCTGTCCTGAAAATAATGCGCGACGCTCGAAGAGTTAATAGCGTCGAAGAAAGGAGAAAGGAGAGCGGACTCGGAGTAAATCACCGCTCACAATAGTTACCGTTCGCGGCTCCCCCTTCTCCACCACCTCTTCTGTACCATCGAGTTTACGAGCCGGTCGTTCGTCGCGTCGTCCTAATGTATCCGGGCAACGTCGTGAGATCCATGGGGTTGTCGTCGAAAAGTGGAACGAACCTGCTCGCGAGAACCGAGAAGAGAGAGAGAGAGGTAGAGAGAGATGGAGAGTGAGGTGGCAGGGAAAAAGGTTTCGCGTTGTGTGTATGCTTTTGTGAAAAATCGAAAAAACAAATCCGGGCAGCGCGTCGACGCTAGTCACGAACGGACGATTTATCAAAAATTAATTATCCATTAGGACGGGGATCGGGTAGAAAAGTGTAGCTTTGTTGCGCACAATAGTCGGCTGCCTGGAGGCTTTGCCCAGGTATAACGGGGGAGAGAGAAAAAAGAAACGGAGATGAGAGTTAGGACGAAGAGAGAGAGAGAGAGAGAGAGAGTGAGAGAAGAGAGTCGTGGCACAAAAAATCGTCTACGCCTCCGAATATCCTGCCACGGACCCGTCGACCGTTCGCGTTGTCGTCTTTCGAGAGTCGTCTATGATCCTTGGACTCCACGATCCCGTGGCTCGCGGAACACTCGCGTCGCGCGAGTAGCGAGTAGCGCGTCGATCGCTGGACGAGCCTCGGAACGATCGGACTTTCTGTAAAAAGACGTACTCGATTATCGATCCTTCTTATTTCAGAACGAATTGTTTCCGAACGATCGATCTTACATAAATTGAAACCCCTGCGCCCGTAGGAGAGACCACGCCCGGGTTTACGAACGGGTTACAATTTTATCGTACGGTATTGCAAAACGAAGATTTTGTTATTTTATCAAGGTGAAATTGCCACTATCGAACGCCTTTTATTAATATCGCGCGGACACCTATCGTTGCGAAGGTAGACGATCAAGATACAGAAGAAGACAAGAGAGGAAACCACCAGGTGCTCGACCTTTTATATCGGCTGTTGCAACTCAGCGACTTATCTCTGATCTATGATCAGCCACGTGCAAACCTATTGGCAACTCGCAAAAATTCGATCGCCAACATGTTTTATCGTACTTGTAAGCGATCATTAATTAAAAGAACACGGTTCTTCTGGTCGAGGGTACCATACTTTGTCCTCAGCTGGATTCTTTTACACGTTTGTCATCACTCCGGTGCTTCGCTACTGTGTACCCGTTGTTGGATTCCCCTGGCTGGTATCGTTGTACTTACACGGTGCAATCATCGTCGAATGATTAGTAGCTCCTGTCGCAGTGCAGTCGTGGACGATGCTTGCTTCTCTCAATTTCCAACGAGTCTCCGATCTTCGGGAAGTCTGTCCGGGTCTGAAGAGACCCAGGTCGAAACGAACGCATCGTCGATGATCCCGGTGCGCGTTTTCCCCGGTTCTCCGGTGTCGAATCCGATTCCCGAACTTTCAGGCGATTCGGACGAGGAAGAGCGAGATGAGTTGACCCCTCGGGTCAGGAATGCCCGTCGAAACGAAGAGAGCCTCGACCGATCGAGCGGGGAATTCGAAGCCCGTGGCCGTTTCGTAGTCCGGGGCCTCGCGAGGACTTACGAGGCGTTTCGGAGGATTTCCGAAGGCGTAAAGGTGCGCGGGTGCGACGACGTTAGGAGACACCTTAGCAGATCACGTTAAATCGTAGAATTAGCCCCCTCTGTGTTCGTTCCACGTTTCGTTCTTCGCGGCCCGGCATAACTTACGGTATTTATTTCGTAAACCTGGCCCCTCGCCCTGACCCCTGGGCCTTATTTATAACCGTGGACAGGTTCACGCCACGTTCGACGCTTCCCTTCGCGCTCCGCGCCCGTGGTAAACGTTTTCTGACGTGTCGGCGGTCGTTGGCACGAAAACTGCGTGAAAATTGGGCCCGTTCGAGTGGAATCGGGCCCGATCCGCGATCGTTCGGGTACGCGGTCGCGCTACGGCGCATTCCTCTCGGCTTCGTTTCACCCGGTGTGTTTTCGGGAAAGAGGATCGTCTTTGGCACGGTCCGCGTGGTTCCGGGGCCCCATCGGTGACGGGTACGCGGGCCAGGAGTGACGGTCGTTGCATTTTTGTGGGTGGATATCGAGGAAGAGGGTCTTGTTGCCCGAGGGGACACGGGAGAGATAGAGGCAGAAAAAGTACGGGTGGGAAAGAGGATTTTATTTTTTGGTGGGTGGCTCGAGGAACGTTCTACCTCGGGCCCCCTCGCCCCCACCCCACCCCCCACCACCTTTCTCCTTTCGTTCGTTCCACGCTCACCTCCTCCAGGCTTTCGTTCGAAGGGACATCGGATACGCGCAATCGGCTAATACTTTAACGTCTGTCACCGACGCGAACCGGCCGGGCCCCACCGGCACCGTCACGAGAAAATAAAGTTCGTTTCTGCGATTCCGCGGCTTAAACCCCCCACCCCGACCCTCTCTATGGGGGACGCGTATCCAAACGGTTCGAATCTACCATAGTAGACGTATTAATTGACAGGTATTCTCTTCCTCTCCCTCTCTCTTTCGTTCCTTTGAAAACCTTTCGAGCGATTTCTCTTCCGTCGGGGGTCCGACCCGCTGGCCCCTCCCCCTCCCCCCGCGTATTCAATTTCTCGATCCGCGCGACGATGTCACCTCGCGTTGGCGGTTAATTACAGTACAACGATCACGGATTGTCTCGTGTGACTCTTTCCTATCGTATATTTTTTTATCAGCTTCCCCCCACCCACTGTGGGCCCCATTGACGCTTCGAAGTCGTCCATAATCGCGTTGTTTTTCCCCCACTCTGCTCTCTTTCTCTCTTACTCGATAGCCTTTCTCGTTCGCGGCTCGCACCTACGTGCCTTAACTCCTCGCGTCTTTGTCGCGGCGCGATCGACGGAACAAGGGACCAGGTGTGTCGGTTTATCTGGATATTATCGCACCTAGATTGCAACTTCCCCCCTCTCCTCCCTCCGCGCAACCCCCCCCTCTCGTTCAACCTCGAACTTTTCGATCGTACACCGTCGCGGTGTATCCGTTCGATCTGCTAGTCGATCGATCCGTCACGACGGAGATCCGCGGGCGCTCGCGCGTTACTCGCGCGTTACTCGCGCGATAAAAACCCGCGGTTCCAGTCCTCTGCCCACGCTGTTTAATTATCCGACGATCCGACTACCGTGTGTTCTCGCGAGCCTTGGGTGGAAGTCGATCGACGGGAGCGTGGGCCGCAACGGGCGGAGGGTGGGGGGTGAGGTGTGTGGATATTTAAAAACGGAGCGCTGCGACTCGTGGTGAGGCGAGGGGGGCCCGTATGCAGATTTTCAAGGTGCGTTGCGTACGAGGGGGGCAGCACCCAAGCCGTCCCACTTTCCCGTCGCTTGCCGCAGGTCGCGAATTCCCGGCTTGGTCCCGCGACGGTGATTTGTTTCGCGCGTTGCAAAACAAGAGACGCGATAACGCCGGATAAAGAGAGAAAGAGGAGAAGATATGGGCCCCCTGGGGGGGCGGCAGGGGGCCCACGTGACGCCGTCGTGGCGAGGGGGAAGCGGGTCAGTGGGTGACAGTGCACGCGAACCGAGGGCACGGATGGGAGAAGAAATGCAAAGTGGACGACCGTTCGAGGGGGGCATTTTACGAGGGTACCTTCTATAGGGGGGAGGGGGCACTGGGAGGGAGAAAAGTGGTCTTTGGTTGCGAAAATTTAATTAGAACGGTTGGAACTGCCTCGATTTTAAATTACTTTTGCACCAGTGAGAAAAAGGGAGTTACGGCGAGGGGGGCAGGGGGCCCGTGATGCCATTCAGGCGAGGGGGAAGCGGGTCAGTGGGTGACAGTGCACGCGAACCGAGGGCACATATGGGAGAAGAAATGCAAAGTGGAAGATCGTTCGAGGGGGCATTTTACGAGGGTACCTTCCGTCGAGGGGGCACCAGGGGGGAGAAAAGTGGTCTACGGTCGCGAAAATTTAATTAGAACTGTGAAGGCTGGGTCGATTTGAAGTTGCTTTCGCACGAGCGAGAGAGAGAGTGGGTTAGAAAGAGAGAGTGAGAGGGTGGGTCAGGGGGGCAGGGGGTCACTCTCTGCTTCCTTTTTTCCGGCCGACGCCGAGCCACGGCGTCGTAATTAAAGCTAGGCAAGCGTCTGGCTAAGCGGCGTTCCCGTGGCCGGTGCACGGTCGGTGTTCAGGGCCGACGCCCTCTCGTCCTCTAGCTTCCCTCCGATACTCGCTCTTGGTCCCCCTCGTCGTTCCTCTCGCGTCTCGTTCGCGCGCTCCACCTTCTCTTCCCTTACCTCGGTCCCCTTGCCTTCTCTTTCTCTCTCTCCCTCGCTCCCGATATCTTAATTGCCCGTCTGCCGAGATATTTTCGCGAATCGCAAATTTATGGACCAGCCCCTTAGCGGATCGCGCTAACGACGTACTTGTGTACGTACGTACGAACGCGTACCCGGCGCGAACCGAGATAGACGGAGAGAGAGCAAAGGAATTATAGGGGACGAACGAGTAGGAGCCGGAGAAAAACAGACTCGTCTCTTGCTGAGTGAACGAGAGAAAGAGAGAAAGAGAGAGACGACAAGGGGAAGGAGAAGGAGAGGAAGACCGCGACGAAAGAGGTGGGCGAGAGGGAAAGAGGACGGAAACGTAATCGTCGATCTCTCGCTGCGAGAATCATTTCGTTATTTCGCGCGCACGCTCTCTTTCGAGGAATCGCCGTGGCTCTCGCAGAGGGCCCCTCTCGCCCGGCTTTAAATTGAAATCATTAGCCTCTGAAATACCACGGTGTCGGGGGATAATACAGTTTTTATAATTACGAGTTGTACGTCGATCGGATAATGTTCTCGTGCGGAGGGCTGGCGGGACGTGAGGTGAAACGGACACGGGGAAAAGCCTCGATAAACAGCCGCGGAGATATTTTCGGTGCTAATGGAACCGGTATAATACGCCTTCCGCGCCGTGTCGCTTATTAATGCCGAAATATATCGTTCTCATTATAATTTAAAATTGATGGGGATATTAAGAGCCATAATCCGAAATTATTCGGTACCCACGGATGGTTACGAGGCTCTCGCGCGTTTTGGAATAGAATCGCGCGAGGACCTTCGTTGGCGAGGGACGATGGCATTCACGATTTATCCGGGCCCCGTGTTCGTCCGTTAGCGTTTGCGTCGAACTCGAGAAAAACTCGTACGACTCGCGCTTATCTAAACCTGTCGCGCGTAATAACGCGTGACGCCGCTTCAAAGCCGCGCACGGTCCAGATAGCATCTAAACGGCGCTGCGAGTTTATCGTGAACTCGGAGCAACGATCGGTTGCGCGATCGCCTCCCCCACCATCGATACCCGAAAGGGGACCGTCACGGTCCCCTTTGCACGCGCGAGCGCGACCGACAGCCACCGTAATTAACCTTCGCTTCCGAATACTCGAAATTTCCAGTTTTACGACCGACGAGATCGCGTACACGATGGCTTCCTTCGAAAGACACCGCGATGGCGTTCAACAGATCCTGCGCGTTTCGCGAACTTTTCTTTTAACGAAGAATTCCACTAACGCGGGGTTCTTTTAAAGGAGAATTCTTTTAACGAGGAGTTCTAGTAGCAAATAATACTTCTAAGGGAGAATCTTTTAACGAGGAGTTCTATCAACGAGGAACTCTTTTAAGAGAGAATCTTTTAACGAAGAATTCTACAAACGAGAGGTACTTTTAAGGAAGAATTCTTTTAACGAGGAGTTCTGATAGCAAATAATACTTCTAAGGGAGAATCTTTTAACGAGGAGTTCTATCAACGAGGAACTCTTTTAAGACAGAGTCTTTTAACGAAGGATTCTACAAACGAAAGGTACTTTTAAAGGAGAGTTCTTGTAACGAGGAGTTCTATTAACAAATAATACTTCTGAGGGAGAATCTTTTAACGAGGAATTCTATCAACGACGAACGCTTTTAAGAGAGAATCATTTAACGAAGAATTCTACAAACGAGGGGTTCTCTTAAGGAAGAATTCTTTTAACGAGGAGTTCTAGTAGCAAATAATACTTCTAAGGGAGAATCTTTTAGTGAAGAATTCTTTAAAGGGTAAAATCTTTTAACGAAGAATTCTTTAAAGGCTAAAATCTTTTAACAAAGAATTCTTCCTAACGATAGTCGGTATTCCCACTCGCACATCGCGTCGACTCTTACGAGAGCAATCGCTTCGATCGCACGCACCTCGTTCGATCTCGGTCGACAAACGGAATCGACTCTATTTAAGCGACAACCATCCGCGTCGAGGCTTTCTGTATCAACGATCGCGAACTCGGTACCGGTGGCTTCGTCTCGACAACGCGACGAAGTCATCGAATCGATCCTTTCACTTTGGATACTTCTCTCCCAAAAATTTCGAGTTTCACAACCACGGTGATTTCTCTGATAGACACGTACAAAAGATTGATCGTCCGAGATCTACATCCGTGCACGATCTCGCTTCCACACCGTGTTCCGCGAAAGAAGGCGTCGATTCGCTCTCATCCCCGTTCTGCGCGGCATTCTTCCACGGATTCTGCGCCGTTCCGAAAGTCTTGGCGCGTTTCTCGCATCGGGTATCCCACCGTACGCACCGCCTTCCGAAGAATCGGATCCAGAATTCTCGAAGGGTGAAAACGACCTCGAGTGGGCAGCCAGGCGACCAGGGGCCCGTCGAAACGCGCCGGTGTAACGAGGAGGCTGGAAAGGGGGTCCGCGGCGGGGCCAGAGCGCGCCGGTGACAGAAGGGAGGGAAGGGCGGGGGACAGGAAGAATTTTAAGTTGGAAACCTTGTCGCGCGTTCCTTTACCTCGGAATCACGAATACCGGTGGTGCGGGGATCCCCCGTGCTTCGTCGCAGAGAAACCACCTTTGACTTTCCGTGGGTCGCGGCTGGGAAAAAAAGGTCCCGACAATGTAGAGGGGGAGGGGCCTCGGGGACAGGGAACGTCGCTCCGGCGAGAGTCTCCCCCGATTTTTCGTCTCAACCAAGGGGCGCCGAAAACGACCCTGAGGGACCGTTCGCCTAATGGGGGTGCCTTGTAATGCGAAAATTTGGGACCGTGCCTCTTGGGTCTCGGTCCCTCTCTACCCCTTTCTTCGCTTTCCAAGTTTCTCGATCCCGATGCACAGGGAAGTCGCGAACGCGGAATATTATTCTTCCGCGAGTTTCAAAAAACGGGGACCGTAAGGCCCCATTTTCTCCCGCGCCCTTTGCTCTCCTTCTCGAGTTCCTCCATCCGGATAGACAAACGATACCGCGCGGATACAATTCTCTCCAAACCCTTCAAAAATCCAGGGTCCGTAATTCTTGGGCCCCACTGTCTCTCCCCACCCCTTTTCTAACTTTTCAAGTTTCTCGACTCGGAGAGGTAGGGCAGTTGCAAAAATGATATTCCACGCTCCGCGACCACCGTCTCTGCCCGTAGAAGCGACGCTTCTCCGGCTGTATTTTACGGTTGGATTCCGCTCGTAAAATTAACAAAGCCCGAAGAATATTCGCGGCGCGGAACGCGCGATCCTAATTGACGACACGCTGGCTACCTGTGAAGTTGATTCACTGCGCGCCGTTTCCACGGCCGATCGGAGTAACGAAACTCGCTACGGCGCGTTGTTTTCCGAAAAAATGCAACGATATTAACGGGCGAGCCCGAACAGGAACCAACGAGAAGTATACTAATAGGACCGTTCGCTAAATGAAATTCTTGTCCGCGAGGCCGCATCTCCGGTGCGCGTAGCGCGCATTACCGGTACGGTCCGCTATTTTCCCGTGGCTGGCCGCCGGTACTGTTATGGTTCGCAATCGACCGGCTCTCGATATACTACCCGGAAAGACGCCGACGCCGTGCGTTACCGGGGGCCCGACGCTCCCGCTGCCCGCACGCCCACGATCGCTTCGCGTTCTTGGGCCCGTTCGAGACCTCCGCGTCTCTTTAACCTATTTTTTCTACCGTGAACGCCGCGGGGGAACGCCAAAGGTCGACGAATCGAAATTAATGCAATTTGTGAATTAATCCAATTTTGTCCTCGAGTATTTTATAACTATAATCTAGATCGATTATAAACTATACGAGAGGAAACTTTGCGGGAGCGTTCCTCGAGCTACTTTTGTACTTCGAGGGAGCTTATAGCGAATAACCGTGTTTCGTAACGAATCTTGAATTAATAGAATTTCTCGGATCTTTGCAAGAGGCGAATAACTTGGGAAATAATACTCGTCGATTTTAACAGAGGAGTTGCTTTGTTTGCGGTATACTTCGAGGGAGCTTATAGCGAATATTAGTGTCTCGTAACGAATCTTGAAATAGTAAAATTTCTCGGATCTTTGGAAGAGACGAATAACTTGGGAAATAATACTTGTCGATTTTAACAGAGGAGTTGCTTTGTTTGCGGCGTACTTCGAGGGAGCTTATAGCGAATAATCGTGTCTCGTAACGAATCTTGAAATAGTAAAATTTCTCGGATCTTTGCAAGAGACGTATAACTTGGGAAATAATACTTGTCGATTTTGACAGAGGAGTTGCTTTGTTTGCGGCGTACTTCGAGGGAGCTTATAGCGAATAATCGTGTCTCGTAACGAATCTTGAATTAATAAAATTTCTCGGATCCTTACAAGAGACGAATAACTTGGGAAATAATACTCGTCAATTTTAACAAAGAACTCGCTTTGTTTGTCTCTATTTACGTAAATGTTAAATTGCAAATTTCATCGAGAGATACGAAATATGTTTCATCGTTTCTATTTGGAAATATGTCGGGAGTACGTGGTTCTCGAGAATCGTTGTACACCCTGATCGAAAATTCGTTCGAGTTCTGACAAGACGTTGCAAGAGCTAACGAAAGAGTCTCGGAGATGAAAAAGGGAAGCGGAGATACGGACTCGGAACTCGTTCAAGGTCCGTGACGCGAACGGAGCACGGACGAGAAGCACCACTGGCAAATGGAGCGACCCTATAAAGGCTAAACGGCGCGGATAACCGAGCTGCTCGCTCGATTCTCGCGGCCCGATGAAAAATCGGTGAATCGTTAACCGCTAAACGCCGCTGGACCGGACGTCGATTAGGGTCGGCCTAGGTATACAGCCTCGCCTCTCTCGATTCACGGCTCGAACCGTGGAGATGCTTCACTCTGGTCACGTACCGGCTGGTACACCGACGCGACTACGCGCATTATCTCGCTCCGAGTTTGCACGCAGATTTTACGCTCGAAAACTTGGAAGAAATCGAAAGCTCGAAGCTGGCGCGGCACGCGCATCGGTGAAACGCGAAATGATATACCATTCGCGGCACTATCCGCGGCTGTAATTGTACCTGCATCGATCGGGAGTACAGCGATCGACGCAGAGGTCGTTCTGAAATAGATCCACGCGTCCGTGACCCCCATTACGCGATATCTAAAACCTCGATGCACCGTTATCGAGTACCGAGCACGGACATTACGCTGGTTCGTTCCGTGCTCACCGAGCAAGTTTAAATATTTTCCAAAGTTCCATCTGACCAACGATCCCGAACAATCCCGAAAGAATTGTTCGTTGAAAGGGTACGGGATGCGTTCAACGATATCGTTGCGTCGTTAAAAGGAAGCAATCGTCGGACTCGAGTTCGCGATCGCTGATATTAAAGGCTCGACGCGGGTGGTTGTCGCTTAAATAGTGTCGATTCCGTTCGTCCGGTTGAGATTGAACGAAATGCGTACGATCGGTGAGATCTCTCGAGAAAGAAATCGAGAAGAATTCTTCGAAAGTATTCCTCGTTAAAAGTTTTCTTCGTTGAAAGAATCTTTTCTTAAAAGTATTCTTCTTTAAAAGAATTCCTAGCTAAAAGAATTCTTCGTTAAAAGTATTCTTCGTTAAAAGAACTAATTGAAGAAATCTTTTCTTAAAAGCATTCTTCGTTAAAAGAATTCCACGTTAAGAGTACTCTCCGTTAAAAGGTATCTTCGTTGAAAGAATTCCTACTCGTGGAAATCTTCCCTCAAAAGTGTTCTTCTCGAAAAGAATTTCCCGTTAAAAGAATTCTCCCCTAAAAGTTATCCTTCGTTAAAAGAATACCTCGTTAAAAGTACTCTCCGTTAAAAGGTATGTTCGTTGAAAGAATTCCTACTCGTGGAAATCTTCCCTCAAAAGTGTTCTTCTCGAAAAGAATTTCCCGTTAAAAGAATTCTCCCCTAAAAGTTATCCTTCGTTAAAAGAATACCTCGTTAAAAGTACTCTCCGTTAAAAGGTATGTTCGTTGAAAGAATTCCTACTCGTGGAAATCTTCCCTCAAAAGTGTTCTTCTCGAAAAGAATTCTCTTCTAAAAGTACTCTTCGTTAAAAGAGTACCTCGTTAAGAGTACTCTCCGTTAAGAAACGTCCTCGTTAAAAGCTGTCATGGTTAAGAGAGCTCCCCGTTGGAAGAATCCATGCCCGAAAGTGTTCTCCGTAAAAGAATTCCTCCTCGAAAGAAGCTCTCCTTAAGAGCACTCCCCGTTAAAAGAATTCCACCGTAAAGGAATCCCTCGTCGAAAGAAACGTCGGTCGAAAGAAAACGGTCCCGTAGTGGCTGGGATCGATACGACACCGTCCCCGGGTCGTTAAAAGGAAGCCATCGTCCGGCTCGAGTTCGCGATCACCAGAAATAAAAGGCTCGACGCGGGTGGTTGTCGCTTAAATAGAGTCGATTCCGTTTGTCGGCCGAGATCGAACGAGGTGCGTACGATCGGGGGGCGATCTCTCTGGAAAGAGTCGGCGCGCTCGTGCATGCTCGCGCTCACAGACGTAACGTGTAACCGGCGACGGACACGTTCGCGGAACATATTATCCGGTTACACGCACGTATCCGTACGTATGCTCGGCTACGTGGCCGCGAGTACGTAGGTGCACCCTGACACCGCATCGCGCAGCACGGCTTTCAACGACGTGCGCGAGCCAAGGCGGACTGTAAATATCGCTATGCACGTTCTCCCGGCCCGGTGAGGCCGCTATCGACGCTATATATTGTCAGCAATTATTGCTACAAGAGATTATTTGTTGGTAGGCCGAGGCGGATAAATCAATAACCACGGTCGGGAGGCGCGGCGTACGTCGCGGGAACGAGAGATGGGCTAGCCTAGACGACGGGGCCCCTTATCGTCGTCATTACCGTCGTTGTCGTCGTACAATTTTTACTTCTTCTTATTAACTGGTTTTTTTTCTTCCCCCGTATACACCGTCGAACCGCGAACGCCCATTCGGATCGAAAGCGTTTATTCTTGTTCTTGTCGCGGATCGCGAACGATCTTGTCGGATAGAATTTGCATAATCATAGTGAAATCGAACGACAGACGTGCCACGGGGTATACGGGAGTGGAACGGAGACGGACCGCGATGGAAACGGTCGTACGGAACGATCGATGCAACAACGATCGTTCTCGTCGCGAAACGTAATTCGTGGGACGCGCGAGAAAGCGAGCGTCGCGTACCGGTGCTTCGAAATACGAACGGACGAGAGGAGGAGGCAACCCCGATCGGCAAAAACTGGCAGATGCGTGAGGCGTTTTTAAAGCAGGCCGTGCGGAGGACGGCTCGCGGGAGAGAACCGAGAGAAAAAACAACGAGGAGATCCTCGGGGGACCCCCGCGCGAGATTTTTGCCAGGTTTCGCTCGTTTCGCAAGGACGTTTCTCGCGGCTCGGTCTGCCGGCCGATAACGATCGAAAATTCGTTTCGGGAAAGTGGAGAGGAAAACCTGACGGTGGGGGACACGCCAGGAGGATCAAAAGTGGCGGAAGGGGGAGAGGAAATACACCGGAGAAGGAGCCTGTCACGCTTAGCAGGTATACGAGTATCTCGCGGGTACATCTAACGTCCCTGTAACCGCGTACTAATACCTTCCAAGTCCTCGAGGAGTACGAAAGCCGCACGCGCGCGCGCGCGAGAGAGAGAGAGAGAGAGAGAGAGAGCGTACGCGCGCACGAATACACGCACGCAACCACGCAACCACGCACGCGCAGACACGCATGACACGCATGACGCCGGTACACGCGTGACCAGCTCTCCCTTAAAAATCAACGACGCTATCGGATCTCCGTCTTCCCTCTTCTTTGGCGTGCTCGGTCTCGACCTTGAAGTATGTAACAAGTTGTAACACAGAGAAACGCGAATGACGAGGGAACCGCTTGCGCTGGTTGCACTCGGCTACGCCAACGCGTGGCGAACCACGATCTCCTACCCGAAGCGGTGAACGCTTAATTGTTTCTTCGTTTCGTTGTTCTTCGATTTTACATTCCTCTTTCCGCGCTCTCGATACTCGGAACTCGGCGCTCGGTTAATTTTCCACCGTCCGCCATTTCGATTTTGTGCTTCGTCCCTTCTTTTTGCGCGCGCCTCTCTGTGTACGTGTGTTCTTTTTTTTTATCAGGTCTCTCTCTCTCTCTCTCTCTATCTTCCTCTCTTTCTCATCCCGGTGGTACACCGTGACACGAGGGGGATACTTATTTTCGCTTAGCCAGAACTTCTTCGACGTCGACGATGACGATGTTCTTTCTACTCGGACGCCGTATCTTCTTTTATCGCGCGGATTCGACGTCGCGCCTCCTATCAGTTTCGTTCCCCGGCTTGACGTAACTCTGTGTAGTCCTTTTTCGGTGTCCACTCTTTTTCCAGCGTTTCGCGGGACGAGTTCTCCGGTCCCTTTTTACCTTTTGCCTCCGTGCGCGGCTCGAGTCGCGCGCTATTGCCCCAAGTCCGCTAGCTGTGTTTTTTCGATCTTACGTAGCGCGAGGTTCGGTCGACGAATATGGTGTCGTAGAACAGGAACGAACATCGCTACCACCACTACCGTATTACCATACCACTATCCTGCCACCACCGCTGCACCATCACCGCTACACCGTCTGGTATACTTCTATTGTTCGGTAGCTTGCGTTTCCTTTCATTTGGTCGTTGCAAAATAATCGATGGAAAGCCAGAATCCTTTCAGTTACAGAATGGAACGCAAGTTTCGAAAACTTAGAAAGAACCTTTACCATCGAACGATCGCTACCTTTCGCAATCCGCACCTGTGTTCCGTCTTCCTTCGAGTTTGGTTCCTCTTCTATCGACCAACTCTCTTCCAAGATACACTTCCACGATCAAAGTAACAATACAGACCCCTGGTGCAATTCCTCTATCCCCTCCACTCGTTGGAAAATTAAAAACCGATGTCCCCGCGACGCAAAGTCCCCTCGTAGCGAGATTAAAGGGGGTTTACGAGAACGGGGACATTCCACGTGAAGGGATCCTCGTAATATTCGCGTAAAAGTCTTCCCGGTGATTCGGGTCTTTCGGTTTTCGGATTTCGGATCGTTCCCTCGGCCCGAGATTCCACCCGGACGAGATTCCCAAGGTCCGAGAGCAAGAGGACTAGTCGCGGCCTTGGAAGCCACGGACGAAGATAAATACACCCACCGTTCTAGAATCCGAGTTAGGCGGGGGCCCAGACCGGGGCCTAGTAGACCCTACGAGAGAGGGCGTACGTAGAAGAATTGGAAAGGTGGGACAGGGGTACGGGGAGGAGCTGCTTCGCGGAGCGGAGAGAGCACCGGGTTATTACAGAACGTTGTAAAATTATGGATCGTTAAGCGGTTTTACGAGTTTGTTCTGTTCGCCCGAGCGTCTCGCTTCTTTTACCTACCTCTCTCAGTTCTCGGGTTCCAGTTTCTCTTCCTAGTCGTTGTTGTTGTTCGTCTCGCTGAAGACGCAAGAATCCATCGGCGAAACGTTCGCGAAATGCCCTTACTTCCAAGCGTGACCACTCGGTCTTGAAAGCGACCAGACTCGCGAGTCTGGTCGCTTTCGAGACAAAGTTCCGGGCGCGCGAGTTTTCCATCGTATCGTCCGCGTCCCTCGGTCGGACCGCGAGCCTGGAACGCACGAATTTACACGAGCGGAGTCCCGAGATCATCGCGAGACTCGCCTCGCTTACGAATCGTCGATCCACACGCGAACGCGCTCGAGAGTATTTGCACGGATTCCTTTTCTTCGTTGGATACGTTTCCAGAAGAAATCGGTGCGTTCGTTGCACGCGATACCTCCAGACGTTCCACGGTCTGGAATGTCTATCGTCGAAAGCGTCTCTCTCTCTCGCTCTCTCTATATCTCTCTATCTCTCTCTTTCTCATCTCGCGAACCTCCCTCTAGGATACGGGGAACAATACCAGCGGGTCGGTGGTTTTGTCTCTGGCGAGTAGATCGAATCTCTGGAAAACCTTGAAACGGTGGAGGATTCCGGGGAGGGACGAGGGGGAACGACAACGCGCGAGTTGAACGCGGAATCGCTCCGCTGAGGAATCGGGGCCCCCGAGGCTCGTCATTAGTCCGCGCGATCTGGCGTATCGCCGAGTCAGAAGTAAGAAGACGTGGGGGAGGGGGACAGAGGGGAGCTGGGGGGAGGGCGGGACGGTGAAGAAGATGATGATGAAAATGTGGCAGAAAATGACGAGCAAGGGGGCACCGAGACCCAATGTAGGGGGGAGAGGTCGCGCGGCGAGGATACGGCGAAAGAAGAGGAACGAAAAAAAGGGGGGCCCCCCTTTTACCTCCGGTTGGTTCGAAGGCGGTCGATATCGTTCGAAGGCGCGTAAAGTTGTTTTCTCGTACCCGAGCGAAACAAAAGGCAACGGATATCATTGCGTCGATTCGACCGGGGGGGCTCGGTGGGAGGAGGGTTGGGGGGGGGCGGTAATACGAGGGCTAGCCGCGGACTCATCTCGCTTCGTCTCCCTTCCGCGCTCGACGGAATGGGGGGTGGCGGTGGTGGTGGTGGCGATGGTGTGTGGAGGGAGGGGCGAGGGGTTAGGGGGATGGGCCCCCTCTTCTTCCTGTTCGCGGCCGCCAAACCGTTTCTCCGGCGTCTTCTTCTTTTCCATCCTTCCTCCCGTCGTTCACTTTTTCTTCTTCTCGGAAGCGAAGCCGCGGCGGTAAGGTAATTGTAGTGATTATACCGCTCTCTCTCTCCCGACCGTCTATCCGTCTACCGGCAGCGGTCTCTGTCGTCGGTCCCCCTCCCCTCTCCACCCTGTCGGGCCCCCCCTCCAACCACGCTTCGAAAGCCCATCGACGTTCTTGCCGCCGTGGCGTGTCTCTCTCTCCGCGCCGCGAATCCTGGAAAAAAATCGCTCTAGCGAGGCTTGTAAAGTATCTCTCTCTCTTTCTTCCGTTCTCTTCGTCTTCATCTTCCTCTTCATCGTCTTCGTCTTCTTCTTCTGCTTCTTCCTCCTCGTCTTCTTCGTCTTCTTCGTCTTCTTCTTCTTCTTCTTCTTCACCGATGCGCGCTTCGTTTCTCTTTCTTTGCGCGGAACGACGGACGCCTGCGTTGCGGCGTCCCCCTTCCACCCTGCGCACACCCCCTCTACTTCTCGTCCACCTTCTCAGTTGGGTTGTTGGCTCTTCGACGTCTCGCGATCGGTCGGCGATCCGCGCGAATTCGCTCGAAAAGACGGATTCAATTACACGACTAGGCGGATCCTCTCGGGGTCCCGGCTCCGGGGGGGCACCCGGCGGAGATCGTTTAATTTCTGAATCCGGAGGGACGAGGGGGAGACGGACGAACGGTGGGGACCGCGTCGATGGGACGGGGTGCCGCGCCGTCGTTTCCAAGAGAGGGCCCCACGTTCCGATTCTAATTATTTCTCGTAACGCAAGAACGATCAGAAGACGGCTGGGAGAGGGTGGAAGAGGGACAACCGTGAGCGTGTGTGCCGCGAGCTTGCGCGCGCGAGAAAGAGAGAAAAGTTCCTTCTCACACCCGGGACAGGGAGAGTCCGGGCTACCGCTGAGATTTCAGCGGGGTGCTGGTTGCACGAGCGAGACCGAAGAGAGTTTTATCGAACGGAGGTGGTGGCGAGTACGGGTTGTGCCACCGCGGGGCGAGAGGCGAGCGGCGGCGACGGGGGGGTGGTCTGGTCCGGGGGAGGGGTAGAGACGCGGGCGAAGGCGTTCGAGATGCCCGCGAAAGAGACGGCGGCCAGCCCCTTGCGGTGTGTCCGTCAGCCCGGCTATATATCACGTGTAAACGACTCGGGTATTAGCATATCTGTATCTGTCCGGTGGTTGTCCCTGCCAACTCTACCGGGGTGAACGTCTCCTTTGCCCGCCTCCACCTCCGTTGAGCCCACCGGGCCCCCTACTCGGAATCCGACGTGGTCCTCCCTCCCTCCCCCTCCTCGGTTCTCCTCCTACCGCCACCCCACCCCATGTGCCCACCGTCGCCGGGGCCCGCGTCCTCCGCGTCCTCTGCGCGCTTAAGATGGACCGAGCAGATTCCGGGGACCAACGAGAAGAGAAGAGTCCGGGGACTCGTGGAGAGGTAGACGCGATGACGAGGACACGCGAAAACGCACCGCTTCTTCCTCGCCCGCGTGCACACGGATCCGGGGAGAACCGAGCAGGAGGTCCGAGGCCCCGGGGACCTGGAGGGGAAAGACAGATAGCGGCCGGGGGATAGGTATCAGCCTGTTCTTTTCGAAACTTTAATTGGGAGCTTACACGACGCGCGGTACGTATTTACGCGAAGAAAGGCCACCGTCCCCCTCTCCCCTTCCTGGGACTCGCGGCCCAATCGGGAGTGGGGAGGGGCCACGACGAAAGTAGCAACGGTGGCTCTTAACGGAGACTTCGCGGATCGCTCTAATCGAATCGTTTCTCCGTGGAACGTTGCTCTTATCGAGTCCCGCGTTACCGGAGACGCGACTTGAAACCGGGGTATCTCCAGTTAATCGAGACAGGCGCGAGTATAGAATTTTACTCACAGGTGTGACCAAAAGATATTCTTGAGCGTTTGTGCAACACTTTAGGAGCGTTGGGAATCTTCCTCTATCCTTGTCCAAATCACCCCGCATTCGTGTACATGGAAATTTCGACAAGTGTCACACAAGATTTCCATCCAGGTATATCGAAGAGAGTGTACTTCTCAGAATTTGATACCATCGTGAAAATTTATTCAACTATCTGGTCTAGCCTATCGACTAGTCCCCTTCTGGATGTCTCACCACTGAACAAGTATAGAAAAATCGACCCCTACGTTTCACTCGGATGGATTCCTCTACTCGTGCCTCGCGTATCGATAATCGCGCCAGAACATTGAGCGAGGCGTTCCCCGATCCGACTCTTCCCTAGTTTCTCAGCAAGAAACATCCGAGAATATTATTCAACGCGTGTAAATAAATACTCTCTGGTATCCTGAAAGTACACTCGACCCAGCGAACGTATCATCTCGAAGGTCGTTCGTTCGCAACAATTTCGAGCTACTCGGGTAACGAAGAGCGTATTCGGTCACGGGTGGCACCGAAATAACGTTCACCGGTGTACAAAGTGGTTTCCCACTCTTTGAACCGTTCCGGCCGTCATCTCGCGCAGGGTGCGAACATCTCGAGCGTCGTTTGGTCGGTAGATTCGTGGCGTCGTTCTCTCGGCAAGCGGGATGATGCACCGTCCACGCGTGTCGGATTAAAAACTGTACATTTTCAAAGTCTTCTACCCGGTCGGAGGACCAGCGTGGCAACGACAGCGAAGAAAGTAGCAGGGAGTAACGACGAAACGCGTACACACACGTACACGTACACAGACACACACGTAGATACACGCGCAGACATCGAACGGGAAGAGAACGACGCGAGTCGGTGGCTCCCGGACCGAAGGAGATGGAAAATAAGAAAAATGGCGGAAGGAAAGGGGGAGGGTAATGCGAGAGGGAGCGAGAGTCTCCGGGGCGGAGGGAGGGAAAGAAGTAGAGGCCGCGCCATCGTAATAGCGGCCGAATCATTTTGCCGGGGTATTTTTCAAAATGACTGGGCACTGTAGGAGCGGTATGCCGTGTTCTCTCGCGATTCGTCTGGGGCTTCATCGCTCCGAATTGCCCGCAGATGCGAGGGAAGAGGAAGAGACAGGAGGAGAAAGAGGGCGAAGGTGGCAAAGGAGAAGAAGGCTGGCACCGGTGTACACCGGCGCGTATATCGCGGCTGCGCCAATGAGATAAAAGAGACGAGACGAGACCCGGGCGGAAGGGCTACGAGGGAACGAGAGAGAGAAAGAGAGAGAGAGAGTGAGAGAGCGATATAGGGGGGGAAAGGACGGGCTACCGCATGGGCCACCGGTAAGAAAGGAACCCGGTAATTGCGTACGCCAACCGTTTCTACCGCGGGGATGAATATTTCGATCTCTCGCGAAGTCTCGGCCTGTTCTTCGAATCACCGGCAGCATGACTCGTTCGGAAGCAGAATCGCCGGTATCGAAAGAATTCGTGCCACCGAAACCATTCTCCGATCCATCCTCCATCGTCGTTCGAGAACGTCTCTCGAAATCCCGCGTCGCCCCCACCTGTCGGTTCACCCGCGGGGCCTACCGATCCCTCGATTCGCGAATCATCGTCGAACGACGACGAATTCGTCGCGAATTGTACGCCCGAAACGAGCATTCGTCACGATCGACCACGAACCGATATACGCGCCGGTCGAGGGTCCCTCTTCCTTTGTCTCGACGACTCCTCGAACGATTCCGCTATTCGATGGTATACCATTCGTCTAGGTAGACGGTATAATTTGGGCCGGGGTCGTGTCATTTCGAGACTCACCGCGACGCCAAAAACCCTCCCACTTTTCGAGCTGGCGCAGGGGATCGCGTACAGGCTCCCTCTTCTACCTGGAACGTATCGTATCCTCTCGGTTCCCTCTCGTTCATTATAGCGGCATCGAGATCGCGCGTGTCTTTGGCGTGTTCATCTTACGGAGTAGCAACTGGTCATTTGGCAAATATTCGGAGCATTGCGTTACCTAGCGCAGAACCGAAAGGTACAATCGTTTCGCGCCTCGGGCACTTCGTAGAGAATTCGAACTCGTTCCTCTCCCCTGTGTTCTGTTGTTTCTCGTGGTCTACCGATCGGTTCGCTTGGTTGGCCAATTCCTAGATTCGGCCCGTTTCGATCGCGAGTCCAAGGCTAACTAGAGGATTGGAGACGTACGGTGCCCGAGCGGAAGATAACACGGTAGTCCCTGTTCGCGCGCAAACGCGAGGATCCTCGGCGACGTAGGCGTCCGCTACCGGTAGAGGGACCGGTATCGTCGTTACCGTCGCCGCGGTCACGCTGCCGCCGTCTACCGCCGTCTCTCTGCCCCGTTCGGTAATTGCGGACGAGTCGCTAAACATGCAACGACATTCTCGAACACGCGATCCGTCTCCGTGCCGCTCACAGCTCTCCTCCCTACCGGATCGGCGAAATGAGCTGCGAGCGAGATGGAACCACGGAGGACGGTGAGACGCGACCGAGACGGGAGATCCGACAGGCCGGGGAGCATAAACGTCGTAAACTCCTCCGAAAATCGTCTGCACGCACGCGGGTGCGTAACAGGCGGCCCCGATATGTACCGAAAGGAGCTATAAAGAATGCCCCTGAGCGATGCGAGACAAATCCGTCTTTTCGTCTCGGCGAGATTGCGTTTCCAGCGTACCGATCGCTCTCGGTCGTTAGCTCTCCTTCCGAGGAATCTTGGATCACGGAGGAGTAACTTTTTTCGTGATTTCCATCGTTAGATTTTGGTCCAAAGTGTTCTTTCCAGGGTCTTCTGTCCAAAAAGATCTTGAACTGTAGAGGAGCAACTTTTTTCATGATTTCCATCGCTAGATTTTGGTCCAAAGTGTTCTTTCCAGGGTCTTCTGTTCAAAGAGATTCTGAACTATGGAGGAGTAACTTTTATTCATCTTTCCATTGCTAGATTTTGGTCCAAAGTGTTCTTTCCAGGGTTTTCTGTTCAAAGAGATCCTGAAATATGAAGTAGTAACTTTTTTCATGATTTCCATAGCTAGATTTTGGTCCAAAGTGTTCTTTCCAGGGTCTTCTGTTCAATGAGATCCTGAACTATGAAGTAGTAACTTTTTTCATAATTTCCATAGCTAGATTTTGGTCCAAGACGTTCTTCCCAGATCCCTACTATAAATGGGGGACGAAGTGTACTGTGAATAGTAGTTACAGATGGCTACTGTGTGTTTCAACGAAGATGTGTACCCCTTGGTAGCTAACTCTAGCAAGGAGGTTCGATTCAAGACAACTGGACTTCTTGTCCAGGGAAACCCCTAATCTCTAGTACTTGGTACGAGAAGAGTTCCGCGTCTTAACGATCATGAGTACCTAGGCTAGTGCCCCTTTAACTCGATCGATCCAAAGATCATCGATCGAATGTATCTATCCCTCAGTAGTCAACTCTACTGCTCTACAGGGTTGTTCAACTTGGAACAACTAGAGAAGAGTTGTAACGCTCACAGATACCTAGGCTGGTGTTCTTTGATCCAACTGATGAGAAAATTACTAACTATAGTAACGCGTACCCTATGGTAGTCATCTCTAGGGGGTGTCTGACTCGGAATAACCAGAGCTTTCGTCGTTTGACGAATCCTAGAGTACAGAAGTTGCGAACACGATCTGTTCCAGGTTGTTACGGTAATTTTGAAAAGTCTCCGCGGTTTGAGTAGCTTTTCCATTTTTTCAAGCGATACATCGGAGCGGAACTCTTCAACGCGCCGACCGTGCCGATTTCGTAAGCGTTCCCCTCCCCCCTGGACAACTGGCTCCGAGTATCCTCGTAATTTATGCCCATAACCTTTACTTCGACCGATTTGACCAAAAGTTTCCGCGGGGACCACACTCTCGAGCATCCATTGCTCCATGTTCTACACAGCGTTATTCGTATCCGAGTGTCACGTTCTAAAATATGACGTCGCAACGAGCGAGACATTAGCGTCATACATATATGCATGATACGCGTCGATCGACGTGTTAAATAACAATTTCTATATACTTTAACAAACTATAATTATGCTAAACGAGGATCCACCGGATCCTACATCGTTCGCGTGGAATAAAATCGTTTCGCTGCGGCGGCGGCGACGACCTTCCGTTATCGAGAGATCCGACCTCGAGCATCCGGACTCTTACTCGGATAAACTTTTATTCCTATCGAGTGGATACAATTTCGTTAGACGCGATACACGTATATACGTGTATACATACTACGCCCAAATAACGGATCAAAATCTCTTCATCTTTTATTCATCGTTCGAAATTCGTATCTAGATAAAAGTATTTTGCCCGTCTCTCTGACCTTGTCCCCGGGTCGTTAGCATCTCACCGGGTCCCTTGCTCTACGACGAAACGCGTCGAAGTTGCCTTTTCTTTTTTTTTTTTTTTCCCCCTCGACGAAGAGGCGTGGACTCCACGGCATAGGTACACAGCGTAACGCGTCGAAACTCCGCCCAGAGCAACGCGTCTGTCAGCTCGGTTGCCGAAAATCGTGGTACACGATCCAGGGGGGATACCCTGTTAACGAACTCGGATCGTCTCTGTACTGTATGTGGCTCGTGAGTCGCGTTCTGGAAGGAACGTTGCTCTGTACTCGGTCCAACCAGTGGAAACTAACTTTCTTGTGGAACTCGATAGAAGAAAACACTGTTACCCCGGTTTCGTGTCGTCCAGGGTACAGATGTAAGAACAGCGCGAAGTACTATAGAGAGATGGTACATATTGACAAGTTCAAGGAATACTGTTGTATTCTACAGGGATAAACTCTAATAATCACAATCTTTGGAAATTGTAATTTCCATCTCTTTTTACTGGTGTACTTTTATAGAGTCGTCCAGGGTACAGATGTAAGAACAACGCGGGGTACTATAGAGAAACGGTATATATTGGTATGTTGAGGGAATACTGTTGGATTCTACCGGGATAATCACTAAATAATCACAATCTTTGAAAATTGTAATTTTTATCTCTTTTTACTGATGTACTTTCATAGAGGGCACTCTTCTACAATTTTACGGAAAACCCTTTGTTCAGATTACCAACCAGCAATGTACAATATTGCAGTACCGTTGTATTCATTTCTATCGGGATGAAATAAAATAATCCAAATTTTCCAAAATTACAAACGTTCATCTTTTCTGAACTTACTCGTCTACTTCAATCGAAATCTAACGCATTAAAAAACCATTCTTCGCTTCTCCTTCCGCGTACCGACCTACCATTTCCCCGTGGTATCTAATCGGTGATTCCCCCTTGTACCTCGGGGTGGCTCGAATCGCGTAGAAGGGGTATATCGAAAATAAAGGATCGAGAGAGTGGGAGAGAGACAGATAGTGGGGTAGAGGGGGACACCCGGTTGTCGTGGTCGTCGTCGGGTAGAGCCCGTAAATCGAGGAACGAATTGAAAATACAAAACTCGAACTCGGCCGCGCGCGGTGATCGAATGCACGCGCAGAGATGTGTCACGCGACACGCCGGTATCCGGCATAAGATTCGGCAGTAGGTTCGTCGCTCGACGTGGCGAACGAGGGGTGGGGTGGGGTGTAGGGTACGGGTCGGGGGGAGAGCGAAGGGGTTAGCCGAGAGATGGCGAGTTCTTATTACGACGCGGCCGTTCGCCGTCCAATTAGAGCCGTCTAATTGGAGGCTCGTGGAGGCGCGGGGATGACGGAAGTGGCGATAAGGCCGGGTGCAAGCCGTCACGGTGCAACCACCGGGCGAAAGGACGACCCGAGAGGAGAACGCGGGACTTCTGGCACACAGTCGAACCGTGCGCTGGTACACGCCAGTGACGTATCCGAACGTATGCGGCCCTCACAGAGTGAACCGAGGCGCGAATATAAATCACGCTGCGTTATACCCGAGCGTGCGGCCGCGCTGCAGCCGTTTCACGCACGCATGCACGCACGCACGCACGCACGCACGCACGCACGCACACGTACTGTGTACGGTAACGGAGGTTGCGCGCGCACGTCTCGCCGGGTTCGCGAGTAAGCGCACACAACAGCCCCCTCGATACTCGAACGATCGCGATGTGCCTCTCGTCTCCGGTTCTCTCTCCCCCTCGTCTTACTCCCCCTTCCTCTAATTCGTCTCCTCTCCTCTTCGCGATCTCTTCCGTCTCCAGGAGCTACCGCTCGTTTCCATCGTTGGTGCTACACCATCGCGAGCGACCACCCCCGCCAACGTTTCCGTTCCCGTGGCATCGTTACCGAGTATTCTATCACGCGCTCCAGTCTCTCCGCGATGGGTTACCGGCTTTCGGGATTTTCCCAACCGGGGAACACGATTCGGAGAGGTTCCAGAAGCGTGGGATAAAATTTGGAAATTGTTTCTTTTTTCTTTTTGAGAGGTTGTGTTCCTCGCGGTGGAAATTTTGGATTTTGTGAACGAGAGAGGTGTTTCGGAGGAGAGGTTTGAGAAACATGAGACACGATTTGGAAATTATTTTTTTTTTCTTTTGGGAGATTGTGTTCCTCGAGGTGGAAATTTTGCATTTTGTGAACGAGAGAGAAAAAAACGAGGGAGGTGTTTCGAAGCAGAGGTTTGAGAAGCCTAGGACACGATTTGGATATTGTTTCATTTTTCTTTTGGAAGGTTATGTTCCTCGCAGTGGAAATTTTGGATTTTGTTTGAGAGAGAAAAAAACAAAGGAGGTGTTTGAGAAGAGAAGTTCGAGAAGCGTAGGACACGATTTGGAAATTATTTCTTTTTTCTTTTGGGATTTTATTCGAGAAAAAGAAACTTCTACGGGATTCTACTCGAAAGGAAAAGACGAGAGAAATGTTTCAAAGGAGACTTTGGAAATTATTTTTGTCAAGCTTACGCTCGTTTATTATGCAACTTCGTCTCAATGGAAATAAAACTTCCACTTTCCATATTCACGGTGCTCTCGTCTCGTGAAAAGTTTCCAAGGAAAAGGAATCGTGAAAGATATGAAAGATCCGTTAAATTGATCTTAAAGTTTCTTCGAACTCGAAGACGTTGAAACACTCGTTGAATTTACGAGGCGCGAAACTTTCCAGTTTCCCTCCGCGGAGGTGAAAATACTCGCAACGCGCGTTATCTCCACGTGTCGTGGTATCGATGGGAAAAGTTTCCAGGAAATTGTCGGTGTTTCGCCGCGGCGATAGTTTCTCGTTTACCTATGCACTCGTCTATGCACGCATGCATGCACGGTGCACCGTTCGCAGGCGTGCAGGATCGAGTGGAAGGTTTCGAAGCGTTGCAAACTCGTCCGCGGGGGGTTCGTTCGTTTTCCGTATCGCGTTCGTCCCGCCCTCGCGGCGAAGAAAAACGAAACGACGAAGGAGAAACGCCGCGGACGTATACAAGGGCGAATCGAAATGAAAAAGGAGATCGAGCCGGTTCGAACGAGACCGGATAAAACGAGAGAGTGAACGTTCGTTCGTAGGAACGTAAGGCGGTCGAGCAACGAGTATAGGAGGCTCACCGTGTCCTGTCTCGCGAGCTGTGGGATATTCGCTCGTTCGTTGCATGAATAATTAAGAGTCCTTGGTACCGGGGCGCTCGGGCTAGCGCCGAGTGGCCCATATACACGTGAGGGCCGACGGTGAGCCAATAACGCGCGTTACAGGATTACGGGGCCAGATACGATTATACCTTGGATACATTCCCATAAAGATTTTAAACGATCCCACTAATTTCCACGGACTTTTAATACGGTCAAGAGTAAGATACAGACGCGGTAATTAATTCCCCGGCTTACTTTTAATGCGCGCAACTGGTAATTTATATCTTCCTCCGTAAGAAGAGGATTAAATTTTGCTGGTCTATTATATTTCCCTTCGACCGCCTCGTTTAACGTTCGCTTCGAAAAACGCTCGCTACGGGCCCCGGTGCGGTCGTTTGTACGGTTTTAATTACGCTCGGGATAAATTCTCTCGCGCCGCGAGAGCGCTCGACGAGCGGACAGAAATGCGAAAACAAGAGAGAGAACGAGAGAGAGAGAGAGAGTAGAGGTAAGGGTAAGAGTAAGAGTAGGAGGAGAGAGAGAGAGAGAGAGAGAGAAAAAAAAAGAAACGCGCGGCAAACGAGAGACTGCGCGCGCGGTGAGTCGCTCCGGCGTCCATTACGCGGATCGAGTGATGTATGGTGCGAAACAGCGTAGGCAGCTATCTATCGCCTTCACCTGCGCGGGTTCGTTGCGTCGCTCGAAAACCCTCGTCGATCGAGCACCTGTCCGCGTGGGTAATCCCGCAACCCCGAACCCGCGTCACTCCGAAATATTTCTAAGCTTCGAGTTTTTCGAGCCTCGTCGATCACGGTAGCTGTATCGCTACGAGGTTTATTAGTAGTTGGAATCACTCGGTAGTTGGAGCACTGGAAGATCCGAGATCGAAGCGGAGAATTTTTCTCCCGGTAGTTACATCCGAAGTTAATTTTTTAGGCAAAGTGGATTTTGCGAAGAATCTCAAGGATTGTTTCGTGTGTTCGTAGTGGACCTATTTTTCTCGGTTCTCCAAAGTGATGGTCAATACTCGGTAGTTGGAGTACTATAGAAGATCCGAGATCGAAGTGGAGAATTTTTCTCCCGGTAGTTACATCCGAAGTTAATTTTTTAGGCAAAGTTGATTTCGCGAAGAATCTCAAGGATTGTTTTGTGCGTCTGTAGTAAACCTACTTTTCTCGGTTCTCCAACATTATGATCGATACTCGGTAGTTGGAGTACTATAGAAGATCCGAGATCGAATCGGAGAATTTTTCTCTCGGTAGTTACATCCGAAGTTAATTTTTTAGGCAAAGTGGATTTTGCGAAGAATCTCAAGGATTGTTTCGTGCGTCCGTAGTGGATCTACTTTTCTCGGTTCTCCAAAATCATGATCGATACTCGGTAGTTGGAGTACTATAGAAGATCCGAGATCGAAGCGGAGAATTTTTCTCCCGGTAGTTACATCCGAAGTTAATTTTTTAGGCAAAGTGGATTTTGCGAAGAATCTCCAAGATCGTTTCGTGTGTCCGTAGTGGACCTATTCTTCTCGGTTCTCCAAAATGATGATCGATACTCGGTAGTATTATAGAAGATCCGAGATCGAATCGGAGAATTTTTCTCCCGGTAGTTACATCCGAAGATAATTCTCTAGGCAAAGTGGATTTCGCGAAGAATCTTCAAGATCGTTTCGTGCGTCCGTAGTGGACCTATTTTTCTCGGTTCTCCAAAATCATGATCGATACTCGGTAGTATTATAGAAGATCCGAGATCGAATCGGAGAATTTTTCCCCCGATACTCGCGTCCGAAAATAATTTTCTCGAGGTAAAATTGATTTCCCATAGAATCTCGCAAATCGCGTTTTCGTAGGTTCGTGATGGGCCCGCGTCCCGAAAAATGGCAGATACCGAAAAACAAGGGGAAGAAGGAACACGAGAGACAGTAGGGAGAGGAGAGGTCTCTCGACGGAGTCTGTAGTTATCTGCATTCCGGTTTACCGAGAGAACCTATGCACCTGAGATGCATAACTCTGCCGCGTGCGTGGCGCGCGCGGCGGGGGGAAGAGAAATGCACGCGAAAAGGTGGAGGTAGAGGGGAGTGGGGAGAGACGGAAAGGGAACTGACCATTTCTACGATGTATATTAAGGAGCGTTTACAGGCCGAGGGTTGCGCAAAATAATTCTTCGCGAGCCACAATCGCCTTTCGATCGTGTATTTATTGTCGTCGGCGGTCTGAAAAATCCCGCGTTAAATCATGGACCTGCGCCGCATTCTTAGACGCGAGCGAGATTCCGTGGCGCAGATTGGCCTCGTTCGCCGTTCGAGCAAACGAGAAAATTGCCGGAGAGCTCTCTCGAGTGTACGATTTCGATGCTTGGTCGCGCGCGAGAACGTTTTCGAGGACTCTGAGAACGGTTTCCAAAATCGTTCTCTCGCTTCGAATTCCAGACGAGAAAGGTTTCTTCATTTTTTTCTCCCCCTACCATCGAGCACGGGTCGCCTAGAATCCATCTTTCCGCACCGTCTGTCGTTCCTCCTTTCGTTCGAATTCCAGAGCGAATTTTTTTTACCCCCCACCTAACGGTCGTCTAGGATCTTTCTTTTTTATTCTCTACTCGGGATCGGGGGGTTTGCGCATACATTCTCGTGATTCCATTTGTGTCTTTTTTTCCCCCTTTAACAGTCTGGAATCTATTTTTTCTCCTTCGAGAAAACGACCGAACGATTTTACGTACCATTCTCTCGACGATTCCACGATAGATGCACTCGCGGTTGTTCTGGTTTTGTTCCTTCCGTTCGAATTCATTCTACTTTTCTCTCGTCCGACCTGGAATCAATTTTCGCTTCGTTCGAGATTGGACGATTCTGCGTATCCACGATACACTCTACGATTGAACTCTACGGTAGTTCCCCGCTTTGTTCCTTCTCTTCGGATTTAGTTTGTCTCCTCCCGTAGTACCTAGACCAGATTTCTTTTCCGTAGGGGAACCGAGCGGACGGTTTTGTGTATCCATTCCCGTCGCGATTCCACGGCCGATACACGCGCTCGTGGCTCCTCTCCGCCGCGGACCGGACGAGCGTGCATCGCGCGCCGAGAGGCCTACGATGCGATCGTATCGCTAATTGCGGTTCCCTATCTCGAAAGCTTAAGCAATTCTCGTGACTCGCTCATAACGCGATATCTCTCGCCGATTTCTATTCTCGTCCGCGGTGGAGGGAGATTTCTTTCTTTGCACGCTCCCGGACGGTATGTGTATCGGGTAGGGCCCGCGGGGAGTACGATTGCCCGCGCGGTCTCTACACGTACGGGCCCAACGTCGTGAGACGAAATACCCGCCGACACTGGTTATCCCGTCGCTCTTGGCTCGGCTTACCTCGGAACACCGAAAGAAGTGGGAAGAAGATTGAAAAGAATCGGCGTTTCTCATCCTCTAATTGCAACCGTCTGCATATCTATGCACCTATATGTGTAATATATGTAATATATGTAATACGAATTTTGCCTCTTAAATTTGTGTCCATTTTTACAAAGTTCCTTTCACGAAACACGGTAGCTCTTAACGAAGAGAAACACCTCTCATTGCAACCGTCTGCATATCTATGCACCTATATATGTAATATATGTAATATATGTAATACGAATTTTGCCTCTTAAATTTGTGTCCATTTTGACAAAGTTCCTTTCACGAAACACGGTAGCTCTTAACGGAGAGGAACACCACTCGAATGTCAAATGAAAATCGAACGATATCGATAGAATTTAATTGCAATAAACCGTATCGTAAATAATTGCATCCGTGTAAACGTTCACCTTCGTGTGAAGATTTCACGAACCGGTTGCTTCACCCTCTTAAATCGAACGAAGTTTAATTATTTTAAATATCTTGTGCTGTATCAGAAGAGTTTGATTAAACTCTATCAAAGAGTTTTTACTCGTTTAATAAATGATAAATCAATAATATGTATATATATGTACGAATATATACGTGTACATATGTAGGTACGTTCTCTCCGTATCCCAGTTGGCTTTCACCGTGTTGTACAGAACCGAGTCGTAGTCGTAGTCGTCGTCGTCGGCGGCGGCGGTGGCGGCGGTGGCGGCGGAGCGGAATTCTGTTGCTCCCGGGAAAGGGGAAGAAGGTTGGAGACCTCTCTTTTGCCGTGATTTCTGGGACGATACACTCGACCGCTTGTCGTCGTGGACGGGACGAACGTGCACCGCACAGCGCGACGCGATCCTATCGGTAATTGCAACCGGCTGTACCAGAAGCGGGGGGAGTACGAGAGCGAGAAGGGGGCCCCCACGGGTGAAACGGAAACAGAGAAACCCCGACGTTGGTGTGCGAGCACAGAATTCGATTATATTGCGTCTGCCGAACGGGGGTTGGTTCTCCAGCGCGAAATTAAAAAATAAATGGACCTTGGAAATTGTCCATAGTTACGGGGCCTTACGAGAGCTACAAGGGGGTGAAATGGAAAGATAGAGGAGACCTCGTCGTCGGAATTCGATTACATTAGGAGATCGATGAGGGTTTAGAGAGAAAATTAAATAAAAAAAAGTACAATTTGAAGAGCGTTCGGGAGTTGGGGGGCCTTACGAAGGAAAAGAGTGCCCCGAATAGTTTCTAACGAGGTAAGGTCTTCCTGGATTTCGAATTCCGAGGAGAGAAAGGAACAACGGAGAGAAAAGAAAATAAATAAATAAAAGTTAAAAATGAAGGAAATTCGGGGGGGCCTTACGAGGAACGAGATACAGAGCGTGTTTGGCCTCGCGACGTAATAGACGCAGGTGCAGTTTGACACGGTAAACTGGTATGCTGATGCAATTAGCAGAACTTACATCTATCCTGTCTCCTAGGCCTATCTATATAGGCGAAACCCACGAGAGTGGCACGACGCGTGTAACGATAAAGTAAAGCGACCGTGCAAACGGAGATAGAGAGTGCGATAACGGGGGGCAAAACGGTCGAGGGGGGCTTCCCAGGGGGGCGAGAGCGAGAAGGGGGAGAGCAGTGAAAGAATGGGAAGAGAGAACGAGGTGGAGCGAATTGCGCTGTTTATTAATGTGTGCCAACGGAGCGTGTCTGTCATGTAGGTTGGTCGGTAGGTTGGTAGGTGAGAGCAACGATGCCGATCGAAGGAGCGCCCCCCTCCCCGTACCCCGTTCCCGTCCCCGGCAGGCCGCTCCTGGCGCTGTTGTTGCTGTCGGCGCGATTGCTGCCGTTGCTCTCGGACTCGACGACGTGGGGCCCCTCGAACGCGACCGTGTGTGCGTGCGCCTCCGCTTCGATTCGCTTTAATTAGAGCAAGTTCGTGTTTACACAAAGGTAACACACCGCTGCCGCTCGGGAAAAATCCATAGGCGCGACCGCATTGAATCTGCCACGAACGCTCGCTCGTTCGCTCGCTCGCTCGCGCTTTATTCGAGGCTCGGCGAGACGCTCGCGCGCCTAATTATTTCAGAAACTCCCGACCGTGTCGCTGGTACTCGTTGCTCGATTCTTTTTTCTTTCTTCCTTTTTTCGATCTTCTTCTTTTCTTTTTTTTATATACTCCTTTTTTCCCCCGGTTTTATCTTTCGAGGATACTCCACCGTCGACACGAGAAATTCTTCGCGGAAAGTGTGTATATACGATCGTTGTCGTTCACAGACGAGGATAATCGATCGATTAACGGGACACGGTGCAATCGACGGCACGCTCGATGACTAATTGCTCCGCTCCGCGTACACAACGCGGAGTGGGAGGCAGGGGGCGCCCCGACGGTGGCCACGTTTGGTTCCGCAGATTAACTTCGCCCACGGGACCGGCCGGGGCCCGTACACAATGAACGAACGATCGGTTAACGGTGTGCCGACAACAACGATTCGTCAACGAGATCGTTCGGTGACTGGCGAAATTCGATTCATTCGCGCGAGCTTCTGTGTCGCGTCGCATCGCGTGCTCCGCTCGACGTGCCCCGTCGATGGGCCCGAAACGAACCCGTGGGACCGCTCGAGAAGTGGGGGGAACTTTTGTCGCTACAACGGGCCTTCGAAACGCGAATCGAGAGAGTTGGACGGTCCTTGGGAGTGCAGATTCGGGAGCTGGTAACTTTTGACAAGTATCCGACTCGACAATTTTGGAATTTGTGGAGCATCGACAAGTGCTCGCTTTAGAGTCGAGGAGTAGGTGCGTTCTCGGAGTAGATATCCAAGTATCTGGAGAGGTCGGTTTTAAGTACTACAAGTTGAAAGAGTTCGGTTCGAAGTCTTCTAATTTGGAAGTGTTCGGTTCAAAGTTCTTCAATTTGGAAGAAGTCGGTTTAAAGTTCTGTAATTTGGCAGAGTTCGGTTCAAAGTCCTCTAACACTTTCCAGCTTCCAACTATAAGTGCAAATGCTCTCTGTGACCCGAACTTCGGAGAAAATGAAGCAACCGATATTCATTTTTAGAAAGTTCCTTTCACGAAACACGGTAGCTCTTAACGAAGAAAAACACCACTCGATGAATGTAAAATGAAAATCGAACACAGATCGGTAGTTCCCGCGCAGTGGAATCGTAATTAACGCGATCTTGTGAAATTTTCACGAGCGAGGTAAACCTCGTGTTGTTGTTAGGCAAAGCGGTGCGGTAATTTCTTGAATTTTAATGCACGTAGTTTTCACGTTGAAACGCTTGTAATTGCAACGTTTCGGAATGCACTACGAGATTTTATCGATTTCTACGAGGTGTACGAAAGGAAAAAAATGCCCTTCCCTCGTAAATTCCGCGGTTTCGCGCTAGAGGTACTCGATATACGTTCGAAGATGGAGGAAGGAGTGGAGGGGGCAAGAGAGGGTATCCACGTCTTCGATATGTGCTCGGTGACCGGGCGTCACGATGTATGGAAATCGTGAATCGTCGTAAAAGCAACGATAGAATAATTATCGACACCGAAGCGTTTCTGACGGAGATAACAATTACGCCGGGAAAATCTGCATGACTACTTTTCACTCGGCGCTAAGCACTCCGAGATTACAGTATGCCGCGTTTTAATGGTCCGCGAGCATTAGCGAAGACCACTTATCGGCCCATAAAGACACTGGACATTGCGTCCCCCGACAATTTTATCGCCCCCGAGGAACGATGGACCGGCGTCGGGTATTTGTCTGCGGGAATATTTCGCGAATCTTCGAAGATCAAGGATCAACGCTAATTATCGTCGTGCACGCATTATCCGTTGCTTTTTGTACGTTTCTTTTCGTGGGACATTCGCGCTCGTCGGTCGTAAAAAAATCGCTGCCTGGTCTGCATTTTGCCGTCGTTCTACGTTCCCCGTGCTCGATTATTCATTTATTTATTTCGCTCGTTATCGTAATAATTTCACGAACGGGGTTGAGACCTCTTTAAACGCCGTAGATAATATATAATATTAACGACACCGATGGAAACGAAACGGGAAAGGGACGGGCGTAAATGAAATTAAGGTGGAAATATACACTTTCGATGGTGGAACTTCGCGGCGACCTCGAGAAACAATTGACACAGTTGCGTAAAATTTTATACCCACGTAAAACAGATTTTTCAGGCTTCGAGCACTTTCCGATGTTCGAGTAAAATCTGCTTCGAGATTGCTCTTGTACGATCGAGATCCGTTCTGAGCGTCTTCGCCTTGATACGAGGGTAGGTGTAGAAACGTGCCTAATCGACGCAATCGTATAAAACTCCATAGATACGTGAAATAGTAATTTCAAATACTATCGAGTAAAGTCTGTTCCAAGATCGCTCTTGCACGATCGAGTTCCGTTCTGAGCGTCTTCGCCTTGATACGAGGGTAGGTGTAGAAACGTGCCTAATCGACGCAATCGTATAAAACTCCATAGATACGTGAAATAGTAATTTCAAATACTATCGAGTAAAATCTGTTTCAAGACCGCCCTTTCGCGATCGATCTTCGTTCTCAGCGTCTCCGCCCTGATACGAGGGCGAGTATAGAAACAGCGTTTCAGCTGCGCCCGATCGAAATAATCGCGTAAAATTCCACGAACGTGTACAATTAAAGTCGCGAATAATTTCGAGTAAAATCTGTTCCACGATCGATCTTCGTTTTCAGCGTTCCTGCCCTAAAGCGGGGGTAGGTGTAGAGACGGGGTTTCAGTCGCGCCTCGTTCGCTTCGAAAGTCACGTTCTCGTTCGTTTCTCGTCTCGAACGAAGGTTCACATCGCTCGTGGAACTCTGGACGGTTACTTTACCCGATGAAGATGTCGGTCGAATAAAAAGTCGCGATCCAAGGGTTGTCGGATGTTAAACGCGCGGTAAAAACCCACGGTTTCAGCGGCAATTACTCAGCAATTCGATCGGTGAACAACTATAGCCCCGTTGTCGATGTCTTTGAACCTCGGCGGAGGGCGGGGGGGGGGGTGGGGGTGGGGGTTGGGATAAAGTTAATTATCATCGATCATCGATTCGACGATCTTTCGCGAAAAGGGAGGAATAACCGTCGGAATGGAAGACGTTGCGCGAACAAGTCCGGCCGTCCTTCCGAGAAAAAGCATCGCGGAGAGAGGCTGTTTACAGGCAAAATCGTGCGTCGGGCAATCGATCAATCGATTCTCTAGGCGTTGCGGGTTATTACGTGAAAAATTCTTGTACCTTCGATAGCTTCTCGCCGCGGGAGGGTTCGGACCCCCAGCGTACACCTCCCTCGCTCCCCTCCTTCTCCTCCTCCCACCGAGTCTTTCCTCTTTCTTTCGTCTTTCTGCCATCAGCGATCCTCATCTATCTCTTCCCTCCTCGTTTGCACGGGCATCGTCCTAGCTCGAGTCCTTCCACCCGGGATCCCTACGTTCCCCGTCTCCTCCAACCCCGTCTCTCTTCGACTCCCTTGACCTCCTCGAAGATATCGCGGCGCTGGATCCACTCTATCTTTCGTCTTCTCGTATCCCTTTTATCTTTCGGTGGCGCGAGTCATCTCGCTTTCAAGATACCGTTCCTCGACTCGCGGCTACGCTCGATCGTTCTCCAAACTCCGTCGCGAAATCCGCGAACGACGATCCGTCGAATGTGCCTTTCGTTCTAGAAAAATCTCGCGGGTTTCGTTCGTTCGAAGGCGTGTTTACGATTCAGGCGACACGTAGCACGCGACGATCACCCACGAGACCGGGTACAGTTCCATCGGGGCGAGATTCGGGCAAACGTGTAACACGCGAGTGTGACCCACGGTACAAAGGACGATTCTATCGAGGCAACGTGTTGCATGCGGGAATGACCCGCGAGACAAAGCACGGTTCTATCGAGGCAACGTTCGAGCAACTTGTTGCACGCGACACTGACCCACGAGACAAAGGACGATTCTATCGAGGCAACTTTCAGGGAACACGTAGCACGCGACGGTTATCCACAAAGTAGTTCTCGTCGCCATCTTGGAGTTTTCCCCCACTTTCGTATTTCTGTTATTCGCTCTACAAGTCGTTCGAGCGAGAACAGTCGCTTTTAAGAAAAAACGATAGAACAGGTAGCAAGGTATGGGACAAAATTTGTAGAGTTTCGTCGTCTTTGCTATCAGTCATCGACTGTTTCGTCTCTCAAAAATAACGATAACTCGAAGCTTCTCGCCGATGTAAATTGTTTCGACCCTATCCGATAACTATAAAGATTCAGTGCCCGAACGAAGATCGGGGCGAGCACATTAGAAGCGAACGGAACGGTTCGAGCGCGCTTCTCAAACATCGAAGACGTTTCTCGTTTCCCATTTGAAGCCGCTTATAAATCCCTCGGACGTAGAGCCGAAGGCATAGAATCAGCGATCGTCTCGCGGGGCGGTTGAGGCGAGTAGCGTTGCATCGCTCGAGCAAAACCGCATGGAAAGCGATGGCGCGTGATTTATCCGTTGGTCGCGATTTTTATCGCCGGTACCTTAAAGGTTACAGTTACGACGTTCTCGCGGTTCCTCGTCTGCGCGCGCTTCCACGTTGTTTACACGGGGTCCTCGCGTATCCGGAATCAAACGAGTACGTTCAAAAATGGTCGTACTTGGTCCCGCACCAGGATGAAAAATTCATGGAGGAGCTTCTAGAACGAATCTTCCGGGAGATAAATAATACGATTATCGTGTCCCAGAAAAACAGCGAAGGAATTGTTTAAAATTCCAACTGAACTCACCCGCTCGTTGTTTTACATTCTTTGAAATAATTAACGAGAACGAGCAGGTACGATAAACGAAAGAATCGGAACGATTTTCCATCCAAGTGTGCGATAACATATTTCGAATTGTTCAATCGTTTTAATATCTTCTTTTATTTTTATCTAATTATAAGTAATTCATCTTTTTACTTCGATTCTCTACGAAATGTGTAACGAGACGTATCGAATTTCTCATGGTGTTTCGGAGAAGCGGGAATCTTTTTGTTCCTCGGGAGAGATTCTCGATCGGTCCTGCACGAATTTCTCATTCTCAGGCCAAGCCGAAAGTGTTCAGATTTTAAGATTCTGCTTTCGCGCGAGCGACGCTACGTGCTTTGGATCGCTTTTGCCGTATTCCGGGTGCCGCGAGAGTTTTGCAACCGTGTCGAGCCCGCGAGATCCACGAAACCAGTTCGAGACGATGTTTCCTCGCCGAACATCTTGTTATCCCTACCATCCTCGTCCGCGAGAAGGATTCTCTCGTTCGTCGATATATGAAAAATTCACGAGGGGGCGACAATGTAGCCATTACAGTTCCTTCTTTTCTATCGAACGCACGCTTCGGGGGGGGGGGGGGGGGGGGGCATTCTATTCGTGCCTCGCTGTTTAAAAAATTCATAAGGGGCGCGACAATGTAGCTGTCAGTGTCTCTCGTGGAATACATTTTCTGCGAGAGGAATTCTCTCGTCCCTCTGTGCAACGAAACGATTGCAGTATCCATCGAACACATTCTCCGCGAGAAAAATTCTCTCTTGCTCCACTATTTACAAAATAGTGTTTCACTGTTTAAAGAATAGCTTTTAGTGTCTTCTATCGAATATAGTTTTACCGCGAGATGAATTCTATCGAATACATCTTCTGCAAGATGAATTCTCCGACTTCTACTATTTAAAAAATCTACAAGGGGCACAACGATATAGTTTCCATCGTTTTCTCTCGACCACATCCTCTGCAAAATGAATTCTCCGGCCCTCTACTATTTAAAAAATTCACAAGGGGCACGCCAATATAGTTTCCATCGTTTTCTACTAAACACATCCTCTGTAAAATGAATTCTCTTGCCCCCCCCACTATTTAAAAAACCCACAAGGGGCACAACGATATAGTCTCCATCGTTTTCTCTCGAACACATCCTCTGTAAAATGAATTCTCCAGCTTCCTACTATTTAAAAAATCCTCCAAGGTCACGACGATAGTTTCCATCGTTTTCTCTCGAACACATCCTCTCTAAAATGAATTCTCTTGCCCCCACTATTTAAAAAACCCACAAGGGGCACGCCAATATAGTTTCCATCGTTTTCTCTCGAGCACATCCTCTGTAAAATGAATTCTCCAGCTTCCTACTATTTAAAAAATCCTCCAAGGTCACGACGATAGTTTCCATCGTTTTCTCTCGAACACATCCTCTCTAAAATGAATTCTCTCGCCCGCCCACTATTTAAAAAACCCACAAGGGGCACGGCAATATAGTTTCCATCGTTTTCTCTCGAACACATCCTCTGTAAAATGAATTCTCCAGCCTCTTACTATTTAAAAAAACCACAAGGGCCAGGACGATACAGTTTCCATCGTCTTCAACCGAGCACATCCTCCGCGAGATGAATTCTCCCGCCCCTAGCTATCAAAAAAAAAAAAAAGTAAAAAAATCCACAAAGCTCGCGACAATGTAACGTTGATCGTCTTCCATCGAACACATCCTCCGCGAGACGGATGCCGCGTGTAAACCGCCTGGTTCGGTCGCGATGGGTAATTTACGGGGCATAAAACCGCGAGCGCGCACGATTTTTCATAAATTCCGCCGATCGGTGGATCGTGAGCGTTCTTCCGGCGAACCAAATTGATCGTAAACGCCGTTGATTTCTTTCACCCCGAAGCCGGCGGGTTTTATGGAACCGTGGCCGTTTTACGTCGTGAAACCGCGACGCGGGGCGCGCGGCCGATTATAAATATCGTGACGCGCGCAAACCATCGTTTCGTCCACGGTGGATCGCACCGGGTCGTAAATTTACCGAGAGTCGAACGCGGGGAGATTCAATGTAGGCGCATTAGGTATGCGAGGCGACTACTCGCACCCGTAACTCGTGAACTATTGTCGGGTATCGGTTGCCCGCGATCGGCTGTTAACGCGACGTGCTCCCGGTCACCGACACTCCGATTCTACGCGATAACGCGCGTTTCGCGCCGATAAACTCTCCACGGACAGTGGGGAGGGCAGACTTTCGCTTCTTTTGTTTCGAGGGGAAACGGTACCCTCGGCGTGCATTTCACCGGGGATCGCGATCGGTTCACCTCAAGCTCTGGGTCCATTTTGACCCGTGGAACGTCCACCGTGAGAGAACAGTCGTAGTTCATTCGTCTTTTCGAAGGATACCGGAAACCAAAGTGCTGTTCACGAGGAAGAGTTCACGTGGAACAGTGAGGAAGAATTCACGAAGGGTAGTTCAGGAGGAATAGTTTATGGGGAAAAGTTCACGAGGGATAGTTCACGAGGAATAATTTACGAGGAATGGTTCACGAGGAATGGTTCACGAGGAACAGTTCACGAGGAACCGTTCAGGAGGAATGGTTTACGAGAGACAATTCACGAGGAAAAGTTCACGAGGGACAGTTCACGAGGGACAGTTCACGAGGAATAATTTACGAGGAATGGTTCACGAGGAACAGTTCACGAGGAACCGTTCAGGAGGAATGGTTTACGAGAGACAATTCACGAGGGACAGTTCACGAGGGACAGTTCACGAGGAATAATTTACGAGGAATGGTTCACGAGGAACAGTTCACGAGGAACAATTCAGGAGGAACAGTTTACGAGGAATAGTTCACGAGGAACCGTTCAGGAGGAATGGTTTACGAGAGACAATTCACGAGGAAAAGTTCACGAGGGACAGTTCACGAGGAATAATTCACGAGGAATAATTCACGAGGAATAGTTCACGAGGAACAGTTCACGAGGAACAGTTCAGGAGGAACAGTTTTTAAGAAAAAGTTCACGAGGAAAAGTTCACGAGGAAAAGTTCACGAGGAACAATTTACGAGGAAAAGTTCACGAGGGACAGTTCACGAGGAACATTTCAGAAGGGACGGTTCACGCGGAACAGTTCACGAGGAACAGTTCAGAAGAAACAATTCGCAAAGAAGATTTCCACGCACTGTTCTTTCCCCTTTTCGTGAACACGCCCCACTATATCCGGCTCCAGAAATATCAGGACACTTATACTAATCAAATTCGAAACTTTTGAACTACTCGAGCAAAGAATAGACAATACTTTAGACAATTCAGAAACTTGAACTCGCGAATCCATTAACGCGCGACTTCGATTCGAGTTTGCGCGGATGGAATTCTCGCACGGGTCAACAGAGACCCGGAGCTGATCCGGGGGGTTCAACGTCCGCGAGATTCATCATCGTCGCGAGCAACGTTACGTAATTACGCGAAACCGCCCCTCGTTCACGACGCCGCGGGGCCGCGCGGAGCGTCGTTGAGCACGAGCGCGCGCCGAGCGTGCACCGAGCGTACCCGCTCGCTCGTAAAGCAGCTAAGGGAACCGTGGCGATGCATTCGGTTGCACCGTACCGTGTAACCGGGCGTTTAGCGGCTGCTTAGCGATCCGATTCTACCGATTAGAGGAAAAACCTTGCGTAAACGCGAGCCGCCGCGTTTGTTTCGCGCCGGTAGCCATGCACCGGCGTGCATTATGTTCAGTCCGCTTGTCCACGGCATTTGCCAACGTATTTACCACCGCCGCTGATAACCGGTAATTCTATCTCGGTAATTACCCGCGCAGAACAAACTGGGTAACCGCCTTGCTCTACGGACCGATTCCACTACCGTTCCGACGCGATTCGCGACCGATATACAGGGTGATTCTTGAAAGTGGGGGACAACCTGGAGTCAGCTTTCGACTCTGACGCGTTTCTTTTCTTTCTTTTTTCTCGATAATCGTAACATCCACGCGATACGATTGATTTTACGCTAACGAAAGTTACTTGAATAGGTCCGGTCGAGGCAATTTATTTAGCTCATCGACCGGTAAAAGATACTATTTTATGTATTGGTAAATTGACAAGAATCGATGAATGTGCTGTTTACTGTGAGTTGATAAGTTTCAATTGTAATTGTAATTTTTTTGTGATAAATTAAATAAGAAAATTACTTTTTGACGTATGCATACGTGCATTAATAATACACAACGATAGATTTCTCTAAGTGTATATATGTGCGTCTATATTACTTACGCTCTCTCGTTTTGTTGTAAAATTAAAAAGCAGGACATTCGATAGAACTTCTCTATCAAAATCTTAAATGTACCGAGCTCGTGGAATTTTTCCCCGAATGGAAGTTTAAAGCAGCGAACAAACGACAACAATCTTTCCGTCCGTTGTTCGTTGAATCGAAAGTTAGAATCTCGGTTGGAAGGATGTAGCGTTTCGAAATAAACGAATAATAATTTCGCGCGATGGAGCGAACCGTTCCGTGTGAAATGATTTTTTGCAGCCGAGGTCGAGAGAGGTTTGCGATTCTTATCGCGATAAGAAATTCTCATTGGGCAACGTTCCGGACCGAAGTGTATCGATTAAAAATAACGTAAAAGTATGCATCGTTTCTCGGGACTTTCCTCTACGAAATAAGTAATTTCTGGATTGGGCATTTCGCAATTAACGTTTCAACGAGTCGTTAAAGTTTACGGTGCGAGACGTTTCGAGCGGGTAACGGTCGACTCGTTCTCGGGTTATTTCGTTCGAATGTTTACGAATGAAAATGAAATCTCCTGGCGAGTGTGTACCGATTCTAACATTACCTGTTCCGTGTAACAGAACCGTTTCAACGCGACCAGTTTCTGTTTCTTTTTGTTTTTTTTATCACTGTCCCCTCGATCACCTAGAATATTCAACAATAATAAACCTCGTGCGTAGTCGTAAACATTCCTACTACGCGTAGAGCCTTCTGTGCGACCAGATGTCCTATCGGAGGTTACTTCAGTCTCGAAGAAACTTTCGTACGGTGCGTGTGTCGGTCTTGTTTAATAACAAACCTCGTGACTCGTCGTAAATTTTTCTACCATTCGTAAAACCCTCTGAACGACACTGGTGTCCTATGGTCTCCTATCAGAGGTTAAATTCAGTCCCGTAGAAAGTTTCGTACGGTGCGTGTGCGATATCTGCGAGTGCATTTTTAGAATGACGAATCACGAGTGCAGCAATCCGTGCATCCGCGAGACCAGTGATAACGATCGGCACGCGGACAGTGTCATTGGAAACGAACGAATCATTTCCTATTCTTACGGAAGGTGTACACAAATCGCAGGAAATTACACACCGATTGAGAAAAATACAGGACAGATGGAATCTGCGTTATTCGAAACAGTCTCGACAGTCACCGGACAAACACGACAATCGATAGTGAGTACCCTTGAATGTATTATTATTGTTAGTCGTCGCGGAGAGCGTCTAATTAGCGTTCAAAGCTTCGAGATCGAGGAGACGAACAGTCGAAAAAGTGGACGTTCGGAATAACTTATAAAGTACTTCGAGACATCGTTAAATCGTTAATTAGGATATTTACGCTCGACGTAGCTCATATCGTGGAGGAATCTTCGAAGAATCGGTGCATATTTTCAACAGATTTTCAACAGATATCCTCTGACCCGAGATTCACGAAATCAGTCACAGTGCTTTATTTTCACACGGTGAACACGATCGTTCGCTCCGAGAGAAAGAGAATTTATACCGAAAGACAGATCCTGCTCGACGATAATGCAAAAGAAAAAGAAGTCGATGCGGTTGACAGTCGCGGAGATAAGAATTCGTTCGCGAAAATAGGCAACGATCGGGAACTTGGACGATTCGTGTTTTTTTATTTCAAACGAATCGGAACCGCGCGTGTATTTCGTAAAAAAAAGAAGAAAAAGAAAGGAGAAGACAAAAAAAATGATCGATTCGACGCGAAACGATCACCGCGCGTTTTATTCGTATTTTATTCGAATGAGATATCGCACGCCTCTGCTTCTCTAATCGAAGGTGGACAAAAATTGAAGGAGGAAAGAAAAAGTCGAGTCCCGTAAAGGGGGATTACCTTTCGACGATATAATTTGTTCGTTGTCCGCGGAACGGTGCAAATATCGTTCGTTTAGACGCCGTTACAAGTTCGGTACTCAGAGCGTACTCAGAGTACGATAAAAGCTCGCAGAAACCGTAACATCCTTGAAATATGTCAGCCGGATTTACGGGCCAAAGGCAAGAAAACGGGTTTTCATTATGTGCGAGAACTTTGCAATGCAAATTATCGTATACATTTGCATGGGAAGTGATCCGAAAGCGTTTCGAAAGTGTCAAAATGTTTTTACAAATCCATTATTTGTCACCCGGTATGCGCGAAAATACAACCGGGTATCGTTTTGTAGATTTTCTGCAAATTTTTCGATCGACACTTCGGATACCTTGTAAGGTTGTTTTAAAACCGACGATTTCAACGCTGCTCTATAAAAAATGCAGACACGAATCATCGACTTTCGTTACCGTAACAATTGATTACTATTTCATCGCGATGTGTCACCGACAATGCTATTCGCAATTCGTGGAAAATCGTGGATCGATCGTCGCGAGTTTTCGAGATACCGTATAATCGAGGATAAGATCGAGTGAATATTTGTAACGCGTTCAAAGGTGGATCGAAGGGTACGGCCGTGTCCGAAAGCTGCGGCGTTTCCGCGATGCGAGTCGAATCCTTCATTAGGCGCTACCGATTGGCCGGTAGAAAGCAGTCACGTCATGCATGCACGCAAGTAGGATGCTCGGCAAAAACCGTTCGCTGCACGCGTGCAAAGTGTTTCGCGGCCCGAGGCCATACGAAGATTCCAGATTCTCGACACCACTTATCTTCCACGCAACTTTCTACCAGTGGAGCAGATGAGAGGCACCGATAAAAACGCATGAAATATATCGACAGCGTTTTATGCGCGTACCGTCGATCGACGATCAAGTTATTAATAATCTTTTCGCATTTAGCTACCGGTATCCACGCCGAGCGACGCCTTTTTCGGGGGGCCCGGTCGAGCGCCTATCTCTTCGCGGCGCGGTGCGTATCCTTTTCTTTCCTCGTCTGTCTCTTCATCTTCTTACTTATTTTTGTTTTTCGTTTTTTTTTTTTTCGTTTCTTCTTTTCTTTTTTTGAAATCCACGTTTCTCTCTTTTTTACCATTTTTTCTTTTCCGTCCGCCCCTCCCCTTCTTTGGTTCCCTCCTCTTTTTCGGTTTCTCCGGGGCCCGGTCGGGGCATTTAATTTTTAACGAGGAGATGATTTTAATGAGGACGAAACGCGTCGACCGATCGTTCGATCTTCGGGACGATTGATCGACGCGTCGCGCTCTCTTTCTCTCTCTCTCTCTCTTTCTCTCTTTTTCTCTCTCTCTCGACCTTGCATTCCACCCGGGGAAAAAGGACGAGGATTAAAAAATTGTTTTCCACCGGATCGGATACTTCGAGTCGGTATTTTCTCGTACGTGTGTACCACGGCCGGCGATGGTAGGGATTTAAATATCGTTTTCGAAATAGGTGGAGAACTCGTCGCGGCGTGGTCGGTATCGATACTAATGACCGTCGGGGACCGGTGGACATTCTGAGAGCCGGTGTGTCGCGTTGCAACCGAGATAAAATAAGGAGGACGCGATCAATCGAGGCGACGGGCACCGCGCCCGCGGTGCCACCTCGGTTTCTGCTACGCGCGAACCGATAAACCGCATTTTTTCGGTTCGTGCGACGCCAATGGGCCTCGACTATTCAGCCCAGACAGCCCGTTTATATGAGACGGTAAAAACCCTCCTACCGTGTACGCGCGCCGTGAGGAGAGCTGGTTTGAATCGCCTCCGGGCCCCTTCGAAGATTCCAGATTCTCGTCATTGTCCGTCATACCGGGGGTAAACCTCGCCTCGGTATAAATCGACTCGCGCGACGAAAGTGTAACGCGATAATTATAGTGAAAAACTCCCCGGCTCGTGGTACCACGGGAAATGTAATGTTCAACGACACGCCTCCTCGTGTTCTCTACGCAGAAACAACATCCGTCGATTTCCAAGAGGACTCGTGGAGCGGTCTCGTTTACCCGCGTCGCTCCATTACCGGCAATGCTTTTTCGTCTGTGGCGAATTTCTGGCGCCAGAACAGAATTCTTTGTTACTTTTTAGCGAATTGCGTATCCCCGGATCCGTAACGGCTGAGAAAACTCGGGAGGTACGGACGATTTAACGCCGATTTAACGTTGATGGACGAGGGTCGTCGGCTCGTTCGCCGATCGACGGCTTCGTACCCCCGAAACTGCTCCCGCGAGCGTAAATCGGGTCGGTCGACGTCTTTATCGAGAACAACAGAGAATAGAGAGGGAAACGATTGTTAATACTAATTATTCAAATTTTCAATCGGTCTACCGTTAGATGTGATATTTGTAAGTCTCAACGGGGCCCGAGGTGTCTCTCGCGAGCGTGAATCGGGCCCGTGGACGTCTTTATCGAGGACAACCGAGAATACCGAGAGGAACGATTATTAATACTAATTATTCAAATTTTCTATCTATATGCCGTTAGATGTTACATTTGTAAGTCTCAACGGGCCCCGAAGTGTCTCTCGCGAGCGTGAATCGGGTCCGTGGACGTCTTTATCAAGGACAACCGAGAATAGAGGGAGTAACGATTATTAATACTAATCATTCAAATTTTCTATCGATATGCCGTTAGATGTTACATCTGTAAGTCCCAACGGGGCCCGTGGACGTCTTCATCGAGGTATTTGGGAACGAAGGGGGGAACGAATGATCGTTAATACGAATTATTCAAATTTTCAATCGTACCGCGGTTCCATGCCGTATTTGCAGGTCTTAACGGTCCCCGCGACGGGGTGGGCCCCGTGAACACGCGTACAACCGTTCGGCGTCTGCGTGCAACTCGGCGTCCGGCTGACGCCTCGGGGGTTTTCGGTATGACGGATTCCAAACGCCATTCATCTTTCGTGCGATCTTGTTGCCCGAAGAAACGACCGAACCCACGAGGATCCCCGACATTGATGCCCGATCGCGAGCCACCTGCGTTCGAGCAAATAGGGTCCGCGCCCCGACAAATTGTCTCTTTCACGCGTCCCCCCTCACCCTTCCCCGCTGTCTTCGACAGCGCGTCGATTGCTTCTTCGCGAGTCGGTTCTCCACGTCTCAAAATCGCTTCCGTGGGTAATTAGGGGCCTTTCCTGAATTTTTATTCGACGGAGGGGGGCAATCTTTCAATATTCGCGAAAGAATAATCCTAGAATCGTTATCGAGTAGATTTCACAAAGGTTACTTTATCGTCGAGAGAAACTGTCTTATTTCCTCTCTTTCGGCGGTATCGATGTCAAAAGATTCGCCATTTTGCAAAAAGAGAACTCTAGTCCCCTCTTGAATTCACAAATTACTTCACGGAGAATAATTCTATACTCGCGATTAAGTAGACCCCGATAAAAGTCACTTTCAAAGTCTCCTTTCACGGGGGAGACTACGCCTGGGCCCAAACGGGCCCATAATTTAACCACGTTCGCGTCTACTATATCGAACAAAGATTCTGTTACGGTTACATCTCTTCGTTTCCACGGAAAGTTGTACCGATTTTATAATCTAGGTGTTCTTGGGTTCTCTCGGACCCAATCGTGGCAGGAGAAAGGTGGGGGACGAAATATCCCCGTTAAAATTGCGCGTCGACGACCGGGCGTCGTTTCGTTACGCGGATGGATTAGAAACGCGCGCTCGCGCGCGTTAAACCGAGGAGCGGCGAAGAAGAATCACGAAGGGGGGCAGGAAGGTCGGGGGCACGGTGTGGGGAACGGAGGGTAGGGGAGGGGGTCTCTCCTGGATGAGTTCTCTCGGGAGAAAATAATTTGCGGGTGTCCGGCCGCGGCGGTGTCTGCGGTCTTCGTACGGACCGATGAAGAGGATAGCCGCGCGGCGATTGCGAGCGAGCGAGCGGAAAGCGTGGAAGCGAGAAAGACGAGAGGATGTTGTGGTCGGTGGCCGTAGATGAGAAAACAGGGTGGCGCGCAGAGTGGCAGGAGGGAGACGCGGAGAGAAAGAAGAAAATGGGGAGGACGAGGAAGACGAGCACGCTCGGCGTTGCGTTCGCGCTCGCGCTCGCGCTCGCGCGGTTGCGCTTGCGCGAGAACGGGGCCCACGGCCTGCTGCGGACTTTATTAACTCCGGGTAACGTTACACGTTGGCCCCGCGAGTGCGCGAAATTGCTCGTAAATCGAGACGCTTTTTTTTCTGACAACGGGGAGGATCGACTTGTCCAGCGTCGTCCCGACGCCTCTCGAATTCGTCGACGTCGTTCGACGACTCCCCCTCGAGGGAGGCACAGGGGGAACGGGTACCTCAGAGCCCACGGAAATCCCGTTAAGCGCTACCTTCGGGGGAGATAGGATCGCCATGTGCCCCCTTCTTTCTTTTCACCTTTTGCAGCGTTCGCTTCTTGGATTTCCGGGCACGAAGCGGCAGTCGGTTACACGAGCCCGGGACGAATTATTAACTGCGTCCGTCCGTCAGAGCGCCTCCGTGTTCAAGTTCGTCCCTCCTAAAGTTCCTGGCGAGGGATGATGGAGGAGATATTCTACCTAAGTCGGTGCGCGATAACTCAAGAATCTGCCACGGTGGATCGTCGGAACATGGCCGCGGCGGCGGCGGCGGTGGCGGCGGAGAGTAGCGTTCGAGGGGTCTCCTTCGACGAACTCGGTCGTACGGTGGGGTGGGCTGGGGTGGGGTGGGGGTACCTGGGCCGTACGGAGCTCGAACGAGCCGGACGGGGTGGGGACGTCGCGCGAAATATCGGTCGCTGGCCCAATTTGCATGGAAGTGGCTCGGTGGCGAACCAAGGGGATGAGGAGGGCAACTCGACGCACAACCGTGGGACTTTGCGTTATTACGCCGCACTGAGCGCATTTAGATATTCCCAGTGTCTCGCGGGTGCCTCGGTCCGGGCACGCTGGCGACTCTGTTAGATATACATAGCCGTGCGCGAGCATAACCTCGGCCGCGGAGCCAGCTCCGCGCGGCATTCACATGCAAACGCAGTAAATAGTCGTGCAAACAGCGCGGCAGGGAAATAATAGCGTCAGCGTAGATGGTAGCAGAAAGGGGCTCGTGCGAGCATCGGTTGTGTGTCGGGGCCGTACAAGAAACGCATTCCAGCATAAAGCACGCTATAGGTCCCGCAGATAATTATCTGTGTCCGCGAGGGGGCTCGGGACCGGTACCCCGTGACTCCCCCGGAACTCGTGCTACGGCGAGGCGCGCGCCAGCGAGCCCAACGCCGCGTTGAATCCTGGATCTCGTAAATGCATAAATAAAGCCCCGGCTAAGCGCGTGACACCGGTTGATCTGTCTTCGCGATTCTCGTCCTCCTTCGTAGCCAGTTAATCGTCCTTCGATTCTTTTCGAACCGTCCCCGAGCCGGAGGAAGAGGGCCAAGGAGGGGAGAGATTCCCCTCACGAGCGTCGCGCAGGCGGCCCGCTGAGCGACGAAACGTTCACGGGGATCTCTGAATAAGCGACGCGAGCTTTCATATGCAACGCGCGACAGGGTAAACCTTTTCAGATTCCGCCGGTTACATCGACGCCCTGCCTGCGCGCTGAATTTTTATCATTCACGGGTCCTCGGGGGAGGGTTTCGTCGACCCGGGAGGCTCCCGAACGAGTACGCGCACGCCGAACCCGGTTGTAATTCATCTTAACGAGGGTTCCGTTTCCACCGAGCGGAAGAGAGGAAGCAACCGGGTCTACCCGTTCCCTATGCGTGTTCCCCTTTGGGTATTGTCGAGGACCTTGGAAATCCTTTCGTCGCACGTCTGCTCGAACGACAGGTGTCGACGCACACATCGCTGGACCTCTATCGATGTCTGTCTGGGAGCATCGATTGACGTGTTGCGCTTGTACCGGGAAACACCCAACGGGAGATCATGCCATGGAAAGATGGCTCCTCAACGGAGGATTCAACTGTTTCCTCCATGAACTTGTCGCGTATTCGCTTGGAAACTGGCTTACAGCTTGCCCCAGTTTCTGGAATCACCTTGTGCACTTTAAATTCCTCTCGCACGGATACAGTCTTTTACCGCAAGTACGTGCTAATCTTCTTCACTCGCCGCTAATTGGACCTACGGAGACGCATAACACCTCGTTATCGTCACGAGGATCGAGTGGTGCAACAGACACATTTGCGTCCTCCCGGTGTCAAGTTGTCCGTAACCCGGACTAATCGTTTGAGTAACGAGGCTGACGTCTAGGATCGTCTCTTAGCGTTGATCACGCTCGCCGGAGAACTTTTCGGGAAGCGTTTCTGTGCTCGTCGACGCCCCTGTGATCGTTCGGATCGATGTCGAAAGACTCCACGGAAATTGACGCGCCGCTGGCTACCCAAGACCCTCTTCGAGGACCGTATCGCGTACTCGCAGGAATGCGCAGCGTCACGAGCTCGTTTCGAATCTAACACGAACGGGGTAACTTGGGCGTAAACGCGCGTTAGGTGGAATTTCGTTTTCCACGATGCCCTTAGCCGACGAGTAACATTCTCGAACGAAACCGAGATCGATTCTTCGCGGTTGTGGAAAACGTGAAACGCCGTCAGTTTCGATCGTTCGTTTCAAGGTCCACGGAAAACTCCGTCGGGACGACCTAACGGTTGCTCGTGAGGATACCGAGCGTTCGGGTGGTCCCGCTCCAGTCCTGGGGGCTCTTCACCGACAGCGGCACAAATACGCGCTGCACCCGATGCCATTCTCTATCTACCTGTACGCGGGTTCTATATACACGCGCGTATCTCGCTCCCTCGATCCGCGCTCTTTTCGTTCCCCTCCAGGCTCTCCCTGGCTCTCCCTGGCTCTCCCTGGCTCTCCCCGGCTCTCCCCGGCTCTCCCCGGCTCTCCTCGTTCCTCGTGTCCCGGACACGCTTCCTCCACCTATCTCGTCCCCGTCGCCTTCTGTCGTCCACGCCTAAAGACTCGCGGCTCGCTTAATGTCAAAAACATTGCGATTTTATCACCCCTTTCAATTAACTTAACAATATGCCAGATACGCAACAAGAGATAGGCAATAGTTTCGCGGTGGTAACAGGTCCCTGGTCGGGTCGGGGGAGTCGGTTGTCCGGCTATGGCCCGGGCAAAGTTTCGTCCGCGAACGCGCGCGAGCGATTCGAAGCGGAGGGGAGCGCCAAGGGACGACGGATACCTGTATGCGCGACAACGTCCCGGCATCGAAACGAGTCTACTTTTCGACGTAATTTCCGATCGTAACGTCACGGTTACACTATACAGAGAATCCTTAGAATCTTTTCTCGAGTTCGAAACTCGATGGATGAAATTTCGAGAGTATTCTCGACGTCGACGAAGTCCAATCGTCGACTCGTCGAACACCTTTCAGGGAGAGACGCACGGATCACCGTTGCCTCCCGCCTAATCTCGGAACGAACCGCAGACAGGCGATTGGCCGATGGCGTAATGGGCCGAGGTTGTGGCATAATCGCGTTATAGCGCGTTTTACCCCCCGTGGAAACCGAAACGCCTCTCCCGTGTCCCTGAGATCGCACCGTCATTGTCGTCTTTCGTGTCGTTTTCTTCCGTGCGGCTCGTTTCGTCGCTTCTTCGTCGCTAGTCACCCGGCCGATAATAGATTCGTGATCTCTTTCGTTTCTTCTTTTGAAATTTTCTCTCCGGTTCTTTCTCGTTCGTTCTCCTCACCGTGGAATCCTTGAAGTTTAATCGTCGTACGCGCACCAATTCCACCGGGGGTCGTTGTTTCGCGTTCGTGGATCCCGACGCGTGGTTCGCGCAGCGTGCATTAGAATACTGGAACGGGTTTCAATTAGAGTTCCGCGGGACAAATTACGTCGGCCGGAGCCGGAGGTCCAAAGGTGCCGACCGTCTTCGATCGCCGAACGGCACGACCGGTATCGCTGTCGCGGATAAACGGCTTTATTGCGGCATCGATTGCGTCGATATTAGCCGAGACTCGATAACGGTTGTGCGTTCGCCGCGTAACTGCCTCATTGTGCGTTAAGTAACGCGTTAAACGACAACGTAACGGAAATTGTCTACGATGTGTACGTACTTTGTACGTTTGAAGATGTCTTGGAAATGGAAAAGAATACTGGAAAGGACATGTGTCCCTTGAGAATTAAACAAATCGACCACTCGAACGCTACACCGTCAAATTGGCGAAAATGATTCATATCTATTTGTTTTCGAAAAAAATTTTGGATTTGACAGTTTTTACTACGCGATAAATGCCCCAAGATATTCCTATATTGTTCATCAAACACGATCAAACGGTTTGACGACGATTTTCATGCGTAGATTCAGACACCTTCCCTTCGAAAAGAAGAAATATCCCATGCTAGAGATTCATAAATCAAAATTTTTCTCTACTTCGTTCTCGATCGAGGAACGAATAGCCATCGACCGCACTCAACGCGATCAAACGGTTTGACGTGCAAGTTCCACGTGTAGCTTTCTCTCAAAGAAGAAACTTTTCACGCTCGAGATTCACAAACCAAAAATTTTTCCTCAGTTCGATTCCAAGTTCTCGGTCAACAGTCATCGACCATACTCAACACGATCAAACGGTTTGACGATCATATCTCACATGTGATGTGTCTAGCTTTTGAGACCCTCCCTATCAAAGGAGAAACTTTCCACGCTCGAGATTCACAAACGAAAGATTTTTCCTCAGCTCGACTCCAAGTTCTCGGTCAACAATCATCGACCACATTCAACACGATCAAACGGTTTGACGATTACATCTCACGCGTAGTTTTAGACACCCTCTCTCTCAAAGAAGAAACTTTCCACGCTCAAAATTCACAAGCCAAAGATTGTTCTTCATCTCGACTCCTACTTTCTTCTCGATATAGGTTAAGTCTCGGACTACTCTCGCCTCGAACAGTCTAATCGTCGAAGTGAAGTGGTCGCGCGTCTTGTACGCGCGCGTGGACGATGATCGATTCGAGGTTTTCGCGACGCCCGCGGAGCCGCCGCCGCCGCCGACGACGACGACGACGACGACGACGCTCGCGTAACTCCGAGCCGGTGCAACGGCCGCAGTGCGGAGGATGCCGAGAATAATCCGCGGATCGTTTCAAGGACGTTGCTCGTCCAGCGACCTATCCACCGTTGCGGGCTTGAAATTCCTTCGAGTCACCTCGAGCGCTCGCGGTCGAGTAATTTGCCATCTTCCTCGAGTCGCGCGCCCGAGCGGGTTATTCGTATCGCCGTGGACGCATAATCGAGGGACGATTCGAACGATCGAAACGAGCGGAAAATAAACGCGTGGATACGGCCCGATCCGCTCGGATGGAAGAGAGAAAAACTCGAACGTCGGTTTATCGAAACGACAATCGGAAACGGGAGAAGCGGGAACGGAAAGAAGAGGCTACCACCGATTATCACGCTCGCGATTACGATCTCGCGATTTCCCGCTCGGCTGGAAACGCGCGTCGCGAATTAACCGCGTTACGCGCTCGCGCTACTTCGCGCCTTTTCATTATCGAGGGATCGAAATGTAACGAGTCACGGTACGTGATTCGAGATTCCCCGAACGAACGGGGGAAACGTTCTCCGTTTCGCCCCGAGGGGGAGTTTTTTTCTTTTTTTTTTTTTTTGTTTATTTCTCGCAAATGCTCGTCGCTCTTCGCGTTATCCGTACCGACGAGCGGGAGCGCGCGTACGAGCGAAAACCAAGCCGTGTAATTACCCCTGAAACCTATAACGCTTCCGTGCGTTCTCGAACGCGTAATGTCAGTCCTCGCGACCGGTCGGTTGTCGGATAACATTAGAAAGTCCCCCGACACAGATTTCCACGCGCCACGAATTAAGTCGCGGCAATGTGAACTCGCACGCGCGCGAAGCGGAGCCTAATCGTATCCTCGATCGAACGAATATGCAAACATCGCGGGCACGCACGTTTGATCGATGCTCACCGTTCTGGTCTAACGGCCGGATAAATCGTTTCGACGTCCTCGAGCTAATAAAATTTAACGCTCGCCTCTGGGCCGCGTTACAAGATTTTCTTATTCGTCGATTAAGTTTAGAGTCGCTCCACGCGATACCCTATCGCGCGAGAATACCTACCATCGATAATCGGGCCCGAGTCGTAACTCGGTTGTTCGTTTTTTTTTTTTTTTTTTTTTTTTTTTCGTTTCTTCTCTCCCCGCGATTCGAAAATCTACAATCCAATTTTTTGTTCGTCTCCGCCGGTCTGTACCTGTTATTATTATTATTATCGTTATTATTATTACCGTAAACCCGAGAGGGGGATATTACCCATTACTTAACAATATTTACATTTATGGTAGTCGGTTCGACATCGGGAACGAAATTAACGAAGGGTAACGCGGGGAATGCTACGGTGTACCTTACGGTACGAAAACCACTATGCCCGCAAATAAATTAATCAGGTAAATTATTCGCGATGGCTCCGGAACGCTCGAACGAGTTTAACGAGCTCGCGAAAGAGTCCGGGCGTTATCGCGTTAAATTGCCGGCCGTAATACGCATTCGTGTTATGGGGCCATCCTCGTTATAAAATAAATAAACGAGCAACGGAGAAAACAGTAATCGTCGGGGAATCTTGAACGGGACATAGAAAAGCGGAGTAGTTTCGCCGAGCTGTGGAAGAGTCGATGTACTGGACGTAGACGGGAATAGTTTCGCGTCGCGTTCCCGTCGACCATCATCCTCGTTCACCCCGTAACCGTATCGTAACCGTAGCGTATCGACCGGTCGGCCCATTACCGGGCTACGTGGTCTATAAGCAACAGGGGAGCGGAGTTACGGCGCGCGGCGTCGCGCCAAGGGAAACCCCCGTGGACCCTGCCGGATCAGCCGATTGTCCGCTCGTAACTCGAGGTAATTAGAATCAGAAGTACCTACACCCTTGTTCCACCGCTCGGGCTTCCTCCGCCTTCGCCACGGCTCGTTCCACCTTTTCTCGTCTCCCTCTCGCGGTCGTGTATAGCTGCGCGCGCATCGCCCTCCCCTCCACCGCCACCGTCGTCGTCCTCGTCGTCGTCGTTTCTTTTTCCCCTCGCGTGGCCGTGTACTCTGTCGGCCGTCTCGTCGCCCCATGTGGCGCGTTTGCATATACACGCGCGTGCGTAAGCGATGCGCGACTCGGCTTACCCTCCCGTCCCTCTTCGGGATATCTCGTTCCCCCACTCCGGTCCAGCTCCGCGTCAAACGCGCGGTACATCCCCACCCCTCGGCAACGAGAGTTGCACGCGATCGCGTTCGTTACCGAGTCACGGGGATCCCCGACCACGATGGGGTTGAAATTCTCCCGCAGCGTGCGCGTCTAGGTGGTCTCTCGCTCGAAACTCGGGGAATTCCCCCCGGTTTCCACCGACCGGTCCTTCGGGATGTCCATTCGGGTGGGGATACCGCGACGACGGGAAGAAAACGCGACTACGGAGGATTTATTCGGGTCGAAAAAGAAACTCGCCGGACGAGTAACTCGAGGAGTCCGCCGACTCTTACCACCGGACTCGATAGGGATCTAAACAAATTATCGATCGGGGGACCATGGATCCTCCTTCTCCTCCTACTTCTCCTCGTTCTCGTTCTCCTCGTTCTCCTCCCCGCTCGCTAAACACGCGAGGATCGTTCTCGGTAGCGCCGGATAGACCGGCAAAAAGACGCGTCGTGTCCGCAGCTCGGGGTTTCGCTCGGGCGAATTAATTAACGGCGGTCGCGGCGAAATCGGGGATCCGAGTCGTTCGCTCGGCGAAGACACGGCCGTTTTTTAATAGCCCCTGGGAGTAATGATCGATTAGGCCGGGTTGCGTGCTAGGAGGTCCCGCGGGGACGACATTGTCGCGCGATTCACCCAGCGGGCGAGCCCCCCCGACATCAAATGCGGCCGCTTCGCTCGCTCCTCCAAATTATTATTACCGTTCCGCTTTGCTCCGGCGCAGGTGTAACCGTGTGCGTGTAAGCCCAGCGATACGCTCCGTCTCCTTCCTCTTCGAGGTGCGCGCATTCCAACGACCGAGGTCCCGACGCGAGACGTCACGCGACTCTCGACGCCACTGTTCCGCGTTGTTGGTTACGGGACCGGGGAAAACGCGAGAGGAGTTAATGGATAGGACGAACACTCGAACAAAAGACCCGGTCGAGAGATCACTGCCACGGATAAAGTGTACCTCGAGATTCTCACGAGCGACCAGACCCACCGAGTGATTTCCACGAGAACGCGTGACGAACCGTGAACCGATCCTCGCGGGGGAATCTTTCTTTCGGCGATCCGGGTGACCGGATACTCGACTTCGAGATGCTTCGATTTCATCGTGTCTTCCTCCAGAGATCTTCTCGGGGAGGGTAGTTTATTGTATCGTAGGAAACTTCGGGATCGTGTTCCACGAGAAACAGGGGGAGAATCTATTCTGATCTAGATTTCTAGATCAGGGGAATCATACTTGTGGATGATTAGTGAAGAGATTTCTGAGATTTGGGGTTGGAACTGTGTCTCTGATTATAATACGAAGTGCACTTCTTCGATGTAGGACGTATCCAGATTGAACTCTCGAAGCGTGGGATCTCCACGAGTAGAAACAAGGAACAGGGTTCACAGTTTGCAGACTCATTCTCGAAAGAAACTGTGCCAGAGTTAGGACTCCATACGTGAAATCCCACTTTGCCAGTGTTACAATTTCACAATTTACGCAGGATGCGCTCTCTATATTACGAAGAGAATCTCCAGCCACCTCTCAGGATACTCTACTCTTGGAGCTACGTTCTAGGATACTCCAGCCACAAATACACCGTAATCAGCGAAGTGTCTCGACCCTTTCCCCCCTGGAACACGGAATCCTGCCCCACGAGCACGAACAACAAAGTAATCCATCGAATCCCGGTCGAAGGGAGAGGCTCCTCTCGATTTTCGCGAGACGCCCTCTCCGTCGAGACGCCTCGAGATAGCGATTGGCCTTTCCCCGCGCGTTCGTACACGAGCGTTATCGAGGCTCCTTCGCCGCTGCTCGATTATAGGACCCCGTAGCGAGGTCCACCTCCCGGACGCTTCGCTGGTATACGGAATCTTCTCGTGTCTGGTGTTTCCTTTTTTCGAATTTCTTTTTTTCTCTCATTTTTACCCGAACGGACGGACGGTGTTCGAGAGACTACGACGACGAGGACGAGGAGGACGACGACGACGCGTACGAAGGCGCGGCGCGGCGCGCCGCGACGTTGTCGAATCGAAGGCCAGCAGAGGTCGTCGAACGGCCGCCTCTCGTTTGCCGGGTGTGGGTGGTTGAAAGAAGGCCAGACAAATTACCCCCGGCTTAATACGACAATGTGCCATCAACTTTGGCCTACACGCTGACAGTTACTATTTCATACAACCTTCTCGTTCTGGCTGTCCCTCGGGACCGCGCGTCGCCCTTCTTCTCTCTCTTTCGGGGCCCAGCCACCCGCCGCGTCCTTCTGCCTCGTACCACGTGCGCGGGCCCCGTGGTCCCGGTAAATCGAGAGGAGCAGGTACTCGATTCGACATAGCTCCTTTTACTTTATTTCGCGCGGAGAACCGAGCCGAGCGAAGCCGAGCGGCGCGCGCAGGTAACGGAGATCCTTGGAAGCGATCAGCACCGTACGCGATTACGAGTACGAGGGGCAGCGAGCCGCACGAGAAAATCTCGGAAGAGATTCGCGGAAACCGGAGCGAAACCGAGCGAAACGAGACGCGTACCAGGGGCCCGTGTCGGCCCTCCCTGCGATGAAGATACTCCCGTTGACCGTGGGCAATGAATACCAAACGACTCTTAGAAAAGTACGGTACAATGGGCCGCGAACACGAAAAGAGTCAAAGACCCTCGGAAAGGTGGACCGTGTTCCCCCGAGGCGCGTTTGTGGACAGTAAAGGGGATTCTCTTCTTCTTTCTCCGACCTCGGCCCTGTTCAACGGTCTTCCCATCTTCGGTTCGGGTCTTTCTTCGCTTTTAGACGCGTGAGAGATATCTCCGAATCATTAACGGCAATTAAAACATTGATCAACTGTAGAGTCGAGGCTGGCGTACAGGAGGGACGCGCGAGAGGCCCGGGCTCTGAAAAGGGTTCTCCGTGGGGCCCGGGGGGTGAGCGAACCCAGGAGGGAGGGAGGGAGGACCTCATGCGGCGAGAGCATATTACTTCGCAGGAGGCTGCGTAGGCCCACCTCTTCTTCGTCCAATCCTCTTTTCTTCGGTCTTTCCCTGCTTCTCTCTCGTTCTTCGTAAGTCTCCGCGGAGATACCCTCCTCGATGCGTGCAGGGTTTCTCAACCGTGGTTTCGTCGCTCGACGCGTTGCACAGGAATCGGCTTATCGAGCACGGGGATGCCCCGGTGTCGGCGGACGTCGCGACGATCCGATTTACTTCCCACGGAACCCGGCCGACACCTACTACCGTTCCTTTGATCCATCGGCGCTGAAGGCGAACAGGTATCGCTCGTGGACTCGTTCGACGGACATCGCGATCGCGAACGGGTCGATGCTTCTCGTGCCGGATGATGGATATCCCGATCGATGGACACGATAGTCACTGGACGTTGTGTTCGTGGAGTGGTCGATAAACCTCGTGTTCGGGGAGTGGTCGATGAACGCAGTGGTCGATGGTCGTCGTGGGCGCAGAATGGTCGATTAACGCAGTGGTCATTGGTCCTTGTGGTTTAAGAGATTGGTAGACGAACACAGTGGGCGATGGTTGTCATGATCGCGGAGTGGTCGATGAATACAGTGGTCACTGGTCACTGTGGTCGGAGAGTGGTCAAAGAACACAGTGGTCATTGATCGTTGTGGTCTCAGAGATTGGTAGACGAACACAGTGGTCGATGGTTGTCATGATCGCGGAGTGGTCGATGAACACAGTGGTCACTGGTCGCTGTGGTCGGAGAGTGGTCAAAGAACACAGTGGTCATTGTTCGTTGTGGTCTCAGAGATTGGTAGACGAACACAGTGGTCGATGGTTGTCATGATCGCGGAGTGGTCGATGAACACAGTGGTCACTGGTCGTTGGAGTCACAGAGTGGTCAATAAACACAGTGGTCGATGATCATCGAGGTCGTTATGGTCTCAGAGGTTGGTAGATGAACACAGTGGTCGATGGTTTTCGAAGTCACGGAGTGGTCGATAAATGTAATGGTCGCTGATCGTAGTGGTTATGGCCAATGAACACTGTGGTCGATGATCGTTATGGTCAAATTACTTAATGGTCAATGGATTCGGTGGTCAGTGAAGATAATGTTGAATAGATACGGTGGTCAGTAGACATAATGGTCGATGGAACACGATGTTCAGTGGACATAACGTTCGACGAAGATCATAGTCGATGGATGTCGCGGTGAATGGACGTCGCCAATTACCCCTAGAAGATATCGGCAGGAGGTCCATTTCTCGCGTAATTCGAGGATCGGTGTTTCCCCCGCGAAAGGCCAGGCGGCACGGCGAATCATTTCGGTGCAAAGAAGAAGAATCGCGGCGCGAACCGGCCGTTTAAGGCGCGCCGTATCGCGTCCCGATGTAAACGGCCAGGCCAGTATCGAAGATCTCTATCGGAAGAGAGATCGCGAGGCGAGCAGCAACTCGTGCGGCTGTCCGCATCCGGGTGTCGCGGAATAGCAGCTATCTCGCGTTCCGTGTTCCCATAGAACGAACGTAGGAACGAGTGTACCGTCCTGGTACAGGCCGCGGACAGAGAGGAAGGAGACGAGTAACTCGCGCACGCTCTCTCGGGCGTTCAGCTTCGTTTCTGTGCTGGACGATCGCGGCACGCAGCTCGGTCGCTTCTTCGACGAGCTGGACTCCACCGACGCGAACAAGGAGAACGGATTTCGCGCGCGCAGACGCGGACCGCGAAACGTAGAGGGAGAGACTCGAACGGTGCTCGAAGGGGGCTCGAAACTCGAGTGTACGAATGCACGATACGGTACCGGGGAGAACGAGACCCCCCTGTCAGCGATCGACGCGTAAACGCCGCTAAACAATCCCGGTAAGTGGCGTGCCGCGCCATGGGCGAGAACACCTCTCCTATGGCTCGTAATAAGCCGTACGAGGCTCGTGCACGTTACGCCGCGTACGCTGCCGGTGAGGATACCGACCACGATGAGAAGCCAGAGGCGAGAGGCGAGAGGCGGAAGGCGAAACGGTAAGGGGGACCGACGATAGGGGAGGCGGCCGTGCGAGGGGACCCGAAGAGAAGGTGCAGGGGAGGTGTCGGCGATCGTGTTGTCATTTCTCAACTGGTCTTACCGCCGCGTTCCATGGACGAGGGCCGTACTCCTCACCCCCTCGCGTTTCGCTTCCTTCTCTTCCTCCTCGGGGTCTTTACCGAGCGTCGGGCCGCCGCCGTCGGTATAAGTCTACCGCCGTGAGGCCTGCCGTGTCTCGAGCCGTCGGGCTATTTATTTAATATTGTCACGAGTCACAACGGGCCCGGGCGTCCCGAGGATCCTCCGACGGCTCGTGGAGATCGATGACGCGACGAACGGAACGCGGCTCACGGCTCCTCGCCGAAATCGAGTAGTCGCTCAAGGACAACCGAGGGGCCCTACCCCCTCCGCTTGACGCGAGAATCTTCTCTGACGTCCCCTCTGCGAATTCTAGGCGTATCTGTGACCGTACGATATGGTTGTAGACCTTTTTCAGGAAAAAAGTTCCCATTTTGGGGGGATTGTTCTTTAGAGAGTAACTCAATCCATCTGAAGAAGAATTCTTCGCGTTGACGAGATTGATTCACGAATCTTCGCGATGTCTGTCCCGAGAGTAGAAGTGCAAGAATGTATGCGCAACATTATGACTGAGATTGATTCCAGCGTAAGCGTAGCAGTGTTCTAACCCCTCTCCAAAAGCATCTTTGGCTATAGCTAGGTAGTTTAGGTTGAATTATGAATTATGAAACCATCAGAGTGACTCCAGGCACTGTGAATGCGGTGGTAGGTGTCAGTCGAGAATCGATTCGAACCTCGAGCTAGAAAGCTATGTCTTTGGAGTAGTCCCTAACGTCGACGGTACCCTGTCGTGTTGTCGCGTTACGTAATCACGATTCGAACGTCCTTGAAACGATCGATCGATCCCCTCCCTGGCGTAGATCGCCACGAGAGAGCTCGTTTCATCGAGATCTCGCGACAATCCGCTCGACGATCCGCCAGTTTGTTAAGACGACCGACCGTGGAAGCAGTCTCGTTGGTTCTGGCAAAGTACCGGTTCCCTCCCTGCCTCCCCCCCTCGTCCGCCGGTGAGAAGGAAAAGGTACGAGCAGTACCTTAAAAGAATTTAAATTGGTATCTGCCGGATAAAGAGTCGGGAATTACTGTAAAATTCGTCGATCCTCGCCCACGCGCGTTTATTACCGCGGATCTCTCTCCTTTTTACCCGCCCGGTTCTCTCGCCTCCTACGAGCGGTTTGTCCCCCTCCTCTTCCGTCTTTCTCGTCGTCGTCGTCGTCGTCGTCGTCGTCGTCGTCGTCGTTGTCGTCGCCGTCGTCGTCGGGGTTAGCGGTTTAGGTTAAGTTCGTGAGGGACGCGAGCCCTCTTATTTACTTTACCGGCCCGCGGAGATCGTATAGACTCGATAAAGCATGCCCGCGACTCCGAAAGGATGCCTTCGTCTTCCTCCCCGTGGGCCCCGCCGGGCCCCTCGTCCGCGTCCACCAGCCCTTGCCCCCTTCCAATTGGCGAAAG